>NW_006399764.1:30044291-30081985 GCF_000299155.1 Elephantulus edwardii | reverse complement strand
TGCAACAATGAATGAGTGGAAGCCCAAAATCTCTGTAAATGTTTATGAAAATTAATAAAATATAATTATAGAAAGAAAAAAAAACAAGCAACAAACCCACAAACAAACAAACAAACAAACAAAAACTCATTGCAAAGAGATAGGAAAAAGAATTCTTACCGTTTGCCTTGAAAGTGTTGCTGTTTTAGATGTCTTCTAGGAGAAAAGATGATGGGAAAGGAGTCCCATTAATTTCACATATGAAAGCACCTTGCGTATTCCTAAAAAATTTGAAAACCCTCTGTGTATTGTTGCAACTGGATTCTCCTAATCAGCACCAAAAGCATAAAACCAAAGGCCTTTGCCTTTGTGTTTGTTCTTCACATTTTCACTTAGACATAGGGTCATAAAAAGACTCCTCACAGCTTGAGTCCTCCTTTAATTCCATCTGGGATTTGTTTTCCTTTTGAAAAGTTTCGGATGTAAACACTTTATTGCTTCAAATCAGTTACCCATCTACAAATTCCTTTCAAATAACTCTTCGTTGGGAAGAGATTGTTCCAATTTGAGTCTTATGACCAACCAGTTGTCAGAGCATCAGTTCTCGCTTTGTGTGACTCCCTGAGTGTCAGAGTAGAGCCAAGTCCCACAGGTTGTTGAAAACATCTGTACGGTAAAAATTCTCCACCAATGAGTTAAGACCAATGGCTGACCTTCTGGTGGGTTCTCTCCTGTAGCTATGCATGGCTTGGAGGGGATTTCCCCATCTTTCTCCCATGGAGTAGATGTTGGATGTGAACTGTCAGAGTGCAGCTCCCTACTCGGCCACCAGATACGTGGGCCACCATAGGTATCTGTCTTTATCAAATCCACCAGCTGCTCCTTGGGAGACGGGCAGGCTATCTCCTCTTCTGCAATTTATTGCCTCTGAAGACTTGCTGGAGGGTCAGCAAAGGGGTGGTTCTGACTTGAAGGCAAACAACAACAATAACCACGCACTGATATCGTCTAGATCTCTCTCTTCTCTCCCATACCATTTTTAATTTAGTCTTTCAACTGAATATAGTTAGCAAAGTGGAGAACACCAGAAAAAGGTGTTTACTTGGATCTTGTGCAAGGGATTTGACTTTGTAGATTGTGATAAATTATGGTTGTAAGGAGGGACCAGTCCTTGGAGAGGACATCATGCTTGGGAGGGTGGAGGGACAGCGCAGGAGAGGACGACCCTCTATGAGGTGGATTGATTCAGTGACTGGGGTAATTGGGGTGAGTGTGTCGGAGACAGTGAGATTGGCACAGGACAGAGCAGGGTTTAGGGATGTTGTACATAGGGTCACTATGAGTCGCAGGCGACTCAATGGCACATAACAACAACAACAACAACAACAACAACAACAACAAGTGAAGAATGAGAGTTCTAGTGCACTTAGACCTACAGGCAACCAGAGACCAAGAGTCAGTCATTCTAACAAAACAAATAATACTGCAAGGTTTAAACTCAGCCAAAGTGTCAGTGTTGTCATGTCATCATACTTTTTAATACGTGTGCTGAGTTAATAATCCAAGAAGCAGGACTGTATGAAGAAGAATGTAACATCAGGATTGGAGGAAGGCTCATCAACACCTTTCGTATGCAGACAACACAGTCTTGCTTGCTGAGAGCAAAGGGAGCTTCCTCAGCCCTCGCTGGTGAAGATCAAAGGCTACAGCCTCCACCATGGATTATATAAAGAAGACAAATATTTCTCACAACTGGACCAACAAACATGATGTTGTTGTTGCTGTGTACTGTTGTGTTGGAACTGACCCATAGCTGACCCTCTGGCAGGTTTTCGGAGGCAGTTAATCACACGAGAGGAGATTACCCATGCTTCTCTCACAAAACGTCTGGTAGCTTTAAACTGCGAGTCTTTGAAATTGCAGCACAACTTCTTGCCACCAGGCTACCAGAGCGCCTCATAACTTCAATATGCTTCCCGTAGGGATCACTTCCCGTAGGGATCACAACAACAGCATGATGATAAGTAGATACAAAATTGAAGTTGTCACAATTTCATTTTACATGGCTCCATAATCAACATACATTAACTGCAGCAATGGGTTCACGTGGATCAGGGATGAGGACGATGGCACCGACACGACAGGGTTCAGATTTGTTGTTCATAGGGTTGCCATGAGTCATACTCAACTTGACGGCACCAAACAACAGTCGTAATCAACACCCATGGAAACAGCAGTCAAGAAATCAAATGAACGCTGCCTTGGGGTCATCTGCAAGAGGCTTCGGTAAAGCATTAGACGGTTAAGATGTCACTTTGAAGATTAAGATATACCTTACATTGTTGTTGTTGTTAGGTGTTGTTGAGTCAAGTATGACTCATAGTGACCCTATGAACAACAGATCTGAACCCTGCCCTGTCCTGTGCCATCCTCACACTTCCTGACACATTGGAGTCATGTCAATACACCTGGTTGAGGGTCTTCCTCTCCTTTGCAGACCCTCCACACTTCCACACATCATGTCCTTTTCCAAGGAATAACCTCTCCTAACAATGTGCCTGAAGTGTGTGAGGTGTAGCCTCATCATCTTCACCTTCAAAGGACACTCCAGCTGTCCCCTCTCCAGAACACATCCATTTGTTCTTCTGGAAGTCCATGGGAACATCAACACTTTTCTCCAATGCCACAGCTCAAAGGCATAAATTCTTCTCCTGTCATCCTTAGTCACTGTCTGGCAGCTAAGCCAAGTTATTTGCAGTAGCCTCATATACACTGGTGGCTAGTGGCAAAAAGCTGCACTGCAATCCCGAAGGCATGCTGTTCGAATCCACCAGCTGGTCCCCAGAAGGTTGGAGAATCTCCTCCCAAGTGATTAACTGCTTCTGAAAACCTGCTGGATGGTCAGCTATGGGTCTGTTCTAACTCGACAGTACCTAATCACCACCACCACCACAACAACGACGATGACAACAACAACAATAACAACAACAATATATGCATGTAAAAGTTGGACAATGAGTAAAGAAGACAGAAAAAGAATTACTGTCTTTCATTTATGGTATTGGCAAGCATTATTGAATAAACCATAGACTGCCAAAAAGGGAAGAAATTTGCTTTGGAAAAGGTGTAGCCTTCTAAAGAATGCTCCTTAGAAGCAAGGACGGTAAGGCTTCGTGTCATCTCCTTAGGGAGGGTTATCAGGTGGCCCTTGTCCCTGGAGGAAGATATCATGTCTGCGAAAGTAGGTGGTCGGCAAGGAAGAGGAAGATCTTCAACAACACGGATTGACACATCTGTAGAAGAGGCTGCAGCAACGGGCTAAAAAGCAATGCTTGTGACGGTGATGCAGGCCTGGGCAGCGTTCGGTTCTGTCGTGTGAGGGGTCTCTAGGGTTCAGAATTGACCACCTGGTAACTAACCACAACAACAATATCTATACCGCTGTCTGTCCGGTGAGGTCTGGTGGCATCACCTATAGGAAGCTGCAATGTTAACTCAAAGGTGGTGCCTCTGTTGGTTCAAATCCACCAGCAACTTGTTGGGAGAAAGATGGGCAATCTCTTCCTATATAATTTATAGCCTTCAAAACCCACTGAAGGGTCAACTGTGAGTCCATCCCATCCAAATTGCCAAGCTACTTTTGTTTCTTCTATGCAGATGAAACATGATTGTCACGAATACAGACATATACGTGATTATTGTCTTCCTGTGAATACTATTTTCCATGGAATATATTGTTGAAGAATATTGTGGAAAAGAAGCTCATAACGGAATGTTTAGGAGAGGAAAGTTCTTTTTCAAGGAGGAAATTCTCAGCTTTTAAGTGTCTTACATCAGTCTCTTAACAGTTGAGAACAAGACTGAGATATGTTTTAGAATGGTCAGATTTCCAAGCAATAACTCATACCAAACTGAATAATACTGATTTGACATTCTCGTGAATAGTATTTCCTCCTTTAAACACAGCATTTACTTTACAATCCTAAATGGAAACATTCATACTATCGCAATACTAACATTCCAAATTAAATTTCAAACATTTACAAATCTTCAAAGACACCATGCTGAATGCCCATAGCCTATTCAACAGATTGAAATATGAACATGGATTAAAGTAGGCATAGACACAGTGATCAAGTCCATGAACGCGTTCACGCACAAGCGCCACTCTCGATCTCTCCCCCACAGCCCTCCTCTTCCCGCCGCTCTCTCCATCGCTGGTTTTCCATAAACCTGTCTGTGTGCTGTATACACCGGGGAGCACATGACATGAGAAATGTATGTGCAACATCCACAATTACCTGCAACCACACTTTCTATCACATACTGTCTACTAAATAAAAAATGAAACACCCTTGTATTATTTTTTATCAGAAATAACATCTAGGGGTGAAAAAATACACTTTCCTGGTGCTGTGGTACTTCACTTGACATGCACAGTGTAACGAGAAATTTGGAAAAGATCCTGCTTGGAGAGGGTTGTCTCATTCACCCAGTGTTTCCTGCATCTGTGCTGTAAATAATAAATGTATGTTCCAGGCGTGGCTTCAGCAGGGTTGGAAAATTCCAGGGACATGCTGGGGAGTTGCAGCTCTAATCTCGTACCAACCCTGTTCATTCAGCTCAGCACAAACTGAGCAAACCTGATTTGTCAATATTGATTTCAGGTTTCATCAGCAGGGATTTTTTTTTGAGCAAGACAGTTTTTGTTACATTTTCTACTTGCCATTTCTTATTATACTCGGAGCCTTCACTGGGTATAAGTCTTCTCATGTAATTCAAACCCCGCTCATCAAGCCGACTTCTCCACAGCAGGAAAGAGGGGACACATTTTGCTTTTTGAAGAAGCAAACTCCTATGCTGAGACAGTCTTCATGGTCAGCCCAGGACCCAAGCTTTCTCCTCACCTGCGCCTTTGGGGTGAAGTTATGTGCTTGTTAGCTTCTGGTTTTGCATTTGATCAGTGGCAAAGAAGAACGATTTTCCTGCCAGAGCACTAGTGGACATATCATGTGGGGTCAGTCTGAGAAATCCTCTCCGGGCTATTTAATAGAACACAACCTTCTAGTTTTAAGGAAGCTCTGGTGGCCTGGTGGCAAGAAGCTTCACTCCAATCCTGAAGGTACACAGTTCAAATCCACCAGCCGCTCCATGGGAGGAGAATGGGCAGTCTCCTCCTGCATGGTTGACTGCCTTTGAAGATCTGCTGGAGGGTCAGCAGTAGATTGGTTCTAACTCGATGATACACAACAAGACAGGTGCAGAAGACAGAGCAAAGCATTACAATGAAATACAGGAAGGGCTGGAATCAGAAAGCAAAAGAGGAAGAACTCATTTCTTAAACTGAAAGAACTGAAAAACAAATTGATGCTTCAAGTTGCAGGACTGGCGTATGCCAAGGGCAAAATCTTGAGCAATCCAAGTATCAAGAGAAGATGGAAAGAGTTTAGTGTTGCTGTTCCAGTAAGAATTGGCTGACAGAGCCAGGAATTAGGCTAGGATAAGAACCAATGGCAAAAGCTATAACGTGAATGCACATGTCACAGAGTTTCACCAGTTTCTGATGAGCTAAATCTGATTAATGGTGATTCCAGTACATCAGAGTAGATCTGTGTTCCATATCGTTTTCAATGATTGATACTTTCACGAGTAGGTCACTAGATATTTGTTTTAAGAAACCTCTGGGTGGACTTGAACCTCCTACCTTTTGGTTAGTAGCCCAATGCTTGAACCCTTTGCACTACGCAGGAACTCCTAAATCATATCTCAGTTTCTTCCTTAGGCAAGGATGGTTGCGCTGGCTCCCTGATGCTGGGGTGGAGACCGTAGGACCCTTTTCCCATCTGTGCCCTCAGGTCTCAAAGTGCTGAGGACCCTTCACAGCCTTACCATCTGGACGAGCCAAAGAACCTGTTCACAGTGGCGATGCCTGATGTCCTACCTCTCCCAGCTCCACTGACTCGATCACAATCAGGAGGCTTGTAAAGGAATCTGGATTAATAATCAAATCCTAGGTCAGTCCTTATGCTCAGGAAGGTTTAACAATCACTTTGCTGAGAACTTCACAGGGCAGAGTTTGAAAACCCTGGCCTGGACCCAAACCCTTGAAGAGGTCTGTGCTTCCAGCCCAACATGGCCAAACGGTGCCAACAGCATGGACATAGCCCGCTACCCATGACAGATGCTCACCATGCCTGGTCCATGGCTGTGCAATGGCCCAGCCTCTTTGCCCAGCAAGAAGAAAATCCACCTTCGCACTCTTCCAGAACACTTCCCACACAGAGCTTATCAATAAAAGGTCTTTACTTCCTTATTTTGAGGGTGAAAAATAAATCCGTTACTTGTGTTTTCACCTCATAGAACAGTGCGCTCCCCAGGGCCAGCGTTTAGAAGCCTTGTAAAAATCGATCTCCAACGCTAATGGTTTGGACGGGGAGGTGAGGATTTTGATTCTAAGCCTTTTCTTTTAACTAATGGCTCAATAACAGGGCTGAAACCATTTGGGACCGACAGGAATGTCCAGTGATGAAGGAGCTTCTTAATAAGACGTGAGTGAGAGAGTGCTGTAAGCCCCACGTGTTGGCGCGCTCTGCCTCGTAAACCTGCCTGCTTCATGAAAACAGCCTTTGTGCCTTCTCCGAGCCCCGAGAGAGTGAGCCCCAGTTTCCCGAGAATGGAGAGGCTGGAGCAATGGGCCCCAGCGTGTGAGGTGACACAGGCCAGGTCTGAGAGCCTGGGAGTGGAGGTGCTGCTCAGCCATCGGATTTAGTCCAGGGCAGGTGACAGTGGGTAACTTTTCCTTCCTATGGACTGGTTGGTCCTGAAAGGAGACAATGCACATTTAGGGTGAATTAGTAGAAAGGGACGATGTTTCTGTTACATACAGATGTAATTTGATTTTGTAGTAGATGATGTTTGTGAGACAAAATCCCAACCTCAATCCCCCACTGTGGGCGTGGATTCTGACTCATGGAGACACGCCACCAGCTCTGAGGCGGTGCGTCTTTATGGGACAGACTGTCCACCTTTCTCCCATATTCAACGGTTGACCTTTTGGTTAGAAGAGCGGCATGTAATGTGCTCTACCACCAGAGAGCCTTCTCTGGAAGACTGCACAGGCTTGGGGCCCCAGTAAGCGAGGGACGCACATGCTAACTTGGGCTAATTTATTACTGTATTAGCAACTACTTATCTTGAATTTCAGAGTGAGCTAAGCATGGGTCGACTTGTACTTATTTACACCTGACTACAATAGACGCCAATAAGAATCAAGTTCAGTGAGAAGAGGAATCCAGCGTGCAGTGTTTACAAGGGTACCTTGGTGCTTAGAATGTATCTAGCTTGAATACTTATTCCAGAAACAAAGAGGCACTTGGTAAATGCTGACTGAATTAATGAATGGATACGAGATCAGAAGGACACTGGGCTTCAGGTATTTCGATGGTGCTGATGGGTAGGGTGAGCCATGGGGACCCTGTACCTGTGCCCAGGAGGAGGGCACGCTGGCTTGGTTTGCATCCGGGCAAATAAAATACAGGATTGCAACTGGAGGCAGGAAACGATAATCCTGCAGCATGATGTGAGGGAGCCAACTGGATGATTGAAGCGGTGAATACAGGGGTAGAAGAAGCTCAAATCAAGCAAACTCAGCTGCTGAGTTCATTCCACCTCATCTTGACCCTGCAGAGCACAGCAGAACTGCCTTCGCCTTTCCAAGACTGTGTGTCCTTACAGAAGCAGACTGCCTCATCGTTTTTCTATGGAAGAGTCGGTGGGCTTGAACCGTTGATCTTTTGGTTAACAACTGGACGCTTTATCCACAGCACCACAGGGACTAGGAGGCCTTCTAAATTCTGACTCGGTCAGTGGGCCGTTCTTGACATCGAATGGCATGCAAGAGCCCCTGCTGGGCATAGACTCTAGAGCTTCTGTACCGACTCTGCATGACTGCTGGGTGGCAAGCCCCTTGCCATCATATCGATTCTGATGGAGATGCTAAAAGACAGCGTACAACTGCCCTATAGGATTTCCTTGGCTAGCTTGAACTTCCAGCCTTCTGGTTAAACCATAATCACTATGCCGCTGGGGCTCCCCTCTGGTGGTCGCTGTGTATCAACCAGTTGGAACCAACCCACAGCTGACCTTCTAGCAGGTTTTCTGAGATAGCAAATGGCATGGGAAGAGATTGCCCATCTTTGTCTCATGAAGCAACTGGTGGATCGGAACTGCATGCCTTGGGGTTGGCAGTGCAGCTGAGCCGAAGCCAGTATTCAAGCTAGATCTCCGCATGGTTACATATGTAATATCCATGGAAGAGCAGTCTAGAAGTCAAGCGCTGCATTTCATCAGCTACAATAAATGACTGGAAAGTTAGAAAAGCAAGGATGTCACTTTGGTGCATTTGTCCAAGTCTTTTCAGTTACCACGTAGTTGTGCAAATGCTGGATGAAAGAAGTGAAGACAGATGAGTGGATGCATTTACATTGTGGTGCTAGTGACGACGACGGAGTGTGCCACGGACTGCTGGAAGATTGAAGATCAGTCTTTGAAGTGATAGAACCAGAACACTTCTTAGAAGGAAGAGTGGGGAGACTGTCTCTCTTGCTTCAGATATGACATCAAGAAACACCAACTACTAGAAAAGGCCATCCTGGCTGGGAAGTAGAGGGTGAGGGAAAACAATGGAAAGAAATTCTCAAAGAGATGGGTTGACATGATGACTGCAACAGTGGACTCAAACAATACAAAATCGTGAAGATGCCGCAGGGCCAGGCAATGGCTAATGCTTTAGAAGGTCACCGTTGGACAGCAACTGACAGCAGCATTTGGAGCCATTAGGTGTCTCAGTTCAGTGCTGCTGCTGTAACAGATACCACAAGTGGGTGTCTTTGGCAAATAGGGATTTATTTTCTTAGTTGAGGAAGTTGGACGTCTGAATTCAGGATGCTGATTCTAGGAGAAGACATCTGTGTGTACCCCCTGATTCTAGGAGGCTCTCAGTGCAGGGATCTTGGGTCCAAAGGACATGCACTGCTCCTGCCTCTTCTTTCTTGGTGGTAGTGGGTCTCTCTGATCACTGCTCCATTACTTAATCTCTGTAATCTCAAAACAGATTTACTCAAGATCCAGCCCAATCCTATAAATTGTATCCTCATTAACTTCTTGTTATTGTTAGGTTCTGTTCAGTCTTCTCTAACTCACATGTTTTTGTGGGCCACTGAGTTGTCTGTGACACACAGTGACCCTCTTCTGAGCCAGTCTCTCGGTCTCTGACACACCTACCCTCATTATTACTCCACTTACTGTGTCAATCCATCTCATCGGGTGCCTTCCTCTCCTGTGCTGTCCCTCCACCTTTCCAAGCATGATGTCCTCCAAGGACTCATCCCTCCTGGCCGCATGCCCAAAGTATGTGAGATGGAGCTTCAAAACCCACGCATGACCCTGTAGACAACAGAATGAAACCCTGAGCCATTGTCACCACCTCTGCTGTGCTCTGCAATGTGCATAGTGTTACAGCCAATGTGTCCGCCTTGTCGTTGGGAGTCTATCTTTTTTTTCACTCACCTTCATTAACACACCCGCCATTCATTCTGCCACATTGACATCAAAGAGGTGAGGATTTACAACACAGAGGATAATGACATCAGACCACTCAGGATAGTTACAAAATGTTTAGAACGGTGACCTAGTCAAACGGGCACATAATTTATTGGGACATAGCAGGAGTGGCATCCACTTCCTAAACAACATGCCTCTGGAAACTCTTTGAACTTTGATAAATGATGATAGTTATAGAAAGGCTTCAGGCCTTTTGCTCACAGGGTCGCTATGAGTTGTGCTCAACTCGAAGGTAACTAACAACACCACAACACATCAATCCATACCACCAATTATGTCTGGGCAACTCTGAGGCAGCCACATGCAGAACGGCGTCAACTTGAACCATTGCAAACACCTGCTTTATGTGCAGCCCTCTTTCCTGGCATGGCCCCACCTCTCCCTTTGCAAATGAGGCTTCTCTGCCAAGCCAGCTGACTTTCAACAGGACTGTAACCAATATCCCCACGAAGGACTCAGAAACCAAACACCACGATGCCTGCAAACATCATCTGGGCTCATTTGTGGCCGGCTTTTTTTTTTTGGGTGTCAACCCAGAGACATTTCATTTTCAGGGAGTTACGCTCTCAAAAGACAGGTCGGTTTTGCTCTTCGCAGAAAAAGCACACGTCTGAAGGTAGTTTGTAAGAGCAGCTTAGCATGCTGGAAAAATGGATCAGATGTGGATCTAAGTATCTGCAATCTATCTTCCGCAGCCACAGTTTGGTCTGCGCTCCAAGAATCCTCATTAAACACTAAACCTCAGCGAGACCCACATCCCCTGGGGTGCAGGGCCGCATTCACAGGCATTTGCCTGAAAAGCCAGTCTTCAGGATCTGTTTCTCTCAATCAACCTTTCTTCCTGTGGCTGACGCCTCCATGTGACAGCACACAGCTCACCAGTTAGGATTGGGGGGCTCTCCTTGGGCACCTGTGTGGTGGTTAAGGTGGGGAATATGAGGTGAGATGACTTAGGGTTGTTTTCCTCTCATTTATCTTAGAGAATTTTACTTTAAAAGCACATTCCACCTGCTACACCTTGTGCTTATGAAACAGTATATCGGCTCCTAAGTGGAGGGACTGTTTGCGTGGGGCCAGGGCATTTTCGGAATTGTGCCTCGTGTGTTTTAGGGGTTAAGGGCACGAAGTGATTCTTGTTCTACACCCTGCTCCATTGAAACCCAGCACCAATTGCCACAATTTTGGATCTGTAATGCAGCCTTCAGTATGGACTGAGGCTCAATGTCAAGAAGACAAAGATTCTCACCACTGGACCAATTGGTAGCATCAGGATGGATGGCGAAGAGATTGAGATTGTTCACAGCCTCAGTTTGCTCAGCTCCACAGTCAACACTCTTGGCACCAGCAGTCAGGAAATCAAAAAGTGTATCACGATGGGAAAGTCTGCGGTTAGGGACCTCTCTAAAGTACTCAAGAGCAACGGTGTCTCTCTGGAGACTAAGGTGTGCCTGAAACAGGCCATGGTCTTTGCAATCACTTGTTATGCATCAGAGAGTTGGACAGTGACTAGGGAGGACAGAGGAGAATTGATACCTTTGAGCTATGGTGCTGGAGAAGAGAATTGAATGTACCCTGGATTGACAAGAAAACAAACAGATTCATCCTGGAGAGGACTAAACCAAGCAACTCCTTGGAGGCAAGGATTCAGGGGCTTCGTCTGACATATTTTGGACATGTTGCAAGGAGGGATAGGTCCTTGGAGAGGGACATCATACTTGGTAGGGTAGAGGGACAGCGCAGGAGGGGAAGACCCTCTATGAGGTGGATTGATTCAGTGACTGGGGTAATCAGGATGGGTATGTCAGAGGCAATGCGATTGGCACAGGATAGAGCAGGGTTTGGGGCTGTTGTACATAGGGTCGTTATGAGTTGCAAACGACTCGATGGCACATAACAACCACCACCACCACCACCACCACAATTCTCTATTATATACAGGACAGTGCAGATGGTGACAAGGCTGGCTGTTAAAAGGAAAAGTCAGAAGTTTGAATCTACCCAGAAAAACTTGAGTAGAAAAGCCCGGCATCTACTTCTGAAAAAGCAGCCTGAACATACAGAGCTCGTCGCCTTCTGACACACACAGAGTCAGCATGAGTCAGGGCAGATGTCATGGCAACTGAAAAAAATAGGAATTTTTCTCTAGCTCTGAACCTTTCAATACTCTTCTCATGTTTTTCTTCTGCCCCCTCCCCTCCAAAGGCAGCTCTGGTAGCCTAGTGGTAAGTAGCCACACTGCAATCCCAAAGGCCTGCGGTTTGAATTCATCAGTTGCTTCTAGTAGAATGATGGGCAATCTCTTCTCATTACTGCCTGCGAATTCCTGATGGAGGATCAGCTATGAGTCAGTTCCAACTCTACAACAACAACGTTTCTAGAAACCCTGACTCCAATTTTTTTTTCTTGCCCTCTTCTCTTCAGCTTTTTGGATTTGCTGTTGTAATGAAATGTGTCATTAATACACGTGTACATTGTTCCACCACCCAGCGGCCCGTCTGCCGTTCTGTGAAGGCTTCCACGGTGCTGTGACGCTGAAAGCTATCCAAGTACGATTTCAAATACCAGCCGTGTCACTCACAGTAAACAGGCTTCAACAGTGTCCAGAAAAAGACTAGGAAGAAAGGCCTGGTGGTCTACTACAGACAATTCAGCCACTGTAATCCCTAATGTTGGTGTGTCCCCAAACAGACCCTCTAGTGGGTGTGCAGAGGCAGTAAATTGTATGGGAGGAGGTTGCCCATCCTTCTCCTGTGGAACATTGGTGGACTTGAACAGCTTATTTTCGGGATTGCAGCATGGCATCTTGCCACTAGGCCACCACAGTCCCAAAGGGTGGTTTTATTCTGACACTCATGGAAGTGCTGTGAGAATTGACTGTGTGGATGTCAACTGATTTGGTCTGCATTTTTGTGGAGAGAGGGTGCCAAACCTTTTCTGTTTGGGTTTTTGATCAAAAGAAGCCCCAGACATAGAGATGATGCGGTTTCCTAGAGGGTTTGGAAATGCGTGGGGAGGGAGGGATCCTGTGGACGTGGGAGGCGGAGGCACCTCTGGACCATCTCCACGGAGCGTTGCGATGGCGAAAGCTGCTCTGGACCTAACACAGAGAAGGGAAGTCGGGGAAGAGGAAGGACAGGGGAGGCGACCTCGGCGGAGGCCACGCAGACAGCTCAACGCTGTGCACTTTGAGGGTTCATGGGGCTGACATTTCCCAAAGAGTCAAAGTCATTGCCACAGAGTTGGCACAGACTCACAGCTGACCCTCTTTTGCATTTTTAAGGCTGGAAACCACAGGGGAGGAGACTGCTCATCATTCTCTCTCAGAGTCACTGTAGATTTGAACCCCAGACTCCTTATGACTGCACCCCCAGACCCCCACGTTTCCTGAGGGATGTGCCGTTTGACAACTCATCCTCTGCCCTCCCTCTCCTCCAACCCTGCTCTGCCCTAAATTGGTGGGAACTGTCCTCTTCAGTAATATTTCCTCCCTGAGAAGAAATGGTTAGGTCTGGCCGCCATGAGGAGAGCTGGGAGATTGTGGGAGGACAGGCTGGAGAGAAAGGGTGGGAATTTCTCAGTGTGTAGGCTCACCTCCTGCAGCGTCCTCTCCCCGTGGACGGGCTCCTCAGTCACCCCACCACTCGGTCTACTTTCACCGTCAGCCGGTTGACCTCGCTCCAACGACTGCCTCCTCTTCCCCTCCAAGCCCAAAGCTTTCAGCTCTTGCGGCTCTGAGGTTGCTTCATCTCCTCTGGTTGCTGCCTCAACTCTTCCACCACCTTTGTAAGGAAGCCTGGTGTGTAGGGAGCAACTGTTCTGTTCACAGAAAGGCTGGGACTCTGAACCCAGCAGCTGCCTGTGGGAGGGCGTGTGGCTGTCTGCTTTCACGACTAAGTTAACACTGTCGGGTGCCATTGAGTTGATTCTACATTGTTGTTGTTGTTGTTATGTGCCGTCGAGTCGCTTGTGACTCATAGCGACCCTATGTACAACAGCCCTAAACTCCGCTCTGTCCTGTGCCAATCGCGCTGTCTCCGACACTCCCACCCTGATTATCCCAGTCACTGAATCAATCCACCTCATAGAGGGAACTTCCCCTCCTGCGCCGTCCCTCCAAGCATGATGTCCTTCTCCAAGGACCGGTCTCTCCTCACAACATGTCCAAAGTATGTCAGACGAAGCCCCAGAATCCTTGCCTCCAAGGAGCCACCCGGTTTAACCCTTTCCAGGATGAATCTGTTTGTTTTTCTAGCAGTCCATGGTATTCTCAAGACTCTTCTCCAGCACCACAGCTCAAAGGCATCAATTCTCCTTCTATCCTCCTTGGTCATTGTCCAACTCTCTGATGCATAACAAGTGATTGTGAAGACCATGGCCTGTATCAAACACACCTTAGTCTCCAGAGAGACACCAGTGACCCTAAGTCCATTAGGACACGCCACTGGCTTCCCAGGTGTTCGCTGTGTGTAAGCCCATGGGCGCAGTGGTTGTGTTGTGACTTCCAGCTCGCTGAGAGTCTTCTTTTTCACTGTTCTTTAGTAACATTGGAGCTCCTTCTTCAGAGATGAGTTGCTCCTGTAAACATGTCCAAATCTGAGAGGAAACCTCATCATCCTCACTTGTAAGGAGTATTCAGGCTGCACTTTTTCCAAGTGAGATTTGTTCCTTCTGCTGGCAGCTCACGATGCATTCTTTGCCAGCACCAACGTTCAAAGTCATGCATTCTTCTTCAGTCTTTCTTTGCATTATCCAGCTTTCACATGCCTAGGAGGCAATTGACAGTACCCTGGCTGTGTCAGATGCACCTTAGTCCTCAGAGTGACATCTTTACTCATTCACGCCTGGAAGCAGTCTTTTGTCGCAGACTTCCATCTTAGTTTGGAAGCTCTGCTGAACCCTGTGCACCACGGGTGACCCTGCTGCTCTTTGAAATACAGGTGCTTCCAGCGTCACAACAACACACAAGCTACCAGTGCATGACACATTGAAGGATGAGGGGTGTCTGTGAATGTAACAGCCTTGGAATCCCTGTGGGGCAATAAGCTCTGTCCCTGAGGGTCATTATGCATCAGAGTCAACTTGACAGCAAGGGGTGTGGCTTTGGTTTGTATCATCATTGTAACAAATCCCTCTAGTTATGTTACCTCCATGATAGTCTTTGATGAACATTTTCCTAGCTGTACCCTAACTAGTGCCTCCCACTGAGCTGCAGTGACAAAGAAGAAGATAAAGCCATCACACTGTGTCCGTCAAAGTCCGTGCCAGCTTCTGCTGACCTCCTGGCTGGCAAAGTAGAACCATGCTCCAGAGACTGTCAGTGGTGCTTTCCTCAGCTACGTGTTGGCAAGCCTTCCTTCCCAGGGGCCTCTGGGTGGACTTGAACAGCCATCCTTTAGTCAAAAGCCAGAGTATTAGCTGTTAGGAATTCCCAAACAAGGTATATATGTTAGTTTTCATTTTGGCTGTATATAAAAGAAAATGCTTAAAAAAGAGTGGGTTTAGCCAAATAGAAGCTTTTCTCTAAGTCATATGAAATAGTCAGTCCTGGGCTGCTACTGCGGCTTTGCAGTCTCTTCAGGGACACTATCAAATATCTCCCAGCATGGCCGTGTGCAGTGCACAGCTTCTATCCTCAGGATCTCATCACGACCTGGAATCTCAGTCATCATCTGTGTCCTACGTGACAAGAAAGGAGTGGAGGAGAGGCCACCACTCACCCACCTGAGCCTCTGCTGATGCCTTGGAGGTGGGACAAAGCTGCAGAGCCTGGGAGCTGAGAGGGACGTCGGGTAACGATGTGGTGGTGTTGCTAGGTGCCATCAAAGAGGCTCTGAATCACAGCAACCCTATGGACAACTGAAAGCAAGTCTTGCTTTGCTTGGTCTCTGCTCACAATCTCTGCTGTGTGTGAGCGCATTGCGGCAGACACCATGTGAGTCTATCTTATTGAAGATCTTTTATCCTTCCATGACCCCTATTTTCCAAGCCTGATATCCTTCTCCAGAGATTCATCCCTTCTGATAACATGTCCAAACTATGTGAGAACTCTGGTTGCACTTACTCTAAGCAGATTTATTTGTTGTTCTGGTACTCCACAGTATATTCAATATTGTTCACCAATGCCACAATTGAAAGGCTCCAATTATTTTTCTGTCTTCCCTATTTACTGTTTAACTTTCAGTTGGATACACCTTAGTCTTTAAGATGAAATCCTTGCTCTTTAGCACTTTAAAGGGGTTCCTGGAAGTTGCTTTTCCCAATGTAATATGTCATTTGGTGTATCAACATCTGCGTCCATGGGTGCTGACTGTAGATTCAAGGAAAGTGAAATCCTTGACAATGTCAATATTTTCTTCATTTGTCGTGATGTTGTTTATTGGTTCTATGGTGGGGACTTTTGTTTCCTTGATGCTGAGGCATAACCCCTAGGAAAGATGACAGTCTTTCACCTTCTTGGTAGGTGATTCAAGTCTTGTTCATGGTGGGGTCACAGCTAAGAGATAACATACTTTCCTTGGCTGCTGATAAGTCAGCCCCTCCCCCCCCTCAGGGAACATCCAAACGCGAGAGAACAAAGCAGTGCCTGCTCCTTCACTGTTCCTGTGACAGGTGTGGGGTCAGGCCCTTGTCAGTCATCAGGTTTTCAGCTCCTGACTTCTCGAAGTAGATCACAAGGCCTTTCTTCCCTATCTGATTTTGGAAGTTAGTTCTAAATTGATAGAAGTGAGCTTGATTTTTTGAGTTGGAAATAAAACAGACCGACTGACTAGACATAGGAAAACCAAAAGGACTGGGGAGGACCTAGAGTCAGAGGTAGAAGATGAAAAGTTATGGAGAAACAGTGAAACAGTTGAAGAAGGTAGACACATTTGATCTGTGGTGTTGACAAAGGCTGGCGAATCTACTACTGTTAGAATTATCTACTGTTAGAACAAACACATTGGCCTTGAATGAAGTTAGAAAACTCCTTAGAAGCTTAGACTTAAGGACTGTGAGACTTCATCTCTCGCACGTTGGGTGTGTCGTGTTAAGGTAGACAGACCCAGGAGAAGGACATGAAGCTTCTTGCTGAAGTAGAAACCCAACCCGACCTCCTCCCACTGAGTCATGGTGTCTCTCCATCCAGAGGCTGAGGCTGGAAATCTTTAAGGGAGGACTCTGCCTGTGTGTCTCCTGGGGAGTGACTGGTGGATTTAAACCACTGACCTTTCTGTTAGCAGCCCAACATGTAACTGACTAGCCCACCTGGGCACCTTTGGTAAAGCAAAAGGACAGCAAACCACAGGCAGATCTCACGGAGATAGTGGTGGACAGCATGGTTGCAACAAGCTCATCCACAGCGGTGATTACGAGGACGGCGCAGAAGCTGTGCATGGTCAATTCTGTTGATGATGGCATCACTAGGAACTGGCTCAAATGGCACCTAACAACAACACTTGAGGAAAAAGGAAGAAAGCCAAGGAACCAGATGCACAGCAGCAAGAATGGAGCAGGCTGAGGCAGCTTATCCACACAGAGGAACACGGAGAACGTGGACTCGGAGCCTAGCACCATCCTCTGCTGAAGCCAGGGCCGTGGGCAGTTGGCCACAGTCTGTGTTTCACTTCTCTCTTCCAGGGAGGCGTTCCGCACGCTGAGTCATGGCTGGAGACTGGGCACTTCACCTCTGACTATTGACACACATCACGCTGGGGAGGCCAAACCAAACATGAGGAACTCAAGGGCTCGCTTGACATATGCCTTCAATTTTAATCACCTCTACTCCTTGAGATCTGGCCTAGCAATAGGATCTATAGTTTATGATGTGTATTCTAATTCTGAATCATTTGCCCTACCTCTAGTTACAAAACTCCAAATCTCCAAAGTACTGAGGAGCAATGATGTCAATTTCAAGACTCAAGTGCACCTAATTCAACCCATGGTGTTTTGAATCACTTTCCGTGCATCTAAGAACTGGACAAGGAATAAAGATGACGAGAAGAAATGATGCCTTTGAGCGATAGTGTTGGAGAAGAGCACTGAATAGTCTATGGACTGTCAGTAGAACAAACACTGGAAAGTGTGCAGCCAGAATGCTCCTTAGAGGGAAGGATGTTTCACGTACTTTGAACATGTGGTTAGAAGGAGCTTTTCCTTGGAAAGGGGTGTCATGTTTGGAAAGGTGGAGAATCAACGAAAGAGAGGGAGATCCTCAGTGAGATTGACAGCGACTGCAGCAATGGGCTCACATGTGTCAGGGACGATGATGGCGGGACAGGTTAGGACAGCGTTCACATCTGTTGTTCACAGGGACCCTATGAATCTTACTTGACTCGACAACAACTAACAACTAACAACAATGAGAAGAAGCCACAAAACAAGAGTAGGACAGCCAGAAGACTGGAGAGGTCAGGCCTTCCTCCTGTAAAGCACGGCAGGGTAGATGAGAGCGGGTCTATCAGTGCTCATGCTAGAACATTCTCCGGGCTCTGGGTAACGGCAGTCATCCATCTGTCTCTCCACTCTCTCCTATTTCCCTGCAACCCTCCACCCATGAGCTTGACTCATCGGTCACTCTCCATTCCCTGGGAGAAGGTGCTATTGTGCTGGCCCTTTCTGTGATATTGTGCAGGGCCCTGCATGTTTATAGCGTGCATAAATATTGTGCAATAATAAATAACTACAAGGGAAGGGATATTGGAGGCTGGGGAGAGGGAAGGATGCTGAACTCATTGTTGGAAGGCCAGCCTTGAACCTCTTGGCTATCTCCTTCAAAGGGTCTTCTCTGCCAGCTGTGTTGAGAAATATGCTTTCCATATGATGAGCCCAGAGAAGCAGCCAGCTTCCCGACAGAACTCTCTCTGAGTGTCCCCAGGGGACCCCTGCACGATCCTAATGGCTTTCAAAGAGGATAACCCCTCACACCTCCTTGGCAACTGGGCTGGAGGAAAGCCCTGGGGGAGAAACCTAGATGATGAAATGAAGGAAAAGGGATAGATTCTTTTTATTTCCCTCTTTTCTGGTTCCGTGTGCAAACAGGGCGGCTTTCCAAGCATTTTATGGATGCAACGCTGGCTGGGAAGGTCACTCACTTCGCTTTGCAGTGTGCAAAGTTCTTGGCTCCAGAAGGGTATTGCTTGTTCGCTATGTAATCCCAGCTCGGAATGTCAATCCGATGCTATCTCTCCACCTCAGGAACTGGTTTCTCTGTTTAGTGTTTCTGGTCCACTTAGGAGAGACAACTGGCTCGGTAAATTTGAAGTATAGGGGAATAGCGAGTAAATATTGATAGATAGAGCTGGGAGCTGGGAGGAGGGTGATCAGAAAACCCGTTGGGCTTCTGTGTCTTGCGGTTCTGACTGGCTAGCGCCCACCCTGGCAGAGAGGGGTGTTTAATAAATACCACACATACCACCTTGATTGAGTGATCAATATCTGCGTGTTTTGTTGTAAACGCTTCTGTCCTTGGTGAACAAATTGGTTTCATTCACTGAGAATGTCACACTAGCGACCTGACCTCAGACAGGCACATGGTCCTTTCTAAATTCTGATAAACACGTGTCATCTCCAACTCGCCCACACATTGATGCCTGGTCTTATTTACTCAGTGGTTTCTCACAGAGGCCCACGGCAGCCTGTGCACAGCAGAGACGGTGGGGAAGTGAGGGTGGACTGGACAGCAGTCAGCGTGAGGAGACAGAAGCCGATGGAGGAGGTGATTTTCGGAATGGCAGCTGGCGTGGGTCTTCTCAGGTAGCCGGGCCCTGGAAGCCTCAGCCTGAGCGTGCTTTCCTGGTGCTGGGTGCTGGTAGCAGCTGGGACTCTGCATGTGGGTGGAAGAGTTCACAGAAGTGTTTGCAACCAAAGATTTGGGGATCAGATTCTAGGACACCAGCTTTCTCCTAACCATGTGAGTGGAACACATCCGTAGGAGCAGAGTTCTTGGGTGTGGAACTTTCTAGAAAAGATTGATGCCAAAGCACATGGAGATCTCTAAGGAATTCTGGGCCTGTAGAAGCTGAAAGGAGACAAGGACCTCCCAGAACCAACAGAGAAAGAAGCCATTGCTTCGAGCCAGCACCCTGGATTCAGTCTTGAAGGCCCTAAAACATGAGGGATTCTGTTTCCTCTTGTTCAATCCATCCACGTGTGATGGCTGTAGGTGACTAAGACTTACCCACTCCCAGTATCTCTCTTACAGCAGCAGTAGATCGTTAAAGCCACAGTTCAGGATTGGATTCGGGGTTTTAGTGACATGGAGACATAACACTATAGGCAGAGCTTTAGAATGAAAGATATTCAAAGTGAGGAAAACCAGCCACAAACATCCATTCACAATTGGTGTGGAATGTACAAAGTATGAGGTTAGGAAGACTGGGAGTTGTAAAAAAACAAAATGAAACATACAGAGATAGACATTCTAGGCATTAGTGAACGAACGGGGAAGACTATTCCTTGGTAAAGGACCTCCTACTTGGAAAGGTAGCAGGTGAGCGAAAGAGAGGAAGACCCTCAACGAGGTAGAGTGATGAAACGGCTTCAGGAAGGGGCTCTGGTATGTCCGAGGCTGAGGACACACAGGACAGGACAAGACAGGACTGGACAGGGTTCAGATCTGATGTTCACAGGGTTGCTACGAGTCTTACTTGACTTGTTATCGTCTAAAAACAATGGCTGAAATTGGAGTTGATGGTCACTGAGATGAAATTGTTCAGAAAGCTGGTATTCACCTTAATGCTTTCAACAGCTTCCCCTAAGACATTTGAAATGTGAATCAGATGACGAGATAGTCACGTTTGCCGTCGGAAACACCTAATAATGAACAAAAGCTCCATTTTCATGGTTTTGTTTCTCCTCTCCCTGCAGTTGTTGGAGCCCTTGGCCGGAGAAGGTCGCTGCCACAACTGTTTCCGTCCCTCCCTCTCCCTGCACCGCTGACTTGTTGGGTGTTATTCCGAGTCAAATCTTGCTCCCCAGCACACGTTTCCACTGTCTGTGTCCAGAGAGGATTATGGGTAACGGGACTCTGGATCTGGAGGAGGGATGGTGTGTCCTGGAACCCCGTTTCCATGGCTACTCTTGTGGGGTTGGTGCAGGCTCTGTTGTGCGGCTGCAGGACTGGGTGGGTGCCCAGAGCTGGGACTGGAAAGGGATGTGGAGGCACAGATGGGGTGGCAGTGGCCTTGGCAGTCAGCTGGCCCTCTGACAGCTGCTCTGGCAACTTGGCAGTGCAGGGACAGAAGGCAGACGTGGCCATGTTTTGGCCCATTTGTGACTTTTGCTCAAAGACTCAAGGGGCTGCCAGTTTGCTCCCAGCTAAGGATGTTCAAGGTGTTTTCATAACTCAGGAACTTCAGCCTCCGTATCCCCTCAGTCACACCCTCGTCCCGAGTCACTGGTGGGCTCCCCCTCGGTCACACCCCTGTCCCAAATCACTGGTGGGCTCCTGTAACTTATGGCCGTGCGTGTAAGGTGCAGTTGAGTTGACATTTCGGAAATAGATTTCCTGGCCTTCCTTCTTGGAATGATCTTGAACCTCC
This sequence comes from Elephantulus edwardii, assembly GCF_000299155.1. Lineage (NCBI taxonomy): Eukaryota > Metazoa > Chordata > Mammalia > Macroscelidea > Macroscelididae > Elephantulus > Elephantulus edwardii. The sequence continues at coordinate 30,060,866 of NW_006399764.1, read as the reverse complement.
ATGCTTCTGGCTGGAAATTGCTGTTGTGTGCTATCAAATCAGAGCTGACCCATATCTGACCACCCAGTGGGTTTTCAGAGGCAGCAAATCACATGGGAGAAGATTGCCCATCTTTCTCCCACGGGGTTGCTGTTGGGTTTGAATTGTGTATCTTCAGGATTGTAGCTCAATTTCTTATCATTAGGTCACCAGATTTCCTTCTGGTTGACAATTAAGCTCTCTATCACCATTCACATCACCTGGGACTCCACTTACAATTTAGGTCTGTTATTTGTCAGGGAACATTAACTCTCAATTTTTAAAGAGTGAGTTAAGATTTGCTCATCTTAAAAACAAGACTATCCTTAGGATAATTGTCAGCATTTACCCAGGCACAAAACTCAGAAAGCAGGAAGGGGCAGGAAAGAAGGACAAGTGGCCATGGGGCACACGGGAGGAAGGAGGAAGTGTGCTGCTGCATTGTGGGATTGCAGTCAGTGCCACAGAACAACAGGCCTAGGGTGGCTGAATCCGACACCCATTTGTTCTGTGAACTTTCTCTCAAATCACAATAAAAGAAAAGTTTTTTAAAAAAATGTACTTGTTAGGTGAGAAGAAATGTGGTAAGGTGTGAAGAGGCCGCAGCCCTGAACTTAGAGGGCGCCTTGGCCGCTGCTGGCTTCTTTGTTCACCTTCACGGTGTTGATGAGGGGCCCCCACCGTCACCGTGTACTCTGTGACACGCTTCCTCCTCAGTGTCTGTTTCTTATTCACCTTCATCCCTCCATCCTCTCCGCTTCCTTCTGAGTTTTCTTCCTGAGCATTGCAGCCCTTATGAGCCATTTTATGACCTGGCCTGGCTGGGTGCTCCCCTTGCAGCCCATCGGTTGTTTGCTGGGGAGCTGTGTCCCCACAGACTGATTTAGTTCCACCTCTGGGGTGACTGAGGGCCACAGTCTTTGGGCACCACTAGGGTGATAATTTTTTTCTTTTATTGTGATTTGAGTAAAAGCATACAAATCACATTGGATTTCATTCAATCGTTCCTACACATTTTAGATCATAATATTCGTAATAATTTATTAACATAATTGATTAATAATGATGGCTGACCAACCTTTCCATATTTATCACTTTTCCCTTGGCCCGTCTTAGTGACCGTTACCTCTTTATGACTTTTACTCTCCTCACGTGTGATTCTAGGACTACGGAACAAAGCTTACAAGGCTTCCAATTTTCCAACTTCCTTTGCAAGTCAGGAATCTGAGGCTTAGGAGGCCTGGGGGCTTCTGGGAGTGAGATGAAGATGATTCTGAAAAAGAAGTGCAAGACCGAGTCACCTTTCAGAGTCCATGGGAGCTTGTCTCAGAAGATGTGGCACGCTGTGGTCACAGAAGGTTGTAATCTCACTGAAGCAGAGAGTTGTTTGAACAAGATGTAATTAAATTAGCTTGTATACATTACAAACAAAGGGAAGCCGGTCTGGGCCTAAGTGTTGGGGCAGAGCATCCTTTGGGATCATAGCTGACTTCCGTTTTTCAAGGACATGTTTCTCTGCAAGTTATCTAGGCAGCCTGAAGGAAAAGTCATCAGTGAAAAGAAATAATTGCCCTGGTCAAGGTTGTTGTGGGGGAAAGGACCAGAGATGCGGGCCACACCCTGTGGATATCCCGTGTAGAAATCCAAAGCACCTGCTCCTTCTGCGTGCTTTCAGACACCAGTGCTCCGTGACCATGCATGAACTCATCATCAATCTGAAAACTTCTCACAGCATTTGTCAAATTAATCTTTTCTTTTTCATTTAGGAAAATAAATTCTTGTGGATAGAAACTCCTCGGTTCCAGAGGGCAGACATGGCTGCAGGTGACTTCCTTTGTAGTGTTCACACGACTCTCCAAGAGTGGTCAGGTTAGGATCGGGCTTCCCAAGCTCCCTTCTCTGTAGAATAAAGAGAAATTAGACCAAGGAAGCCGTTAGCAGCTGGAAACCTTCTTCAAATAGAATGAGGAAGATGATGTTTTGATGCTCAACCCCTGCCAAACACAGACTGTTCTAGAAATTGGAAGATTTCTGCTCTAATTGCTCTCTCTGACATATATGCCAATCCCCTGGGAAGCTGTCACTCTGAGATGCTCTTTGAAAACCAGACGACTTGCTTTCTACTCAGCAGGTGTGAGCCACAGAGGGACTCAGCTCTTCAACAGACAAGCTTAGGCTCGTTGTAATTCTACATCTCCTTGTGTCTCTTTGTGACTCTGTCTCTTTTTTGTAAGTCCACATTGATCTATTGGAACAGGGAAGCCAGAAGACATATCGGGCAATGTCGTGGTGCTGTTCATCCCGAGAATCCCAGCTCATGTGGCTGTCCCGTGCGCAACGGAATGAAACACTGCCTGATGCTGCACCATCACAGCATCAGACTGGTGTGATCCTTAGAGATTTCGTTGACTGATTTTTGACAGCAGATTGCCAGACCTTTTTCCCTTTGCTGCTGTCTTTGAGTCGACCTTGATTTGATCCTGTGACATCTTCACACTTTCTGTTGTGCTTAAGCCTATTGTTGTAGCCAATTGACTGTCAACCCAGCTCCTTTCTGATCTTCCTCTTCTTCTCTGATTGTCCTCCTCTGATTGGTCCCCTCTTAATGTCCTCCTCTGATTGGCCCACTCTGAATGTCCTCCTCTGATTGGCCCACTCTGAATGTCCTCCTCTGATTGGCCCCCTCTGAATGTTCTCCTCTGATTGGCCTCCTCTGTTTGACCCCCTCTGATCGGCCTCCTCTGATTGTCCTCATCAGAGAAGAAGTACATCTCTTCTTCCAGTAATTGATTCTTCTTGATGTAGAAGAGATTGAGATTGTTAACAATTGCATCTTGCTTGGATCCACAATCAATACTCTTGGTATTAGCACTTAGGAAATAAAAAAAACAAAACAAAACCAAATTGCATTGGGAAAGTCTCCTGTAAGGGACTGTCCCAGGATGCTGAAGAGCAAAGCTGTTAGTCTAGAGACTCAGGTGCCTGATCTAGGCCATGGTCTTTGTAATTACTTGATGTGCATTAGAGAGCTGAACAAGGACTAAGGATGACAGAAGAAGAATCGATGCCTTTGTGTTGTCGTGCTAGGGGAGAGTACTGGACATCCCATGGTCTGCCAAGAGAACAAGCAGGTCTGTCCTGGAGAGGGTGAAAGTTTCTACAAGGATTTTGAAGCTCCATCTTACATACTTTGTGCACATGGCCAGGAGAGACCAGTCCTTGACAAAGGACAGCATGCTTGGAAGGTGGAGGGACAGTGCAGGACAGGAAGACCCTGGAGGAAATGGATTGACTCCGGAAGTGGAGTAATGGGGGTAGGTATGTCAGAGATAGTGCGATTGGCTCAGGATAAAGCAGGGTGTAGAGCCATTGTGAGTAGGGTTGCTATGAGTCACAGTTGACTTCACAGGACATAACAACCACAACAAAAACAAATAATGTGCCCAAGAGATGAGGTCTCATCGTACTTGTCCAAAGAACACCCAATCTGCTTGACAAGAAGGGCAGACAGAGGTTCCCCAGGGGCAAGGAGTAGGTCTGTGTGTGCAGGGAGATGCCGGCACAGATGAGAACAGCTGCAGTAGAGACACTAACCGAGCCTGAGCAGAAACAGCCCCTCGGAGGCTGCTTTGCTTTTGAGGACCTGGAAGAGGAAAGGAATCTTTTACAGAGGCAGAAGAAGAAAAAACATACTGCTAATGATTATCAACTTACATTAAAGTCTAAATGAGGTATGTTAGGCTTTTTTACCTGCTTTTCCTGATCTAAAATATGAGAACAATTTTGAAGAAGATTTAGCCATTCAAAGTCCCCTTTAAAAATGACTTGTACTTGAGGGACAGCGCAGGAGAGGAAGGCCTTCTATGAGGTGGATTGATTCAGTGACTGGGATAATTGGGATGGGAGTGTCAGAGACAGTGCGATTGGCACAGGACAGAGCAGGGTTTAGGGCTGTTGTACATAGGGTCGCTATGAGTTGCAAATGACTCGATGGCACATAACAACAGCAACAACAACAGCTTGTTTATAATAATGTATATAATATAGATGCCTTTTAATTGTGATCCTGATGAAGATGGTACTCCTTGGAGGCAAGGATGGTGGAACTTCGTCTTGCCCACTTGAGCATGTTGTCATCACAAGGTGCTAGTCCTTGGGAAAAGGTCTCATGCCTGGAAAAGACAAGGGTCAATGAAAGAGAGGAAGACCCACGAGGAGCAGGAGTGACTCAGTGACTGTCACCATAGGCATGAGCCTGGAGGAGATTGGGAGGATGGCTGTGCGCAGGGCGTGGTGTCAATCCCTCGTTCATAGGATAGCTAGGAGATGGAGTCAACCGGATGGCACTTAGCACGATCATGTATTACAGATGCCACTGGGAAGATTAAGGTGTGCTTGGCCTTGCAATTGAAACTGGACCATGGGTAAAGAACACTCAAGAAGTACCAAGAGTTGTGGATTATGGTATTGGGGAACAGTAGTAAACATACTATGGATTGCCAGAAAAAGGAAGCCATTGCTTTTGGAAGAAGCATAGTGAGGAAACCCCTTAGAAGCAGGAATGGCAGGGCTTGATCTCACATACTTCGGACTTAGTATTAAAGGAGACCAGTCTCTGGGGAAGGACATCAGACTTTGAAAAGTAGAAGACCTTGGGAAAACAAGTAAATACTCAAAGACACGGATTGACATAATGGCTTTGACATGGACCCAGACAAACTTAATAAAGATTGTAAAGGTGGCACAGGAGTGAGCACTCTTTTGTTTTGTTGTAAACAGACTCACCATGAGTTGGAAACAAGTTGATAGGACCTAACAACAACAGCAACAACAATGTTGTTGTTGTTATGTGCCGTCGAGTCATAGCGACCCTAGGGTCATAGCGATCATAGGGTCGCTATGAGCAACAACAATATATATTTTAAATGACTGTACCTTTCTTGAGTGAGCTCTGGTGGCTTAGTGGTAAGGAAATGCCCTGTCAACTCAGAGGTACACAGTTCACATCCAGCAGCCGCTCTATGGGAAAAGGATGGGTGGTCTACTGCCGTGTGATTTTCTGCCTCTGATAACCTGACTGGGGGCTTATCTCTGACTAAACAGTATACAATTACAACAATATGTCTTTCTTGAAAATTTTCCAAATCAGAGTACAAGGAAGAACGAGTTGCTGGTCCTGTCCATAAAAGTATAATTTTGGCAATGATATTTCCCCCTCTGGTGAGGATAGTTTATTTTTTAAAACCACTATCAACAAATATCAGTACTAATGGCCATAAATGTGGAGGTAGAGGCAGGTGCATTGAAATACCTGCTATGATTTCTTCTTTGCTGGATTTCAACTCACTGTCGTTGAGTTGGAACGGACTCACAGCTGACACTCCAGTGGGTTCTCAGAGGCTGTAAAGAATGTGGGAGAAGAGTGTTAATTTTTGAGGGTGGCTGGTGGATTGAACTCCCAGAGTCTCTGCCTTTGGGTTAGCATGGCAAGTCCCTGTATGAACACCCCCGCCCTCACCTCCAATGTCTCCCCTTTCCTGTAAGCACCATCATAATCGTCAGAGGAAAAGCATTTCAAACCTTGTCTCATGGTGTGTTATCAACAAAGAATGTTTACACCTGTTCATAGGAAAATCAGAGCGCCTCTGCCATTGAATATGAGTGAAACACATCAAGCCAGAAGGAGAAAGGATGGTAGCCTTGCTTTTAGGTTTTCATCTAGCAAATGCCAAGTTACCTGGAAAAATTATGGAGTGACAGCATTGCTTAACTCTGGGCCCTGTAAATAGAACTTCTCTATTGTGCTATATGTAAAAAGTAATCTTTGTTGTTGTTGTTGCTATGTGCTGTTGAGTCACATGCAACTCATAGTGACCCTATGTATAATAGCCCCAAACCCTGCTCTATCCTGTGCCAACTTTACTGTCTCTGACACACCTACCCTCGTTACCCAGTCACTAAATCAATCTCTCCCATCAATGGTCTTCCTTTGTTTCTCTGTCTCTCCACCCTTACTAGCACGATGTCCCTCTCCAAGGACCAGGTCCCTCCTTGCAACATGTCCAAAATATGTCAGATGAAGCTTCAGAATCCTTGCCTCCAAGAAGCAACCTGGTTTCACCGTTTTTAGGATGAACCTGTTTGTTCTCCTGGTCATCCATGGTATATCCAACACTTTTCTATAGCACCACAGATATAAAGCATCAAGTCTCTTTCTATTATCCGCAGTCATCATCCAGATCTCTGACACATACGAAGCAATTGCAAAGACTATGGTTTGGATCAGGCACACCTTAGTCTCCAGACTGATGTTGTTGCTTTTCAGTAGTCTGGAGAGGCCCCTGACAGCTGATTTTCTCTGATGTAATTCATCTCTTGGTTTCCTGGATGCTGGTACCAAGCGTGTTGATTGTGGAGCCAAGCAAACTAAAGCTGTTAACAATCTCGATCTCTTCACCATCGATCAAAATGATCAGTCTAGTGGCAAGAATCTTTGTTTTCTTGATGTTGAGCTTCAATCCATATTGAAGCCTGCAGTCCTTGACCTTCTGCAGCAAATGTTTCAGGTCCCCCTCAGTTTCAGCAAGAAGGGTTGTGTCATCTGCATAGGGCAGATTGTTGATGAGTTTTCCTCCAATCCTGATACCACATTCCTCATACAGCCCAGCCTCTCAGATGATCTGTTCTGCGTATTGATTGAAAAGGTATGGAGACAGGATACATCCCTGCTGTACACTTTTCCTGATTTTGAACCATGCAGTGTTTCCTTGCTCTGTTCTGATGACTGCCTCCTGGTCCAAGTATAGGTTTCTCATAAGTACAATCAAATGTTCTGGGATTCTCATTCTTCTCAGAGTCAGCCAGTTTGTTTTGATCCACACAGTCAAATGCCTTTGCATAGTCAGTGAAACACAGATAGTCATTCCTCTGGCACTCTCTGCTTTCAGCCAAAATCCATCTAACATTAGCTATAATATCCCTAGTACCACAGCCTCTTCTAAACCTAGACTGCACATCTGACAGTTCTCTATTGAGAACTGCTAGAAAATGTAAAACACATAAGAAGACAGTGTTTGATATTTTTTTTTCTTAAAAATGTCTTTATTTTTCTTGCAATTTATGATGCTAACAGATCAAGTTTATGCCTGTTGCCACTAAGTCGATTCTGACTCATAGAGTCACTAGGAAAGATTAGTATTGACCTTGAGGGTTTTCAAGGCTGTGCTCTTTATGGGATCAGATCATATAATCTCTCTCCTGGGGGGCTGCTGGTGGTTTGAACTACAGGCATCTCACTGCTCCACCCGGCTCCCTTCCAAGCAGGTGTACCATAGACTATAGGCATATCTTATTGTACAGCACTTGACTTACTGTGCTTCCCAGGTATTTCATTTTTACAAATTGAAGATTTGTGGTAACTTCGCATTCAGCAGGCCTGTTGGCACCATTTTCTTCATATCATGAGCTCACTTCTTGTCTCAATTTGGTCATTTTCGGCTCTGGTGGCCTACTGGTAAGAAGCTGCCCTGCAATTCCAAAAGCACATGGTTCGAATCCACCAGCTGCTCTAAGGTAGAAGGACGGGCAGTCTCCTCCTGTGTGATACATTGCCTCTGAAAACCCACAGGAGAAGCAGCAGCTGTGGGTCAGCTCCTACTCCACAGCATATAACAATAACAATGTTGCTTAAACTATAGTGTTTAATTTAAAAAAAATCACAACTTTCTCAAAACAACTATGAGATATCATCTCACCCCAGTAAGAATAGCAAAATTCATCATAACAGCAAACAACTAATGCTGGCGAGGTTGTGGAGAAACTGGAATGCTTATTCACTGTTGGTGGGAGTGTAAAAAGGTGCAACCACTTTGGAAAGCAGTATGGTGCCTTCTCAAAAACTGGAAATAGAAATACCATTTGATCCAGCAATTCCACTACCAGGAATATACGTTAAAGAAACCATAACTGCCACCCAAGCAGATATATGCACACCTATGTTTTTTGCTGTTTTGTTCACAATAGCAAAGAGCTAGAAACAACTCAAGTGCCCATGGCTAGAGAAGCTGTGGTATAGTCACACAATGGAATATTATGCAGACTGAAAAACAAGGAACTCATAAAATATTATGCAAAATAGGTGACCGTAGAGGACATTATACTGAGTGAAATAGAGGACATTATACTGAGTAAAATATCTCAGTCACAAAAAGACAAATACTGCATAGTGCCACTATTGTAAAACAGGACTGACATAGAGCTTGGGGGAAAACTATGAAAAGAGGGGCTCAATAATAATGTACATGACATTGACCAGACAAGGAAGAGAACTATATAAAAGGAATATATGATTAGGTATTATTTGGCATGACAAGAGCCCAGAATAAGAGTTGCATAGTAAAGTGGTTGGGGGGTGGGGTCAGGAATCTATATAACAACAAAAGAACTTTTTTTTTTTTTTAAAAAAGCGAACTGAGGAGTGGGGTATCAGGGAGGAAAATGTGCAACAATGAACGAATGGAAATCCAAGTTCTTTATAAACTTACATTAAAATCTCAATTGAAAAAAAGAAAAAAACTCACAACTTTCTATACAGTGAGAAACCGAAAACTTCTGTGTAACTCTCTTTATGGTAATATTTACTGCATGGGGATATTAGCTGGATTGTGGTGGTCTAGAATTGAACATGAAATAACTCCAAAGTTTGCCTGTAGTACACAGTTTATACTACACCAAAAGTTGGCCGAATAAAGGATTTTACGTGTAGGAAAAGAATTTTTTCTTTGTTAAAAGCTTATTTTTGCTTTCTTACTTTGAGAGGGAAATCAGGATAAGGTATTTGGATGAAAACAATGGAAAAAGTAGATCCTCATTTGCGAACTATTCTCTGCCTTCGGGGATGTAAACACCTCCCATGATACCCAAACTCTCTTTGCAAGTTCAAATCGAAGTTGCACCAGTTCTCCGGACTGTGAGCCGGGCCTAGAGAAGACCTGGGCTGGCCGGGCGTTTGTGATGGCGCCAGGTCACTGCCACCTGCAGGCAGCAGTGGACAGTATCATCCACATACAGCGGGCCAAGGAGTGAAAGAACGGTGACGGAGGGTTGATGCCAGTGCCTGAAACCCAGTTAAGTTTTCTGACCACAAGTGTTTCCTGAGCATGTCTGCAGCCGGGATGGGCTTTTCCCACAACTCTGTGACCAGGCTTTGGATTGTGCTTAGAATATGAGTGATTGGAGGTGACCGTAAACACAGGGCAGGCACTGGGAGCCCAACGATCATCAGGAACATGTAGCAAATGTAGGTGACATGAGGGGATCCTGGTAACAGGAACAGTGAACTGGGCATTGTGTGTCCACCTTCTAGTGGTCAAACCCATCAGTTCTTCCTCTTCTTTTCACAGACTGATCTTGACTAAGCTACACACACTGAATAAACAAATACTTTTAACACACACACACACACACACACACACACACACATACAGACAGACTTGGGAGATTCTGGGGCTGGATTCTAGGCCACCCCAATGAAGTTAATAACACAATAAAGAGAGTCATATGAACTTTTTGTATCCAGTGTGTATAAAACTTCTGTTCACACTCTATAGCATTATATGAAGTATGCAACAACTGAAACCACTGCCTCCCATCAATTGATTCTGACTTACAGCAACCCTTAGGCAGAGTTGACCTGCCCCACAGTATTTCAAAGGCTGTAAATCTTTACAGAAACAGACCACTTCAGCTTTTCCCTGTGGTGTGACTGGGAGACCTTCTTCTGTTTAGCAGGTGACAGCTTTAACCATGACACTACCAAGGTTCTTCAATGTGCAGTCTCCTCTTCACATTTTGGTCATTCTTACAATACTTACAACCTTTTCCATTGTTAAATATCCTGAAAAGAAGTTTGAAATGTTGAGAACAATCCCTTGTACATGTTGTTATTGTTGTTAGGTGCCGTCGAGTGTGACTCATCATGACCCTTGAACAGCAGATGTGAGCCCTGTCCTGTCCTGTCCTGTGCCATCCTCATCATCTCTGACACCATGTCAATCTGTCTTGTCTAGGTATGCATATGTTGTCTATTTGTCATTTGTTCTTATGAGTGCAGCACTTGTCTGTCAGTTTACTGTACTGGGGTAACCTGTGGGCTGCTGTGATGCTTGAAGCTATGCCACCAGTGTGTCAAATGTCCGCAGTGCCACCTCTGGTGGACAGATTTCAGCAAGCTCCCAGATTAAGAGAAACTAGGAAGTAGGATCATATGGGAAGCCAAATTTCATACTTAGTATTTATAACAAACCGAATGCTACTTCAGGTTATGAGGGAGGCTGATACAAGCTGGAATTCATCCTGAAGCACTAAGGCAATCCTTAAGTGTTTATGGGATTTTTGTATTGTATTTGCTAACTCCTCCCTCCTGAGTCAAGCATAATGTTTTCAATAGAAAGAGCTTAGCTTCATTTGCATTGAATTGTCTTGGTGATTTGCTCCCTGCCAATTTTCAATAAAGACACAGGGAGGCTAAAGTCAGTGCTTTGTTCAAGAACTGTTCACCTCCTGCTTCACCTCTGTTTTCTCCTACATTCTTGGTGTTCTGTCTTATTATTAGTACTTACAAAAATACTTTACCCTTGGTCTGCAACAGGATTGGGCATCCACTTCTGAAACAATGATGCTTTGAAAACTCTTGCATATAAAATATCTAAACAAGGTGGGCATGTGGAGAATGCCTAAGGCACAGAGCTATGGAGTGAGTACATACTGTTGGAAAAATTGTGTCAGTGTCTTGCTTGATGCAAGCTTGCCACAACCCTTTTTCTTATGGTTTGAGGTGGGGTAAAACAAGGTATGCCTGTATATAAATGTAATTAAACACTTGGCATTTCAACAGTCTTCACATGTGCAGTTGAATAACATTAACACATTGATCAAGAAATTTGACCCTTGCATGTGTTTCTAGATTGTTCTGCCACCCTTAACAGAAGCTCAGTACCCTGTTAGCAATGAATCTCCCTCTCTCTCCTTTCTGTCCTCCCTGCCACTACCAATAAATTTTCATCTCTAGATGCTTGCCTGTTTTAGATATCCCATATGCATCTGAAAGGGAGTTCTGGGGCTTAGTGGAAAGGAGTTGTGTTGCCAACCAAGAAACAGAGTTCAAATCTACCAGCTGTTCTGTGGGAGAAAGATGGGCAATCATTCTCCTGTCCTGCATTTTACTGCCTCTGAAAACCTGCTGGAGGGTCAGCTATGGGTCAGTTCTGACTCTCTGGTATATAGCAACAAAAATATGCATCTGAAAACTGGACAATAAAAAAGGGAGGATAAAAGAATTGATGACTTTGAAATGTGGTATTGGCTAAGGTACTGAATATACTACGGACTGATGAAAGAATAAAAAGGATCTGCTGTGGATTAAGTGTAACCAGAGTGATGCTTAGCGGCAAGCATGGTGAAACTCCATTTCTCTTACTTCGACCATGTTTTCAGGAGGGGCCAGTGCCTAGAAGGAGACATCGTGCTGGGATGTGAATGCCTGTGAAAGAGAAGAGGAGCCTCTGTGAGATGGATTGACCCGGTGGCTGCAACAAGGCATGCTCCTGGGCCAGAGATTATGGCCATGGTGCAGGGTAGGGCAAGGTTTCCATCTGTTGTTCGCAGGGTTGCTATGAGTCACAGTTGACAGGACAGCTCCTGACAGCAACATATGCAAGGGCCAAACCCCATGTGTCCATGTGGCAGTCACCTTACTGGCCTGTTTGGTGTTTGACGGGAAGTTGAGCTAGGGAGTTGAGTTCTGGTCATACCTGAGCCAGATATGAAGGGCGACCAAGGGGCCTCGTCCCAGCACTGAAATCTTTGTGGAAACAGATCTCCAGGTCTTTTCTCCAGGAACACTTGGGTGGGTTCAAAACATGAAACTTTTGGATAGCAGTCAAATGCTTAACTGTTGTGCCACTTATTTCTTGGTCTTTTATCCATGAGTAAATATCCCTGAAAAGAATCAAGGAGTGGAGTTTTAATATGAAAAAAAGAGACACCAAGACATTCAACCATTCAAGACAATTTTGAATGAGATTGTGTTAACTGTTTACTGTTGTTGAAAAATAGCCGAACCTCCTCCTGAACGCTCACAATGAGGGCTGATGACAGACATAGGTTTGGACTAACCAGGTTTCCATCTTCATGGGAGGAGGGACTGTATAACAATAAAATAATTTTTCTTTTACTTTTCAAAGATAACAGTGTACTGGGGTGGAGGAAGAGGGGTGGGCAGGGAGAAAAGAGCAACAATGAATGAATGGAAATCCAAAGTCTCTGCAAATTTGCATTAAAATTAATAATAATTAAGAAAAGAAAAATAGTCTCTGCACACAGCCTATGAGCTAGGTACTTCATTCATAATTGCTTTTTGTTCTTTCCAAAACTATTTGAAGTAAGCGTTAGACCAGTTTTATGCCATCTATCTGCACATTTCAAAGCAAAGAGAATAATTTCCGCAAGGGCGGTGAAAGCTAGTGTGCACGTAATGTGTATTATGTAACCAGGATTCGTCCAATCCTCGTGCAAGCTGTGGGAGAGAGGCCTTCCTCGGTGGCATGTTAACAGACGGGGAGACTGAAACACAGAGAGGGTACATAATCTGCCCAAGACCACACAGCATGTTGGGTGTGTAGGGGTGAAATGTGAGCTCATGAAGTTTGATGCTGGAACCTTGTTGTGTCACAGAGGTCCCCAGCCAAACCCCACCCCAAGCCTCTGTCATCCTGTCTGTTCTGACTCCTGATGGCACCTCCTGTGGGTTTCCAGGGCTGTGAATCCTTAAAGGAGCTGACCGCCTTGTCAGTTTCTGGAGGAATAGATGATGGAGTCAAACCCTTGAACTTTCTGGTAAGCAGCTCAACATATAACGCACCACATTACCAGGACTTCTGAACTTTTACATATCACGCCTCTAAAACTAACGTATTTTGAAAAGTCTGGTCATGATCTATATATACAATATTTCTCTTTTAAACATTTTCATAAACTTCTTTCACTGGGTCACCCCCAACATAAAAATATGGGAGATTTTTGAAACCAAATCCAACTTTAGGGCACGAGATGAGTAAAGTTTAAAAGCAAGCAGATGTTTGCAAACCATATAAAGCTCAAAATTGTTCTATACTCAGTGCTGTTTGGAACTTAGGCATAATTCTTTTCAAATATGATTTTTATCTAAATGGTGTCCCTTAAAACTTCATTTTAACACCCAAATGATCCCCAGCTGTTGGGTAGATGGGCCCTGCTGGGTCTGTTTCCCCACTCTCCCCGTGTTCCACCATAAATATTCATGATGCAGTACTCCAGCCCCCGGAGGAGGGCTGGCTTTCATGTTTATGAACTCCTCTCAGCTGGGATTAACGTCTTTCACCTCTTACCCAACTCCTGAATTATGGTATTGTTCCTCGTGGGCTCCGTTTCCATGATTTTCACTGATATCTGAGAAGCCAGAAGAGAATGTGATGTGTTCAAGAAATTTCTAATCCCAGGAAGTTGGCCCAGGGAGTATACAAAATCAATTTCTAAAATACAGTATCTGATTCAGACTTTACACCCAAATCACCGAGAAACCACTGTATTTTTTCTTGCTTTGTTGAGTTTCCTAGGCAACAGCACTGATTCTGAGAGAGGTCTGCAAACTAGATTTGTGGGATGAGGATGGGAATCGTGGAGAAGAAGTGAAGTTTACCTGCTCCACACATCACGCGTGCTTGAACGACACCAGTGAAGATCTGTCCTCATGAGACTGGTGTTTCCCTGCATCTTGTTGCTGCCGTCTGCCAGGTGCTGTGAGATGAATGTGACTCGTACTGACCGTGTTCAGCAGAGCAAACCGTGGACCATTCTCGTGCCTCCGTTGGGCTCGGGCCCATTGCTGCAGCCACTGCTGGTCCATCTGGGGAAGGCGCTTCCTCTTTTTGGCTGACCCTCTTCTTTATAAAAAAAAATATATATAAATATATAGATATATATATCTTTTAGATTCCAAAAAGTACTAAGAAGAAATCTACTTCCTATTTTTTAAGCAAATAAAAGAAACTAGAGATTGAAGTGAATATTCTTCTCATCCCCGCCACTCTTTTTCATCTCCTCATTTTCAGCAAGCTTCTTATATCAGAGTTACTATTTAAATATTTTCAGTTTATAACATACCTTGGTGGACCATGATGTGCGTATGTCCAGAAATCAAGAACTTGGGACAAATTGCTTGACTGTTGGGAGGTCAGGAGGTCACCTGATCTTTAAAGGTAGACTTGGGTTCTAAGAACTCGTTTAGCACCAACCAGTTCAGTGAACTTGGACTCGTTATTTAACCTCTTGACAACTCTGTTTCAGTTTACTTACCTTGTCCACACCAACAGGAGATACCAATCGCTAGGAAAACCCAAGCCTGGCCAAGCAAAGGCTGAGAATACAAGAGATACCTTCCCCGAGGTGGGTTCATGCCGTAGCTGCCACAATGGACCCCTGAAGATGGCAAAATATTGGGCAAGATTTCATTTGCTGTAAATGGTCTCACCAAGGCTCAAAGGCAACTGATAACAGCAAAGATTAAATGCGAACATCCACGGAAAACATTGCACACAGTGTTGTGATATTTAATGTGTTTGGTTAAAATTGGCTAACAATTGTTTTTAAAGGAAGCAGAGATAAAGTAGAAGCAGTCTAGTAAATTGTGAGTGCCCTTGAGATTGAGTGGCTCAGTGGCTTAAGTGCTGGTCGCCAACGGAAAGATTGGCTGTTGACGTCCACCTGTCAATCCAAGGGAGAAAGATGTGGCTGTCCGCTCCTGTCGAGATTTGGAGTCTTGGAAATGATCATGGATTGAATTGTGTCCCTGGATATAAATGTATATGATGAGAAAATGTGGAAGTTGTGCAACGATCCCCCAGGATCTTTGAAAACAAACAGCTGTGAAAGGACTATGAGTGGAAAGTGCCTTAGAGGTAAGAGGCTGTGCTGTAGTCCTGAAGGTACATGGTTTGAATCCACAAGCTTCTCCTCAGGAGCAGGATAGACGATCTCCCATCTGATTACTGCCTCCGAAAACCTGTTAGAGGGTCAGCTCGGAGTCACTTCTGACTTGAGGGAAAACAATAGCAACAACAATGACGACAACAACAATCCCATGCTAGCCCTAATATGATGTGAAGAAGGTCCCTGAGCGGGTGTGTCACCTGTAAACCTGGAGGGATGTGAACAGAGAGAGAAGAGACCCTTTATATGAGGCTCTTGAAGATGCCATCATTTGAGTCAAGAGCAATGTCATGTTATCCTCAAGGTGAGGTCATCACCTTCTAACACTTTAAACAAGTCTTTTGCAAAAGATTTCCTCACTGCAATCTATCGTTTGATCCCTTGACTGTTACTTCCATGGGTGTGGATTTGAGTAAAACGGAGTTGAGAGCAAGCAGTATGTTGGAGACGGGGGTCTCAGGTCATCTCTGTAAGGAAATGGAAAAATGAGTCAAGGAAAGAGGCCAGAAAAAGATGAGTCACTTAATCCTGTTAGCGAATGTGGTTAGCCTCTTTGGAACATGCTGAAGAGGGTGACTTCATCCGAGGGGATGAGGGGGCTAATGCCTTTGTCCATCAATTCCTGAGGATCACGGCTAAGTGCTGCTTCCAGGAAGTGTTAATCCACAGGCACTCTGTGTGGCCCAGCACCTTGGACACAGCCACCACCGGCTTTCTTGTCTGGTGAAACCGGTGATCCGCAGGTTTCAGTGAGCTCCCGGGCTGAGACAGCCAGAGAGGAAAGTTAGGAAATCCAGCTAGTTTACACTTTGATGGCTCATGGTGGTCCCATCCTGCTGTGTGCGGATTTGCCACGAATGAGGAGCCACCTTTCCAGCAGTGACATCAACAACAATTTGTGCCTGCTCTGTACATAATTAACCTCTAACCTTGAGAGATCACCTGTAAAGGAAGTCAAGGCAGATCTCCTTTTACTCAACTCAATCACATTTCAGAGTGCTCCGTGCAGGCAGAGATGACAAAACTTCACCACACATATTTTGGGCTTGTTTTTAGGAGAGACTACTCCTTGGAGAGGGACATCGTATTTGGAAAGGTAGAGGGTAGGTAAGGAGTAGAAGACCCTTGATGAGATGGATAGCCACAATGACCGTGGCAATGGGTTCCTGGGTGTCAGAGATGATGATGGCACAGGACAGGGCAGGGTTAAGATCTGCTGTTCATGCACTTCACAGACATGACATCTTTTGCAAACTGAATATAGTGCCAGATCCATAGGTTCCATTTTCCCAATTGCATGTGTCCATCTTATGTTTCAATCTTTTTATAATTCTGTTGATCACATAAAGGACTATGGAATAGTGTCAGAATAATTTTTTTTTATATATACTAGTTGGTTGGAAGGAATATACTGAGTCATTGTATTGAAAGGAATTGGCAGATACAGAAGAATTTAATGAAATAACATTTGAGTAAGAGCCTATGGTGATGAAGGAAGAAGTTCAAGCTGCTTTGAAGGAAATAGCAAAAAAA
>NW_006399764.1:30006062-30043021 GCF_000299155.1 Elephantulus edwardii | reverse complement strand
GGTGGAAGGACAGTGCAGGAGGGGAAGACCCTCTATGAGGTGGATTGATTCAGTGACTGGGGTAATCGGGATGGGTGTGTCACAGGCAATGCGATTGGCACAGGTAGAGTGGGGTTTAGAGTTGTTGTACATAGGGTCTCTATGAGTAGCAAACAACTTGACAGCACATAACAACAATAACTAGTTGGTTGTTATTATAGTTTGGAGGAACATTCTTCTAAGTGGTACAGCACTCTTCTGTCAATATGCTGTACTGAGGTCACTGGGGTTGCTGTGATGCTGAATCTTGTGCCATTGGGGTGTCAAATGCCATAATGTTTATCCATGGTGAACAGTGTTTGGTGGAGCTCCCAGTTTAAACAGGTTTGGAAGCAGGAGTGGCGTCTACTTCCTAAACAGCATACCTCTGGAAACTTTTTGAACTTTGTTAAATGACGATGGTTGTGAAAAGGCTTCAGGCCTTTTGTTCATGGGGTCACCATGAGTCATGCTCAACTCAAAAGTAATCAACAACAACAACAACTACAACTAGAATACTAAGGAATTCGTGTAATTCACTTGATGGTGCTATTTCCTTTATTATGTTCACCTAGAACTGAATTAGAATATCTCTGAAATTGGCCTCTATTATAATTTTCAATTAAAAAAAAACCACAAAACTAATCCTCACTTCCCTGCAATGACTTGGCAAGGAGCAGTACTGAGATTTGAGTTTAGTTCTTCTTGGACTGTGAAGCTGATAAACGTTTGTTGATTGAATAAAATTGCATAGGGGAAAACAATATTTGAAGATTGGAGTAGTTCTAAGTGTTTTGGACAAATTATATACACTCACACATGATTGAAGACAGGTGCTAGGCTGTTTTTGAATCTAGAGGTGGCAGGACTTCCAATTGATCAGACATCCGGGCTTCAGGTGAAAGTGTGACAATCTCCGGTTCATTGATAGTCTTGTGAACCAGAGACCCAGCATCCACCATTGGGCACTGTTATTTAACCCCACGCCTCTCCTCTGTCCCATACGTAAAACTCTCAGCCTCACCCTGGCTCATGGGGAAAGAGGGAATAGTTAGGAGAATCCATAAAACACCTGCAGAGATGACCGATTGAAAAATGCAGAATGGCACAGTAAGACTGTATTTCAGTACAATAATTGAAGAATGGTGCTAGAGACAGAGCTCCCCACTTTCTCTTTCCCTCTCTCTCCCTCCGTCCATCATCTGTCATCTTCCTCTCTCTATATGTGTGTTAGGGTGGGGGTGGGGCAAAGGGAAAGAGGTGGAGGGACGGAGGGGGGGAGAGAAAAAGAGAGAGAGAGAATATGAATGAGAATATATGAATGAATATTTATGAATTGAGTGTGACTCCAAGTTTGCAAATGCCTACATATGAGCAATAGTTAGTGGACTTCTCTGTTTTTTAAGAAATCAGCTAACTTTTATTTTGAGCCGAGCTCTACTTCCTGTATCCTGTACTGGGGACACTTGGTTACTGTGTTAGCACTTTTCTACTTTGAGTCCTGTTCAGATGCCTAGAGCACCTCTGAGTACCACTCAGAGTTCTACCAGAAGAACAGTCTCTAGAACGGGAGTGTTGTGATTGGTTCGAGCCAACTCGAGTCTAACCCACTGCCACCAAGTGTGCAAAGAATGGCATGATATAGTATTTTTCAAGACTGACATTTTGGGAGAAAATTGCCACATTTGTCTTCTGAGGCACTTTTGAATGCATTTGAACTACCAATTCTTCAATTAGTAGTGTAATACAATTATTCCACTTAGGTACTTCTCTAAATAAGAATAGGGTATCTAATCCACCTATCTATGTCTGTCTATATAACATATACTATTTCTACATATATGTGTGTTTTTATATTTTATATTTTACATATATTGCAAGAAATTGACCCCTGTGGTCTTGGAAGTTGTTTGTAATGGACTAAATCTGTGGGGTAGATGGTAAGAAGGGCAGCCTGGAAACTTCCCAGAAGATTCTCTAAGTTTCGGGCTGTCATTGTTGTTAGATGTCGTTGAGTCGACTGGGACTCAGAGTGACCCATGAACCTCAGATCTGAACCCTGTCCCATCGTGTGGCATCCTCACCACCTCGAACACGCTTCTGCCTGTTGTTACAGTCACTGTGTCAATCCATCTCAGTGAGGTTCTTCCTCTCTCTCACCAACCCTCCAACTCTCCCTGCATGATGTCCTTCCCTGCATGACTGATTCCTCCTAACAACATGCCCAGAATATGTGAGACAAAGCTTCACCATCTTCGCTTCTAGGGGGCACCCTGATCACACGTTCTCCAAGACAAGCATGTTTGTTCTTTTGACAGTCTGTGAGATAGTCAACACGCTCCTTCAACATCCCAACTCAAAGGCACTGGTTTTCTTCCATCATCTTTAGCCATTGTTCAAGTTTTGGATGGATAGCAAGTAATCTAGAAGACCATGGCCTGAATCAGGTGCACCTTAGCATTTAAACTTGTGTCCTTGCTCTCCAGGGCTTTGGAGAGGCCTCTGGCAGCACCTTTCCCCAGGATGATACGTCTTTTGATTTCTTGACTGCTGATAGCAAGGATATTGAATGTAAATCCAAGTAAGATGAGATCATTGACAATTTTAAACTTTTCTTCATCTATTATGATGTTGCCTATGGACCCCGTGGTATATTGTATTCTTCATGTTGAGATTTTTATATTCTTTGCTTTTCAGGGGACCTCTGTTTTGCTCTGAAGGACTTTCAGCTGATTATATCAGGCTGACCAAATTATCAAGAATAATCTCCTTTATATAATTCCCATCTGTACAATGTCCTCACAGTGATACTTAGAATAGTGTTTGATTAAATAACTGGTACTGTCCAAGCTAGCACATAGATTGGGGGCTGTGATATTGACCTGACATTGACTTGTCTACAAAGGTCCCTATGCAAATAACCATTGTACCATCTACAGTGTCTCTCTCTTTGCATTAGGATGTGTTTGCTTTCTTTATACATAGTGTGGGAACAAAATCTCCTCAAGTTTGAGTGCTTTAAACTCAAATGACCAGGATCACCACCATAAAGTCTAGGAAGCCCAAATAGTCTTTTTCTGCAGGCCTGAAGGGCTCAGTGTGGGAGGCCTGGTGGGCCACCGTGATCAAAGGCCAGGCCCACCTCTTGTTGTCTTGGTGAGAGAACTGCTAGGCCAAACACATGACTGGCCCTGGACAAGCAAGCAAATGTCCTACATGGACACAGAAGGATGGACATTTGGTAAACTCTCCTGTCACCTTGATCATGTTGACATGACTGAAGAAGACACATTTTCTCAGAAGCTGACTTGAGGAGTCTGGATGCTTCTTTGTACTTGGCAATCTCATGAGGTTTTTCTACTGCCATTCATCTCCTGAGAGACTCCCAGGACACCCTAGTCGTGAGATGGTGTGGCATAGTTTGCAAGTAGCTCAGAATCGCTGGGAGAAATGCTAAATGGGCCATGCGTGTTGACAGTCGCCTTTCAGAGAAGGTCATCGAGCTGCCACTGTTCCGCACCAGCACAACCGCCAATCCATCACCAGACACAGACCTTTCAATATAGTCATGTGGGGAATGTGTAACCCAGCCCGGGGGACACGCACTGGAAACTGCATTGTCAGCGCACCATCCAACCACCGTTGGGTCCCCTGTCCTCTTTCCTTCTCTGTCTTTCTGTCCTTGGACAGTGAACATGAAGCATCTTCTCTGCTTTTTCTCTCTCATTAATCCTCCACTTAGGATTTCTGGCTGCTGCCCTCCCCAGTGTAAACAGATCAGCCCGGCTTTTTAATCGTGGACTTGGGAGAAGTACAAGTTCTCATCTGTGCTCCCAGTCGGTCTAGAAAGGGCTTTCAGACTTCAGGTTACAAGCGCAAGCCCTTTGCCTGGTTGGAGCAAGAGACTGGGCTGGGCTGGCCTCTGTGTCTCAGCTCCGAGCTCATTGATTTGCTACAGCTTCTTTTGTTACTGCTGAAATGGCGGCAGGGAAGACTTGGATTAATAAGAGCATGAAATAAAATACACATGTACGAGGCAGGCAGTTACTTGGAAGGGACGTGGGGATGAGGCGTGGGGGCTGAAGAGGCTCATTGTGTGAAAACTGTGATTGCTGTGGTCCATGCTGAGCTTTGCGTGGAAAATTATGACGGAGGCTCCTCATGAAATGCACCAAAGACGGCTAATTGGTGGGTTTCCAAATGCAAAGCCACGCCACAGACATTCACATCTAGGTGTGAGGAACCACTTAGTGCGAACCCCTTTTCTGGCTAATGCTGCCATGGGCAGAGTTTTGACACTCATGAGTGTGCCACTCCAGCTAGGTGACCTCGACTCCCCGTGTGGGTGGAGGCAGACCTGGTCAATCTAGACAAAGAAAAGGATTCAAGGATTCTTCAAGGAGGTTTTTGTTTTGTTTTGTTTTCCATAGTGGCCAAGAGCTGGCCTAGATGTTTGAAAAATACTGAGGGATTTTTAGCGTAGTATGTGGAAGATAATTCACCAAGGATGTGAACTCAAAACAACAATAATAATACTCAAGCACCAGCCATCTGTTTGCGGTAGTGTGGTGGCTGCCAGGTGCTGTATTGTTGGAAGCGAGGTCACTGGGACAGCAGAAGTTGGGAGAGTCACCCATGGTAGGCACTTTCCAGTGGAGCTTCCAGGCCAAAATGGAGGAGAAAGAATCCCTTTTCATAGCGGTTGTTGTTGTTATGTGCCGTCGAGTCGTTTGCGACTCATAGCGACCCTATGTACAACAGCCCTAAACCCTGCTCTATCCTGCGTCAACTGCACTGCCTCTGACACACCCATCCCTATTACCCCAGTCACTGAATCAATCCACCTCATAGAGAGTCTTCCCCTCCTGCGCTGTCCCTCTACTCTACCCAGCATGATGTCATCTTTCATAGAGGTTACTTTGGAAAATTAGCGAGTGGAAACCGTATGGATCACAACAGGACACTGTCTGACTCAGTTTCTTTGGACACATCATCAGAAAGGATCAGTAGCTGCATGAAGATGTAGTTTGGTGGAGTAGAGGGCCAGCAGGGGAGAGGGGGACTTTTAATGGGGTTGTTGTTAGGTGCTGTAGAGCTGATGACAACTTGTAGAGACCCTCTGAATGACAGGTTGGAACTTGACCTATTATGAACCATCCTAGTGGTCTCTGCCAAGCTCATCTCACAGGTGTTCCGTCAATCATCTCCTTAGGTCATCTTTTTTTCTCTAACCTTCTAGCTTTTGTAGCATGGTGTCTTTTCCCAAGGACTAGAGCCTCAAGGACAGCATGCCTAAAGTATGTGAGACAGGATTTCATCAGGAGCACCTTGGTTATTTAAAACTCTTCAGTGAGACCACAACTTAAAATACCTCAGTCCTTATGTGGTCTTCCTTATTCATTGTCCAACTTTCACATGCATATGAAACAATTGAAATATCATAGCCCGAATCAGGAACACCTTAATCTTTAAGTTGACAGCCTTGCTCTTTAGCACTTTCACAAGGACTTTGATGGCAGGCTTGTCCAGTGTGACATGTCTTTAGATTTTTTTTCTTTTCTATTTTTAATCTTTTGATTTCTTGACTATAGTGAGGATGTGCCAACAGTAGTGTGGGTGACATAGAATGTGACATTTCATTCTCTTTGTACATAAGGTTAACGCGTTTTGGAGTTTAATCAACAACAACCATCTAGAAATCGACTGTGGCCCAAAGGCTTTGAGAAACCAGTAACAACATGTGTCCACATGTGGTAGAAGCAGACCAGCCGTGCAGTTACTATTGTTGGTGGTTTTCTCTACCTCAGAAAGCATGTTTGATAAGCTTAGGAAGCATGTTGAAAGCATATCTGAGAACCATCAGAAATCACATAAATTCAGAAAACTGCGTTGGAACAGACGAGGGGGAAAACTGTTTGAAATGAATATTTGATTGGGCATTATATGTCTGACAACAGTCTGGAACGAGGAGTACACCGTGCGGTGGGCTGGGGAGGGGGGTGAGTAGGAAATGTGCAACAGTGAAAAAATAAAGAAATGGTATAAATTTAGTAGCAGTATGATCTTGTATTAGTCATAGCTAACTAAGCAAGCCCTTTTTCTTTTCAATGAATCACTTGACCTACTAATTCTAATTCTTTTAAAGCTATAAACATTCTGTGATTCTAAGTCACAAAAATTTAATGAACACTGATGCAAAGCAAATATGCAAAAGATGTGATTTCTGTTTTCACTGACTGGGTTAACTGGAGTCAGGATAATAAGGTCATGATAAGACTTTAGTTATGACAGGAGAGCAGAAGAAAAGGGAAATTGCTGTTTATTTAGCTTACTCTTGTTCATTCAAGGATTATTGCTGTAGTCCTATCAAAGCCTCCTGGAAAATGTTTGCTGTAATTGCATACAGTAAGTTATTATGAACAAAGTCCTTAAATAAGGGCAAGGTGAACTGAAATGCCTTCAGAATAGGTTTTGTTATTGTGTACTGCCCACTCAGAACTGATGAATGTAGCTGACTCTCCAGTGGGTTTTCAGAGGCAGTAAATTACACAAGAGGAGATTGTCCATCTTTCTCCCATGGAGCTGCTGGTGACTTGAACTGAGTACCTTTGGGTGTGCAGTACAATTCTTTCCACTGAGCTATCAGAGCTCTCCTCTTCAGAAAACAGTAGAGCTCAAAATCTTGCAGATTGTATGGCAGGTCTTGTCTCGAACATCCTCGGCGCAGCATTTTCCTCCTCTGCCTTCACAATTACTAGTTGCTCTAAGGGGTGTTTTCAGAAAGATTAGGTTTAGAATGAATGGCACATTCCAAGAGATTTCATTCTCTGCTTGTTTACACAGGGATTTTCTTTGTGATGTACGTCTAGGCTAGGTCTTATACTTTTGTTAGCTTGCTTTTATAAAATAAAGTACAATTTTATGGATTTTAAAAACAAAGCTTCCACAATCTTTTGAGTCTCCATCGACTTTCATTTTTGCATATTTGTTTCCCATCACTGTTGCAATTGGAAACCCATTTATAGATGGTTGGAATCACTCCATTTTCAGCTGGACAAGTATGCAGGTCATTGTCCATGTGTGTAATTGAAGAGAATGTTTATGTAGGTTTGTATACATACATGAACTTTGTTTATCATTTTTACAAATCTTTTGTTGTTATGTGCCATTCAATCATTTCCCCTCCTAACAACTTCACACACAACAGAATAAAACACTACCTGGTCACTGCTAAATCCATTTGTTTAAGCCCATTGTTGCGGACACTGTGTCCGTCCGTTACATTGAGGGTCTTCTTATCTGTTGCAGACCCACTGCTTTACCATGCGTGCTGTCCTCTAGGTATCAGTGTCTCCTGGTAATATGTTCAAAGTATGTGGCACAAAAACCTCACTATACTTGCTTCTAAAGAGCATCTGGCTCTAATTCTTCCAGGATGGAGACAATCCATCTTCTGGTGCTCCCTGGCTTATTTAATATCATTTACCAACACCATAAGTCAAAGACATCCATGTTTTGATATTCTATGTTCAATGCACTCACGGAGGGACAGTTCCCTCCAGATAACATGTCCAAAGTACACAAGATAAAGTCTCTCCAATCTTGCTTTTAAGGAGCATGCTGGTTGTCCTTCCTTCAAGGTACCAAATAAGTAGGATTGCCCAGAAGTTGCCTGGTGCTGCTAACTGGAAGGTTGGAGGTTCGAACTGATGCTGAGGCAGCTTGTGAGAACCATACACTGGTCCGCTCTGAGAACAAACAGCCTGACGGAGCACAGTTCTGCTCTGACACATAGTTGATTTGATTTTATGGCAAGTAGTTTTGAATTGAGCATGACATTTTTTAAAAGGCTAAACATCAAACTTAAGAAAATCGTAGCCAAGCAAAGGAATTCTGGGAAGCCAGGGTGCTGCAGGGAACAAGCAAGTGCTATTACCTCATCGTTCTTAGAAGAAAGGAACGCAAGACTTTCTCGGCTTGTTCTGCCTTTTGCCTCAACTATAGGTTTAACTTTTCTCCTATTGAAATACTCAACTGCACAACTCATGGCTGACAAGTCAGAACCGACTCATAACCGACCCTCCAGTGAGGTTTTGGAGGCTGTAAGTCACATAGGAGGAAGTTGTCCACCTTACTTCCATGGAGCGCCTGGTGGGTTCGCACCTCCACGGAGGCAGAGCCTTCGGCTTAGCCGCACGATTCTCTCTGGTGTATGCCATTGGAGAGCGAATGAAACCGATGAAATAGAAGATCCAAATCCCTCTCGGATCCACGCTCATGAAGCTGCTGCCCGTGTCTGTGCTTACGAAGTTGATGAACTTCTGCTTGGTCAATCGCTGATTTGGTCCACTGCTCAGGTGAATGTCCTGTATGACTTGGCTGCCAGCTTGAAATCCAGAAACTCCAAAGGTTGTAGACTCAGGCCTTAGAGATGATTAAATATAGCCTTTAACCCCAAATAGAATCCATAACACAAAGCTTTCAATGGATTTATTCACTGGCTTGTAGCTCTCCAGGGATGGGGAACTCACTTCCTCCCTGTATGACAATCTGGTTTAGGGTGTGCAAACTTGGGTACCTCTGGGGATTGGCCAGGTAGCATGAATAAAAGAAAGGGTCTTAGAAAGACAGTCAAATGCGGACCTGACTAAAAGTATCTTTATGTCCTGGTATAAGAATAGAATGTGGCTGTTGTTACGGGCCTTCGAGTTGCCTGAGAATCACAGTGACCCTGTGTACAGCAGGTCTGAAGCCTGCCTGTCAGCCCATCTCGCTGACTCCTACACACCTACCTACTCTCATTGACTCAGTCCTGCACCAACCCAGCTCATCCAGGGTTTTTCTTTCCTACACTAGCCATCCTTCTGAGCATGGCGTCCTTTTTCAAGGACCAGTCTCTTCTGGAAATGTGCCCAAAGTATGTGAGATGGAGCGTCAAAATCTTAGGATCCAAGGAGAAACTGGATTTCACCCTCTCCAAGACAAAACTATTTGTTTTCATGGTGGTCCATGGTATGTTCAAGACTTTTCTCCAGCACCACAATTTAAAGGCATCGATTTCTTCTTCTGTCGTCCTTAATCATTGTCCAGCTCTCTGATGTATAGCAAGTAATTTGGAAGATCATGGCATGTATTAATAAAATATGATTATGAAAACATGTAAATATTTTAAATACTGTTATTTTTTAAAAAAATTAAAAATGGAAACAATTATTTTATGTATATTAAACCCAGACACCTTCTATTTTTCTTGAAGTGTGGTTTTGTCTGTCTTTCATTTCCCTCCATTTGACATAGATGTAAGTTTGGAAAGATTACTAAAAGAGAGAAACTGAGTAAGCATGAAGGTTTGGGGTAACTACTTTTAGGCTGTGGTGGGGCCTGTGGTCCTGGGAGTCCCTGGTCTTCTTGGCCCAGTCCATCACTCTGCCGCTGCTGACTGTCCACTGTGTTGGTGAGCAGAGAGCAGGCCCTGTTGATGATGATCTTCCACTTCTCTAGAAAAGCTAGAAATCTGGATGTTTTGTTTGTTTGGTTTTTGTTAACGTCTTCTAAGTTTGAAAAGATTTCTATTTTAAAACATGCTCGCCTGGAAACTTACTATCATTTGTGAGATGCCATTCTGACTTTTCTGGTTTATCACAGAAAGAGCCTTGATAGCTCAGTGGTTAAACACTAGGTTGGTAACTGTAAGGTTGGTGGTTCAACACTGCTGGCTGCATGTAATGATACACAGGCTTCATGGGAGGCCTACAGAGCTGGCCCACTCTGTCCTGTAAGTTGGAATCCAACCACGGCAATGGATTTGCTTGAAGTTTTTTAGTTTGATTTGGAAAATGACAGCCTGTGTGCCTGTTTTACCTCTGTCTGTTTTTATAAATAAAGTTTTACTGTCACACAGCCATTGTATTTTTTATGTATTAGGTCTGGCTGCATTTGCACTCTGTTGGTGGGGTTTCACAAGAGGTCACACAGCCCACCAAGATTAAAATGCATACTATAGGGACCTTTGGTCTAATCAATCTAATAAAATTCTCAACTGTTAAACTTTTCCTCGTCTTGGACTGAAGGCTAACATTCTGCTAGCTCTCATTCATTCATCTTCTCCTGCTCACTCATGGGCATCGTAGAGTCAGAACCGACCCATAGCTGATCCTCCAGTGGCTTTTCAGAGGCACTAATCACACGGGAGGAGACTCCCCACCCTTCTCCCACGGAGCACCTGGTGGCCTGGAGACTGCTCTAGCGCCTCCCTCTCCTCCTGCCTCCTTCAGTCGTGGGAAAGGCCGTTTCCCCAAGTCTCCTCCATCCTAACGGTGTATCCGCTTTTGTCACTCCTTGTTTGCACAGTTCAGCCAGCAAAGCAAGCTCCAGTGTTAGCAGATGTCAGGAAAGAGTGTCGGTGCCTTGTGGAAACCAGTCTGTCTCCCTGCGAGTCTCTTAGGCAGGATGAGGAGGTCAGTCTGGCACAGTGCTGATCCCAAGCCCAGGATTTCCTCTGCTGAGAAGCATCTGCTTGATGATGTCTTCCTGAATCTACACAGACATTGATGTCGTGTTCTTGGAGGTTGAGTCTCTGAAACTTACCAGCCCGCCTTCTGAAAATCTGGACAGCATTCGCAAACTAGCAGTCTTTCTGTTGGAGCTCTGCCCACTTTCTGTGATGCCTTTTGAATGATTGACGTGGGCTCCAGATAATGTCTGCAAGTTTTCCCACTGCCCATGACGGGCTCCGAGGAACAGCAAGGACCCCGCACTCACCCACTGCAGCCGTTTCCCCTGTCTCCTCTCATCTGTCTCTGTCAGCGACCATCCCCTTTAATATATTTGTTATATGCGGTTTTCTGATTCGGAAAGTAATTGATAGTGTAGGAAATTGTGCAACATATGACAGCAGGGGGGAAATCAGTCCTATTCCCGAGACCTAGGGGTGAGGGGGGTTTGCAGCCTTGGGGGCTTCTTTCAAGCCGTCTCTCCACAATTGCTCACATATGGATGGATACACATGTGTATTTATGCTTACGTGTATCTGCATGGGCCTGCATGCTTACACACACACACACACACACACACACAGAGGAATCTGTCAGAAACACGGGGAACCTCCCCACTCAACCACTGAGCTTCACACACTGACACACGCACACAGACAGATGTTCACACACACGTACACCTCCAGACCTATACAAGTCCATATGCTTCTTATTTAAAAATTTAGGATAATATGCAAAATTTATTTTGTGCTTCGGGTTTTTTTACTTAAAAATATATTGTTACGGTCTTTCCAATAGCTTCATGTGCATCTGAAAGTTGAGTAATGAATAAGGAAAACTGAAGAAGAGCTGTCTTTGAGTGATGTTGCAGAAGAATACTGACTATCCCAGGATTTCCAAAATAACAAGCAAATATGTTTTGAAGGAAGTGCAACCAGACTGTTCTTGAGGGGCAAGGTTGGTGAAACGCAGTCTCACGTATTTTTGCTTGTTGTTAGAAGGGCTTAGTCATTGGAAAAGTACATCATTCTGGGAAAGGTAGCGTGTCAGAGAAAAAGAGAGGAAGACCCTTAACAAGAAGCATTCACACAGTGACTCCGACAGTGGTCTTGAGCATGGTGGGCTCGTGAGACTGGAGCAGAGTTGGGCCAAGTTCAAATCTGTTGATCTGAGTCATTGTGAGTTAGTCTACTCGATGACACCTAACAGCAACAATGACAATTATTCTTCGTTGCCATTGTTACTTGCTCTCCAGTGGACACTGAATGACGGCCCCACACATATGAGATGAGACCCACCCCATAGCTGCTTTCGGCTGTCCTCTTAATGCACACAGTTCTCTCAGGTTGCTGGGTGGATTCAAACCTCTGACCTTTCTGTTTGGAGCCGAGTTCTTAGCTATTAAGCCACCAGAGTTCTTTTTTATGTGCTTATGCATAATACAAATACATACAAACAAGTGTGGAGACAGCTTCCAAGGACTGGAGGTTTATGGACCACCACCGCTTATAATACCCATCGTCCTTAATGTTGATTCTTTATCATCCAAGATTTTAAAGAAAGGATTAGTTGACAGCTTCCAAATATTCTCTAATCCCAACATCCTTCTTTAAGTGTTTTTTTTTTTTTCACATGAGCATGTTTATAGCAGACACTACCAGGTATATAGAAATGTCATCTGATAAACCTGTGTACTAGTACGTATGTAATTCCTTTCACTTGTCTATATCTGCCCTTCTTGCCCATCTGCTATGTATCTGCCAACTTGGTGAGATATGCTTATCATTACTGATAATGTGAGATTATTCAGATAGTAGTAGTTGCCTTTTTTGTTACTCATTTTCCCCCTTCAGTTTCATTCATGTCCATTGTGTTTTATACAAGAATTCATATGCATGTGTGTTCTATAGAATTGATTCCTATTGATTTATGTCTTTTACCACTTGTCTCTGGACATGCCCATTACGTCTTTCCCCTTCTGCCTTCTCCCACGTACCCACCAATCTCTGCTCTCCCAGTGCGTTTCTCCCCTCTCCCTTTCCTCTTTCAGCTGCCCTTCCCCCCTTCAACATCCATACATATCATGCTCGTTTATTTCCCATTTTCACAAGAGTGGTCTTGTGCAGATTTGCCCTTTTGTGACTGAGTTATTTCACTTGACCTAAGGCTCTCTAGACTCTTCTATATTATGTTATATTTTTTGAATATGTTATATTTTTTGAATATTTCTTTGTTCTTTAGTGCTGCATGGTGCTCTATTATGTGAATACAAGATAGTTTCTCTATTTATCCATCTGCTAACGGCCACTTGTGTTGCTTCCATCTTCTAGTTATAGTGAATAAGGCTGCTATAAACCTTTGTGAAGGTTTCTCCAATTGTGTCTCATCTCTGATTTCGCTGGGTCTGTTCCTAGTAGTGGAATCACTGGGTAATATGGGATTTCTGTGTTTAGCTTTTGGAGGTAATGCTTACTGCCTTCCAAAGGGGTTGTGCCATTTTTTAATCCCACCATCAGTGCATGAGAGGACAGTGTTTCCCTTGAGTCACCTCTCCACGTCTCTCCTTCCTCAAGTGTTGTGGTCTGAAGACTCCCTTTTTGTATATTTTTTTTCTTTTTTTCCCCCCTTTTTGTATATTGTAATATTCAGTGTAATTTATTTTTTTTCAGTATTGGATTTTAATTTTTAAAAACATTATTATGGAACTAATGAAGAGACTATTCTTTTTGTGTATTTGGCATAATTAAATTATTGTGAAACAAATGAAAACATAATTTCTTAATGGGATGATGATTGAGATATCAAAAAATATTTTTTTAGTTTTCTTTTGTGTTTTTAAAATTGTGATTTGAGTGAAAGTTTGCAAGCGTATTTTTTCCCCAATCACTTGTTCATGCACATACGGTCATACAGCACCAAGTACAGGCCCGCAGTGTCTGCGCGCCCACTCGCCCCTCAGTGTCCCTCTCTGTGCTCAAACCAGTAAGTCTTTACTATCCATCAGTTCACTTTCTACTCTCTTCCTTCTCCTCCCAGGTAACCACACCAGGTCCGTCAGCTCTGCATGGAAGCCTTTCCCTAGCCTTTTCAACCAGTATTTATCCCATTATGATTGGCTTATTTCACTCAACATAATGTCTTCTAGACTCACCCATGTTGTGTAGTGCTGATTCTTAATGTAACAGCGAAGTTACCATTTTTTACCATATGTGTTATTCACTCACTTCTTCATTGAGCACCAGTAGACAACTCCTGGGGTACAGGACTAGGATTATAGAGACAAAGAGCTCACATGGACAAGGGAACAAACAACTACGGTGCACTGAGAAAAGTGGCAAAGACAATGACAGCATGTTGTACTGCTAGCAGAAGGCCACACGCCTCTAACAGCTCAAATCCACTACTGTCTCAAAGGGGGAAAGATGGGAAATCTCCTCCATTTAACATTTACAGACTCAGACATCCAAAGGAGAGTCACTGTGAGTTGAAACAGACTAGGTAGCAGGAAATGTGAATATTTATAAAATATTCTAGTTACGTTATTAAAGACGTTCTAGGCTTTATCTCCTTTAATCTTACAAAACCCTCTACATTGTATGCTGTTAGGTCCCATTTCACAGACACAAAGTTAAAGGCCATGTTCAGACCTTATGAATCAGAAGACTGTCTCCAGTTGTCCTCCTGTTTTGGGAACTCATGACCTTTGAGACTTTCTCATAGTGTTTTTTACGGCTGGATCTTCACCACCCCCCTGTCACACTGTGGTGGTGTGTATGTTACTGCAATGCTGGAAGCTGTGCCACTGAGATTTCAAATACCGTGGAGTCTCTTTTGGTGACAGTCACCCAGTTCTGAAAGAAAAAGAAAAACTCATTGCATCAAGTCAGAATGAACTTCTGACTCTTCACTGTGTCTCTGAAGCTATTAATTTCCACAAGAGGAGATTGTCCGTCTCCTGCAGAGCTGCAGGTGGGTTTGAACCTCTAGGGAGTCCTTGCCTTGAGTCAGTAGTGCAACAAACTAAGGACTGGGCCACCAGAGTTTATGTGCAAGAACCTGGGCTGCAATTCGGAAGGCAAGTGGTTTGAGGCCACCAGCTGCTCTGCAGGAGAAGGATGGGCAACCTGCTCCCGTGCAATTAACTGTCTCTGAAAACCCGCTGAAGGGTCAGCTATGGGTCAGTTCTGACTGTGCGGTCAACAACAACACGAGCCTCATAGTCAGCTTTGGTGGCGTGATCTCTAGGGAGTTGCGCTGTGAACCCAAGGGCTGTATCTCTCGAGCGGTTTGAATCCACCAGTGGCTCCGTGGGAGAAAAATGTGC
This sequence comes from Elephantulus edwardii, assembly GCF_000299155.1. NCBI lineage: Eukaryota > Metazoa > Chordata > Mammalia > Macroscelidea > Macroscelididae > Elephantulus > Elephantulus edwardii. The sequence continues at coordinate 30,028,186 of NW_006399764.1, read as the reverse complement.
ACTCTCTTCCCATGCCATTTACAGCATCAGAAACCCAACGGAGAGTCACCATCTGCAGAAAACTCAAACAAGGCCCACACTTCACACCATACACAAAAAAACAAGGCAAAGTGGATCAAGGACCTAGGACTAAAACCAAGGACTATACATTTCATTAGAGAAAAGCTTGGAAGAACCCTAGAACACTAATCCACAACATGAACTGTCTTCCAAGCATCCTGAAAATCCTACAACCAGGAGAGAATAAAACAGATGAATGGGACCTTCGAAGAAGCAAATCCCTATGCACATCCAGAAACTTCTCCAACAGGGTTAAAAGGGAAGCCACAGACTGGGGAAAAATATTTGGAAATTACATGTCTGATAAGGGACTTATATCTAGAATTTATGAAATACTTGAGCACCACAACAAGGTAAAGGTGAACAACCCAATTGCAAAATGGGCACAGGATATGAACAGACACTTCACCAAAGAAGACATTCAGATGGCTAACAAGCACATGAAGAAATGTTCAAAATACCTAGCTCTAAGATAGATGCAAATCAAAACAACTGTGAGAGACCATTTCACCCCAGTCAGAATAGCAAAACTTAACAAAAGAGCAAACAACAAAGTCTGGTGAGATTGTGGAGAAACTGGAACCTTTATTCACTGTTGGTGGGAGTGTAAAATGGTGCAACCACTATGGAAGGCTGTATGGGGCTGTCTGAAAAATTTGGAAATTAAAAAAAAAAAGGAAATAGGAATACCATTTGACCCAGCAATTCCACTACTGAGAATATACCCCGAAGAAACCATAACTGCCACCCAAGCAGATCTATGCACACCCATGTTTATTGCTGCTTTGTTCACAATAGCTGAGTTGGAAACAACCCAAGTGCCCATCAACAAACAAATGGATAGAGAAGCTGTGGTATATTCACACAATGGAATATTATGCAGCATTGAAAAACAAGGAACTCATGAAATATTATACAAAATGATTGACCATGGTGAACATTATGTTGAGTGAAATATCTCAGTCACTAATAGACAAATACTGCATAGTGCCACAACAGGACTGACATGGGTGCTTGGGGAAAACAAAGAAAAAAGGGGATAAATAACGTACACAGCATTGAAACAGACTAAGGAGAGAACTATATACAAGAAATATATGATTGGCATGACAAGAGTCCAGAATAAGAGGTGCATGGTAAAGTGGACTGGGGAGAGGCACTGTATAACAATGAAAGAATTTTTTTTCCTATGGAAAATGTGAAGTAGAGAGGAGACGGTCAGGGAGGAAAATGTGAAACAATGAATGAGTGGAAATAAAATATCTCTATAAACTTTCATTAAAATCTCAATAAAAAAGAAAAATTGAAGAGGAATGGTGTTTCACTCATCATAAAAAACAAAATATCCAATGTACTGTCCTACAAAGCATGTCTATGATAATACCCAAAAGAAGATCTATTAACATAACTATTACTCACATTTATGGGCCAAATATTAGTGTCAAAGATGAAGAAATTAAACATTTGTACCAACTTCTGCAGTCTGAAACATATCAAACGTGACCAAGATGCTGATGATTGGAACACGACACCTGAGAACAAAGAAGGACTGATAGTTGGTAAATATGGCCTTGATGAGAGAAATCTGGTCACAAATCAATGACAGAATTTTGTACAATGATTTGTTCATTGTAATACTAATACCCTTTTAGAAAAAAGAAATTGTGACTGTACACATGAACCTTGCCTAGTGGAATACAAAGGAATTAAATTGGCTATATCTGTGGAAAGGGATGAAGAGATCGATACTATCTGACAGAACAAGGGACAGTGACCTACTATCCCCCAGATCATTAATTGCTCATATGCAAGTTCAAATTGAAGCTGAAAACCACCCCCCACCCCAAATTCATAAAAGTCAAAATACAACCTTGTACTTTTATATCGCACATGAATTTGGAAACCATCTCAAGTATAGATTTGAATTTTTGAGCACTAGTGACCAAACAACAGAGAAGTGGTGAGATGACGTCAAGGACACCATTAAGGAAAGTGAAAGACAATAAAAAAGACAGGATAGAACAAGAAGACCAAAATGAATTCTGGAAGAGACTGAAATTTTCTCTTGAAAGGAGAGAAATCAAGTAAGGAAAGGCAATGTAAGACAGCTTAACAAGATGACAAAGGGCAATTTGAGAGGGCGAAGTATTACAAGGAAATAGGCAAAGACCTAGACTTAGAAAAGAAACATGGAAGAAAATGTTAGAAACTCAAGTTGTAGTACCCAGTGATTCTATAGGCAAAATCTTGAATGATGCAGGGAGCATCAAAAAAAGATAGAAGAAATACAGTCACTGTATCATAAAGAATTGTTTGACCCAAAAACATTTCAAGAAGTAGCGTATGATCAAGAACAAACAATACTAAAGCAAGAAGTCCAAGTTGTACTTAAGGTTTTGGCAAAAATAAAATAAAATAAAAGCCCCTGGAATCAATGGAACACCAATTGAGTTGCTGTAGCAAACAGACACAGACTTGGACATGCTCACTAGTCTATACCTAGACACTTGGAAGATAGTTTCCTAGCCAATTGACTGTAAGAGAGTGCCCATTTAAAAGGTGATTCTACAGAATGTGGAAATTATTAAACAGTATAATTAATAGCACACACAACCAAAATACTGCTGAAAGTTATTTAAAAATAACCAGCTAGAATAGTACATCAACAAAAAAACTGCCAGAAATTCAAGCTAGATTCAGGAGAGGCTGTGGCTTGAGAGACATTGCTGATGTCAGTTGGATCTTGACTGAAAGCAGAGATACCAGAAGAGTAAACATTCTTGTGTTTTATTGACTATGTAAAAGCATTGAATAAAGGACATGTTATTCAGTTGTGTGGATTATGATAAGTCACAGATAGCATTAAAAGAGTGGATATTCCAGAACATTTAATTGTACATTTAATTAGAACTGTACATGGACAAAGACGTATTTTTAAATAGAACAAGGGAATACTGCATAGTTTAAAAATCAAGAAATGTATCAGGGTTGTTCTTCGTTACCAGACCTCTTTAATCTAACTGAACAAATTTGAGAAGCTGAATTATATGGTGTAAAATGTAGAAACAGGATTGGAGAAAGATTCCAATTTCCATCCACAATCCACAAGTGACACCTCTGGTCTGTTGAACAGGGAGAGGACTCAAAGCTCTTCTGGAAAGAGGTTGGAGACCATGTAGCCTTCAGTATGGACACAACTAACATAAAGAAAACGAAAGTCCTCATAACATACTTATCAAAATAAGTAATACGATAAATGAAGAAGCAATTAAGATTGCCATAAATTTAATTTTACTTTGATCCATAAGCAGTGCTCATGGAAGTGGCAGTCAGTAAATCAAATGACCTGTGGCACTGGGCAAATCTGCTGACAAGAATGTCTTGAAAGGGTTAAGGAGCAAGAAATGTCCGCTTGAAGATTAAGGTGTCCATGACTGAGGCCATCTTTCTGATTGCTTCACATGTATGTAGAAGCTAGACAATGAATAAGAAAGGAGAATTGATGCCTTAGGATCGTAGTATTAGCAAACAATGCTTTTGGTTTGTGGTACCAACTCTGGAGAAGCTAACTAGCTTTTCGTCTGATACCGCATTGAGCTCACGGCCTCTGGATTTGAACCAGCAGCTTGCTGTCCTTCATGACTTTGATGTGTGAAGCCAACCTGTGGTTGTTAAACTTATTACACCTTCCCAGACACCTTTCGTCTGAGGTCTGACTCATGGAACCGGAACTCACCAGCCTCTACAATTGCCCGAGCCATTTCCTTAAAGACAATCAGTCTCTCTCTCAAAATTTTGTTGGTTTTACTTCTCCCGAGACGAGAGCCAGCCTTGAACACTGGGGTAGCGCTCTCTCTCTTGTGGATGTATTCTTCCACTGCATGGAAAAGTACCTTTTTTATTGTGTTTGTAGTTCATGTAAAATAAAAAGGAATTCTGCATCAGAATGTCCAAGCAGGAGAAGGTCCATAAGAAGGCTTAAAAAGACCTGTTATGAGCTTGGTGTGCTTAAGACTTCCAGCACCAATGACTCTCCAATGACTCTTTTTCAAAAGTGGCAGGACTATGTGTGGCCTTGGGGACAGAGAGTAAAGGCTTGTGTGTCCATGCATGTGAATTTTGTCAACATTTTTGATATATGGAAATTTCAGCCCACAAAGGTCTGCCATAATGAACCGAATGCCATAGCTCCTACAGGAAGCCTACTTTACGTGATTCTTTGGGTTCTTCGGGGAGGGAACTTTGCCCAGAGCAAAGGAGCCATGGGATAGAGTGTGATGGGAAAGGTGGGTGTTGTCTTGGCTGCCGATAATTCCCTGGCTTGGCAGTTGTAATGTGGTCTTTCCCTTGAGAGATTTGATATATCCAATGTTTTTTATGAGACTGGCTGTGGGAAATGAGTTGGTTGAGGAGGAGTTTTCATCTGGGGGGTAGCATGCTCAGAAAATACAGGAAGTTTGGTGGGTGTGGCTTGTTCTGTCTTTGATCCTAGTACTGCATCCATTTGTTACCTCTGATTTCTAGATCAATGCCCTGTCTTACCTGATGACTTCGGAGTTGTCAGCCTCTGCAGGCATGTGAACTGGTCTTGGGACTTACCAGCTTCTTTAAGTACATGATAAAACTATCTCTCTCTCTCTCCATTCATGTGTGTGTGGATGGATAGATAGATAGATAGCTAGATAGATAGATAGATAGATAGATAGATACTGTTGCTGTTGTCAGGTACCTCTGAATTGTGTATAGTGACCCTGTGAACCACAGATCTGAACTCGTCCAATCCTGTGCCATCCTCAATCTCCAATTCACTTGAGCCCATTGCTGCAATTGCTGTGTGAATCCAGCTGGTTAAGGTTCTTCCTCTCTCCCACTACTCTACACTACTCTCTCCCACTACTACTATATCAAGTATGATGTCCCTCTTGAAGGAACAGCCTCTCCTAGCAACACACTCAAAATATGTGAGATGAAGCTTTGTCCTCCTTATCTCCAAGGAGTACATTAGCTGTACTTTCTCCAAGACATATCTATATTGTGTGTGTGTGTGTGTGTGTGTGTATTTGGTGGATTTGAATTGCATGCATTTGGGAGTGCAGTGCAGTTTCTTACCACTAGACTATGAGTGCATATATGTATATATCTCCCATTGGTTTAGCCTCTCTAGAGAACCAAGCCTAAGACAGAGTGGGGTGGTTGTAGAAATACATATGGAAAGTCCTTGGATGACATCAACAAACACAAGACCATCACATCCCTGTCAGAAGGCTGCAGCTCAGACACACCCACACTGTAATTTCAAGTCTGTGGAAAGCACAGTGGGAAGCATTTTGTGGGCTTCTTACAGAGAAGCTTGGAGATGGTGGCCGGGGAGAAAAGGAAATCAAATTTCATCTTGGGGCTCAGACTCCTGGAAAAATCCCATTAGCATTGTGTGAGGCTTTTGCTGAACTCAAACGAGCAATTACCCAAGCTTATAGGGGCATTCTGAAGGGCCAGAGAAAGGGGCCAGGGCCCAGGTGATGGCAGAGAGAGTGCTTTGTCCTGGCAGCTCCACCTGTGAGTTCTTTCAGGAACATTTACTGGGAGGAGCTCAGTCACTCTCAGCCCACAGTGACTCTGGAGGAGAGAGTAGAGTTGCCCCATGGGTTTACAAGCCTATAGACCTTTTTGGAAGCTGACTGACTTCCCCCTCTTCCTCCCATACAGCAGCTGGCAGGCTTGAACTGCTGTCTTTGCAGGGCTGGTGTGGTCACTCATGCTCGGCTCCACATACCTCATACCAGCAGACAAGTAGGTCTTCCAAACAGGCTCTCCAAGGCTCATCCCACATTGTCCACAGTTTGACCAATGGCTGGCTCATAGAGAACATGGGGTTTCAGGCCTGAATTCTAAGTACGGGACATAGCTGGGGGTTCCACAGTCTCTAGGATACCAGTAAGGCTAGCATGTTTAGCTTTTGTGATTTTGAGGGTTTTTTAAAAGAAAATTTTTCCCTTACTATATGTAAGATCTCCTAAGATCAACTGTTATATCCTTTTAAAGAACTGCCAATGTGATCAAATTGGCATCTCAAAAGGAGAAATGAAGGTCTTGTGTGGACAGGGCGTTTGTATTAATTATGGTGAAATGGTCTTGAGGAAGTTGGCACAGCTTGAAGATTGTAACCCTGTCACTGAACTGTACATGTGGTAAGATCTGAAGTGGTGTATATTGTGTATCAATGTGAAAGTCAAAGTCATTGCTGACACGTCAAAACCAACTCATAGCTGCCCCTCCAGTGGGATTTCAGAGATGATAAATTTCACGACAGGAGACTGTCCATCTTTTTCTTGTGGAGTGGCTGGTGGATCTGAACCTTCAGAGACGTGTGATATTTTGACTGGTAGCCGAGCTCTCTATGTCATCAGAGTTCCCTTTTTATTTTGTTTTGTATGTTGTTGTTATCTGCCAAGTTGCTTGTTTTGTATATTGTTGTAGTTACATGTTGTCGAATTACCTGATACTTATAGCAACCCTGTGTACAATAGCTCTGAAGCCTGCCCTGTTTCTGACTCGGACACACCCACCCCCATTGCTCTGGTCATTGAATCAATCCATCTCGTCCAGGGTCTTTCTCCCCTACGCTGTCCCTCCACCCTTCCAAGCATGATCTTGATCCAAGGATTGGTCACATGCCCAAAGTATGTAAGACAGAGCTTGAAAATCCTAGCTTCCAAGGAGAAACTTGGTTTCACTCTCTCTAAGATAGACCTATTTATTTTCTTGGTGGTCCATGGTATGTTCAAGAGTCTTCTCCAGCACCACAAAGGCACTGGTTCTTCTTCTGTCATCCTTAGTCATCGTCCAGCTCTCTGATACATAGCAGGTAATTGCTAAGACCAAGGACTGGATTAGGCGCACCTTGCTTCTTAGTACTCTGGAAAGGTCCTTGTCAACAGATTTACCTAATACAATTCGTCTTTTGATTTCCTGACCGCTGGTGCCAAGAGTATCAATTGTGGAGCTGAGCAAGCTGTAACTGTAAACAACTGCAATCTCTTCTCCATCCATCAGTGTGCTACCAATTAGCCCAGTGGTGAGAATCTTTGTCTTCTTGATGTTGGGCTTCAATCCAAATTGAAGACTACAGCCTTGACCTTCTGCAACAAGTGATTCAGGTCTGCCTCTGTTTCAGGAAGCAAGGTTGGGTCATCTCCATAATGTAGATTGTTCATGAGTCTTCCTCAAATCCTGATGCCACATTCCTCCTCTTAAAGCCCAGCCTCCAGTTTGATCTGTTCTGCATACAGATTGAAAACTTATGGAGACAACATGCATCCTTGATGCACTCCCTTCCTGATTTTGAACCATGTAGTGTTTTGTATATGTCACCAAAAAGAAAGGAAGAAATAAAAAAAGAAATAAAGAAGTAAATTTCCTAAGTCACACTGTTGAAATGTATTAAGTAGAAGAGATTTCAAAGTGTGTATGAAAACCAGACCCTCCCTGAAGTGGCAACATTAGAGATAAAGAGAAGAACCTCAAAGCTGGGAGGGATAGACAGGTGTTGGCAAAATGACTCTTGTTCAGGACGAGAGTCATGGGAGATGGAGTGTTCTAAACTCAAAACTCCATGCAGGATGTGGGTTAAAAAGAATTTGACTGCCTGTCCAACACATCTAATCATTTCTCACCCACACATTTTTGAGGATTAGTTGAACTTCACTCAGCCCTCCCACTTCTGTGACTGACCTCTGTAACTTCCTATTATTATTATCATTCAGTGAGTCCAGAAGGTATCACTTTCTTCAATTTTCCAGATGGCTTGGAGATCTATTTGCTATAACACTTCATGTGGGGCTTGGTCTACCCTGGTGGTCAGCTGGGCTCCAGGTTTCTCTGTAATTATGTAAGATGAGAAATTACTTAACACATACTAAGTTACAAGAGGGTCATTAATAGTAAGGCTTCTTGGGTAAAAGGGGATGGTCCCTTCCCCCCTCCTTTAGGTGCCTTGAGAGTTTCTGTGAAACACTTGAATGAGTACAGGAGTCAGGTGATGGATCAGTCAACACTCTGGTGAGATTGGATGGTTGATAGCACATCCTTCCTCCATAAAGCTGATCACTGTTTCCAAACAGTCGCGTTCAGCAAGACAAAAAGATGCTATTACTAGGCACTGTATAAGGTGATCCCCTTTTGGCCAAAGCAATTGTCACTTGACTGTAGCGAGCAACAAAACCAAGCCAGTAGCTACTTCTGTAGTGTAGAAGAACGTTTGACCTGGTTTTAATTGGCTTTGGGCAAACACTCTTCTAAGTGATATAGCACTGGTCTGTCCATTTGCTGTACAGAGGTAACTCATGGTTGCTGTGATGCTAAACACTGTGACACTGATGTGTCAAATGTGCTAATGGTTACCCATGGTGGACAGTGTTTGGTGGAGCTTCCCTATTAAAACAAGCTTGGAAGCAGGAGAGGCATCCACTTCTGAAATAGCTTACCTACAGAAACCCGATGAACTTGGACAAAGTAGAATTAGAAGAAAAGTAGAAGGCCTTCAATGAGCTGGATTAACACAGCAACTACAACAATTATTCAAACATAGCAATTGTTGTGAAAATGGCTCAGAAGGAGTGTTTTTCAGTTATGTACAAGGTCATGGTGACCTGAAGCTGATTCCATGGTAACTAAAAACAGCAATGGAAACTGGTTCTCCCTCTGATGAGCCAGGTTAGAGCAGTATCTCAAACTGGCAGAGATTTGAGCGCAGAAGGATCCTACGTTCTGCCATCAGTGTTTGTCTGGGTGATGAGGACAGCTGTGCATTTACATGGAATGGGATGCAGGCAACATGATGTCATCTGGCTGCATCATCAGCCACTAGCCCTGATTATTGCTGCCCCTTATTTCTCTCTGGCTCGTGTCATCCCACCCTATCCCAAATTCCCTGAAGACTTTGGCTCCTGGCCCTGATTCTATCATCATTTTTGGTGACTTCAACTTCGACAAGAGTTGACCCATCCAACACACTGGTCTCTCATTCCCTGACCTCCTCCTCGCCAACAGCACACTATTTTCCACTCTGTGGCAGCCAAGTTTCATTGTGGTCTCTGTCATCACCTGTAACTGCTCCAATTCTGAAATCCACCACCCCAAGCTCACTTGCTCTAATGTCCCTCAGAGACTTTTTAACTCTGAGATTCCTGAAGCCTCACATCTGCTGCTGTCTCACCATTCACTGACACCTTCCCGTGAGCATGCCCCCTCCTTAGTCAGCGTCTCTTCTCATGACATGGCACGACTTAGTCAAGCCAGTTCCTTCAGCTACCAGAGAAGAGTCCACTGGCCCTTGCTGGTCACTTGAGGCTGCATTAGCACCACAGGAGTTAGTGTTACTAACTTTTCGAGCCTATCCCCGATCACGGTGACCCTCCATCCAGTCTGGTATCCGTCAGTGCAGATCAGATTTGAGGCTTCATAAGGTTTGCTTTGACTAATTTCTTTTGGAAGTAGATTTCCATGTTTTCCTTCCTAGTTCATCTTAGTCTGGCAGTAACACGGAAACATCCTGGTAACACAGTGCCTTTGCGCACATACAGGTGGTGGAAATGCACCAGGTGTGCTGGTCGGAACAGTGCAAGGTTTCCTGCAAGGAAGGCATGAATTCTGGTGCTGAACTGTCGGGGTCCCTTGCCAGGACCCACAAAGCTGACCCTCCATTTATTTCTGTTGTTGCAGGTTACAAAGAAAGAGAGTACCCGTATTTCTCCTTGAAATTGCTGGGGAATTTGAACCACAGGAGATGGTTAGCTGTCAACTCCCTATGGACAAAGCCAGCAGAGCTTCTTATAGAAGAGTCTTTGTGACTCCCCTCACCCAACCTGGAAAGGCTCTTTGTGTGTTGTTCTTGCAAACTCAGCAATGGTGTCTATCCACCTTCACTGAGGGCGCAGCTAGGACGTGTAGCCTTATTATCAACGTAACCCAGATAAAGTGATGCTTCTATTTGCAAGGTAGCTCCAGGGAATTGGTAGTTTGAGTAATCTCGAAACGATCTGCTTAGGTAGGCAAGAAGTTAACCACGTATGACTATTTAAAATAAAATGAATTAAAATAAAAGTAGACATTTCTATCCCAGCAACCTATAATTTGTGTGTTCCACAGACAAATGTGGCTACTGGTCACCATATTGACCAGTGGAAACATCTCTATTGTGGCAGGCAATTCTACCAGACAGAATCATCTCCTATGCCTATTAAGAAGCCCTCCCTCCCAGTCAAATCTGTCTCCTGACTTGCTTTTGTAGGCCTTGCAAGCTAAGAATGGTTTTTACATTTTTAGAAAGGATTCTAAAGAAATGCTAAGATGAGTATGTGACAGAGAATCTTTGTGGTCTGTAATGTCTCAAATACCATCTTGACTTCTACAGAAAAACTTTGTTGATCTTGTCTTAGATACAAAAGCACATAAATGTGTTTGCTTATGTCTGTGTTTGAATAGTGCACTTTGGAATGTAACCATATGTGCTGGGAAAATAATATTTTTTACTATGTTATTGGAGAGCTTACAACTAATGAATCTTAATTCAACTAAAAATATACTTATTGAAAATATGTTTATTTTTAAATTCATTAATTGTTGCACATTTTTGTCCCTCCTCTCTCCTCCCCCGTCCACTCCGTAGCGTGCCTCTTGTTCCACATTGTTGTTATATGTATAATATATTCCTTTCAGAAAGTTCTTCCCCTCACCTGTTCCAATGCAAAGCTTATTATCTATCTATTCTTTCCTATTCTCCTCCAACACTCATGTCAATTATATTCTAAAAAAACAAGTCACTGACAATTTTTAGATAGATAATGCATTCAGGAATTTTAAGCCATCATGTTTTGTTGGAGTAGCTAGACAGCAAAACCTTAGCTGTCATGTTAATTGGCCCATTCACTGTCATCAAATCAATTCTGACTCATAGCAACCCTGTAGCAAAGATTAGGATTTCCCCATAGGGTTTCCAAGGTGGTAAATACTTATGTGAGCAGACTATCTTATCTTTTTCCTATAGAGAGACAGATGCATTTGAACCACTGATCTTTTGGTTATCAGCAGAATGCTTTAACCATTGTCATACCAAAGCTCCTTGTAGTTTTGGAGCCCTGATAGTGTAGTGGATACTATATTGAGAGGGAGCTCTGGTGGTCTAGTGGTAAGAAACTGCACTGAAATCCCAAAGGCATGCAATTCAAATCCACCAACAACTCTGTAGGAGAAAGATAGACAGACTCCTCCTCTGTGATTATCTGACTCTGAGAACCAGTGGGAGGATCAGCTATGGGTCAGTTTCGACTAGATGGTGTACAACCACCATCACCATCTAAAAATTGGCAGTGTGACTTTATCATTGGTCCAGTTGGACTATGTTGGTGGTGGCTGTCTAGATAGTTCTAATTCCTGTCATCTTTACATGTAGCAGAACAAAACTTTTCCCTGAGCATTCCTATGACTGTTGATGTGTTTGAGTCCATTGTTGGAGCTTGTGTGGTCTGTCTCATAGAGGTGTCCATCATGTTCACTGACCTTCTACTAATCATGATAGCATTTTATAGCAGTAGGTATTTCCTAATCATATGTCACCATCTCCCTCCTAAAGGGTGTTCCAATCATATGTCTTCTAAGACACAATGTTTCTTCTTCTGGAATTCTGTGACATAGTCAATATTCTTTTCAATATTCTAGTACCACAATTAGTTTATAAGTGGGACTAAGAATAGTATTTACTATGATAGTACCAAAACCTCTGGGGAAACAGCCAAAGCAGTAATTAGAAGTTAATGTATAGCAATAAACAAACACAAATGAAAAGACAAGAAAAAAGGACCATTGACTTTCTAACCCAACATCTCCAACAAATTGAAAAAAAAAAAATCGCAAGAAAACCCAACACCTCTAAAAAACCTGAAGTTATAAAAATTTGGGCAGAAATACATGAAATAAAAGCCAGAACAATTGAAACCATCAACAAAACCAAGAGTTGGTTCTTCGAAAAGGTCAGTAAAATCGGCAAACCACTAGCAAAGCAAAAAAAAAAGGGAAAAGACACAAAATATCCAAATAAGGGATGCAATGGGCAATGTCACAATTAAAATAAAAAGGCTAACAATGGAATATTATGAAAAACTAAAACAAATATGAAAACCTAGAGGAAATGAACAAATACCTAGAAAGTCACACCCTATCTAAACTGACACAGAGCAAAATTGAACAGCAGAACAGACCCATTACAAAAGAGGAAATTAAAAGGTTAAAAAAAACCTTCCAGCCAAAAAAAGTTCTGGACCAGATAGTTTTTACAAGTGAATTTTATCAAACATTCAGAGAAGAACTGTTACCAATTCTACATAAACTATTTTAGAAAATAGAAAAAGATGGAATTGTCCCAGACTAATTCTATGAAGCAAGCATGTTCTTGATACGAAAACCAGGTAATTACTCTACCAAAATAGAAAACTATAGGCCGGTATCTCTCATGAACATAGATGCAAAAGTCCTGAATAAAGCCCTGGCCAATAGAACTCAACACACACAATACATCAAAAATATAATACACTATGACCAAGTGGGATTCACAAAAAGTATGCAAGGATGTTTCAACATAAGAAAAACGATCAGTGTAATTCGTCACATTAACAAAGGAAAGAACAAGAACCACATAATCCCATCAATTGATGCAGAAAAGGCCTTTGACAAAATCCAATATCCTTTCCTGATTTAAAACATTCAGCAAAATATGATTAGAAGGATATTTCCTCAACATAGTAAAAAGTGTTTATGCAAACCTGAGAGCCAACATTGTTCTCAATGGAGAGAATCTAAAGGCATTTCCCTGGATAACAGGAACTACGCAAGGATGCCCACTATCCCCTCTCCTATTCAATATTGTATTAGCAGTCTTAGCGGTAGCAATAAGACAAGAGAAGGAAATAAGAGGTGTCCTAATTGGCAAAGAGGAAGTAAAATTATCTCTATATGCAGATGATATGATAGTATACTTAGAAAACCCTAAAGACTCAGCAAGAAAACTACTGGACATAGTTGACCAATTCAGCAAAGTGGCAGGATACAAGATCAACATACAAAAATCAATTGGATTTCTCTACAGTGACAAAGACAATATAGAACTGGAGCTAAGAAAAACAATACCAATCACAATAGCTAATCACAAGATTAAATACTTGGGAGTAAATCTAACTAGAAACACAAAGGATCTATTAAAAGAAAATTACAAAACATTACGGCAAGAAACAAAAAGAGACCTACAGAAATGGAAGAATATACCTTGATCATGGATAAAAAGACTCAACATTGTGAAAATGACAATCCTACCAAAGGCAATCTACATGGTCAATACAATTCCAATACAAATATCAATTCCATTCTTCAATGAGATAGAAAAGGCAATCTCCAGTTTCATTTGGAATGGAAAGAGATCCTAAATAAGAAAAGCACTCCTTTAAAAAGAGAGACAAGGTAGATGGCAGCTCACTCCCTGATTTCAAATCCTACTACACTGCTGTAGTGGTTAAGACAGTGTGGTACTGGTACAATTGCAGACACATAGATCAATGGACTAGAATTGAGAACCCAGAAATCAGCCCCTCTACCTATGGTCAACTGATTTTTGACAAGGAGATGAAATAAGTGGGGAAAAGACAACTTTTATAACAAATGGTGTTGGCAAAATTGGAAAAACATCTGCAGAAAACTCAAACAAGACCCATACCTCACACCATACACAAAACCCAACTCAAATTGGATAAAGGGCCTAGGACTAAAACTAAGGATGATAAACCTCATTAGAGAAAACTTGGAAGAACCCTAGAAGCACTAATCTACAACTTGAACAATCTTTCAAGCATTCTGAAAAACCTACAATCAGAAGAGGATAAAATAGGTGAATGAGATCTTTTAAGAATAAAATCCCTATGCATATCCCAAAAATCCTCCAACAGGGTAAAAAGGGAAACCATAGACTGGGAAAAAATATTTGGAAACAACAAGTCTGATAAGGGACTTATATCTAGAATTTATAGAATACTCGAGCACCACAACAAGATAAAGATAAACAACCCAATTGCAAAATGGGAACAGGATATGAACAGACACTTCACCAAAGTAAACATTCAGATGGCAAATGAACACATGAAAAAATAGTCAAAATCCCTAGCTCTAAGAGAGATGCAAATCAAAACAACTATGAGATATCATCTCACCCCAATAAGAATAGTAAAATTTAACATAGCAGCAAGCAACAAATGTTGGCGAGGTTGTGGAGAGACTGGAACCTTTATTCACTGTTAGTGGGAGTGTAAAATGGTGCAGCCACTATTGAAGACAGTATGGCGCTTTCTCAAAAAGTTGGAAATAAAAATACCGTTTGACCCAGCAATTTCACTAGTGGGAATATACTGTAAAGAGACCATAGCTACTACCCAATTAGATATATGCTCACCCACATTTATTGCTTCTTTGTTCACAATAGAAAAGAGTTGGAAATAGCCCAAGTGACCAAAAACAAATAAAAGGATAGAGAAGATGTGGTATGTTCACACAATGGAATATTATGCAGCATTGAAAAACAAAGAACTCATGAAATATACAAAATAGGTGACCCTGGAGGACATTATGCTGAGTGAAATATCTCAGTCACAAAAAGATAAATACTGTATAATGCCACTGTTATGGAACAGGACTGATATGAAGGTTGGGGAGAAACTAAGAAAAGAGGGGATAAATAATGTACACAGTAATGAAACAGTTGAGGGAGAGAACACAAACGAATGGATTGAGAAATTATGGTACATCCACACAATGGAATACTACGCAGCATGCGTAACTTTGTAAATTATTACCTAACTTGGGAGGGACTGGAGAGCATTATGCTGAGTGAACTAACTCAGTCCCACAAGGATAAATATTGTATAAAACCATTATTGTAGAATGTGTGTAAGGATTCAGGAGGGGTGGGAGATGCTGGAAGCAGAGGGATGTGGATGTGCAGGGGGAGGGGGACATTAATCATCGGGTTGTACAATTTGATAAGAGGGTGAGAAAAATTGAAAGAATTTGTTCAAATTTGTATTTGAGTTTTGTAAATAAACTAGTAGAACATCACCCAAAAACAAAACAAAACAAGAATCTCGTTCTAAAAAAAAGAATTAAATAAATAAAAGAAAAGGACCATATGGTTAGTTATTATTGGCATGGCAAGAGTCCAGCATAATATGAGTTGCATAGTCAAGTGGTTGGGGGCGGGGGGGAGACGACACTGTATAACAATGAAAGAATTTTTTTTTTTACAAATAAAAAAGTGAACTGAAGGGGAGGGGTGACAGGGAGGAAAATGTATAATAATGAATGAATGGAAATAAAAAAATATGTTCAAACTTGTTAATACCAAATAAAGTATACATTTTCTTTAAAAAAATGTGTTGACTAATAGATAAAGATTAATCCTAAAGATTAATCCTAGGTGACAAATGAACAGTGTTCAAGTGGTGTTTGAAGGGACATTAAGTGTTGAATGGTGAGGCTACCAGATTCTTAGAAGAAAGTCTTACTCTTTGGAGTATGTGAAGTAGAACACATTGCGCCCATTTTCACCTCTCTAGATTTGACCTCCCTACTCATTATGTGAGCAAGCGCTTTAAAACAGTGAACCGAAGGATGTCACAACAACGGGGTTACAGTGGCACAGCAATCTCAGAGTTAGGGTGACTCAACATTTTCTGTTTCCATCATTGTTGGGATGTAGGGAATGTTGTTTATTAGGAAGAGTAGATTGTGACTCTGGTCTCACTGTTCGTCCAGTGTATTCACAACCATACAGGGTGTTTGTTTTTAGCTTGGAGAACAATAAGTAAAAGCTGAAAACCAACAAGATGGAAGGACTGTGTTCTTTGTGCAGCTGCATAGAGTTGGCCGTTGAAGCCCAAGGACATCAAGAACGATTTGAGCTGGTGGGAGAGTCATCATCCTACAGAAACACACAAGACGGTGCACGGCCACGTGGGGCTTCTCCAGGCTCCACTTTCTGGAATTTTATGATCATGAACATTTGACGAGAGGCTTAGCTGAGCTTTCTGAAATTCTAGTATTGAGTTTCTGGGAATAAAGCAAGTGGCCACTGCACTTCTTAAATAACACCCATGGTTGATCCAAAACTTATGAGAGTAGGGCTCTTTTTCCTTGCCACATGATGACATTCAAATGCTTTATCGTTAGCTGTACTTGCTCAACTTTTTTATTCTCTTCAGAACTCAAAATTTCATCTAATCAAGAGGACAGCTTCTTTAGCCAGTGGATAGACATGCCAAATACTGAACAAACGGTCCAAGTTTAGAACTTACTAAACATTTACAGTTATAAAATTTTAGCTTAACTCAAACTTTAAATTTAGAGTCTCAGTTAATTTATATTTGGCAAAGAAGAATTTCTGGGTTTCAAAAGTAAAAAACAAACATAAAAAGAAAAGCAATGAAAATCTTTGAATCTTTTTTTTTTTCAGGTTTTGTGGATACCAAACTTGTTGTTATTGCCTTGGTATTCAAGAGGAAGGGAGAGCTAACTGGAATCCTATCAGTTGTCCTCAAAAGAAAGAAAACTATAGCAATTAAGAGGTAAGTTGTTGTTGTTAGGAGCTGCCAAGTCAAATAGAACTGATAGCGACCCTGTAAAAACAGATGTGAACCCTGTCCTGTCCCGTGACACTCTCACAATCTCTGACACACTCAAAGTCATTGCTGCAGTCACTGTGTGGATCCAGCTGGTTGAGTGTCTTCCTCTCCTCTACCGTCCTGGCAGTGAAGTGTTGATAGTTTCAATCTTTCATCCGTCTATCATGGCCGTTGCTATCATGAATGTGATCATGGGTGTTGCTTACCAGTCCAGTGATGAAAATTTGTGTTTTTTTGATGTTGAGATGCAATCCATATCGAAGGCTACAGTGTTTGACTTTCTCCAGCAAGTGCTTCAAGTCTTCCTCACTTTCAGCAAGCAGTGTGGTGTCATCTGCACAGTGAAGGCTATGATGAGTCTTCCTTCAATCCTGAGGCCACATTCTTCTTCTAGAGTCCAGACTCTAATAATTTCCTCCACATACACATGAGGAAATGATATAACCCTGATGTACACCTTTACTAACTTTAAACCATGTAGTGTTCCTTTGCTCTGTAGTACAATAACCTGTTGGCCTAGTTAGAGGTTTCACTAAAGCAAGATTAAGTGTTCTGGAATTTTTATTCTTCTCAATGTTCATCATAATTTGTTATTCAAAATCTTAAATGAAATCAAATGAATGTATCAAACAAAGATAGAGGGTATTTACAGAATCACTGTACCAAAAAGAGTTGGATGACACTGAAATATTTCAGAAAATGTCATATGATCAAGAGACAATGGTAATGAAGAAAGAAGTTCGAGCTGCAATGAAGGCATTGGCAAAAAGTAAGACCCCAGGAGTTGATGCGGTACAAATGGACATGTTTCACATCGTAAATGTGTACTCAACAGTCTACTCCAGGGAATTTTTATTATTTTTTATTTATTATTATTATTAATAATAAAGCCAACTAATAATATAATAGTGCTAGATGTCCTCAATTTGATAATGGCACTGTGGTCGATTAAGTGTGTATTTTTATTCTCAGGGTAAACATTCTGGAGTACTTAGGGGTAGTGAGTATTATGTCTGTAACTAACTTTTAAATGGTTTAAGAAGCATACACACACATAGTTCACCTGATCCCACTTAAACACGATGTCCACACACTACTTTTTTCATGCATACACACAGACTGCACTCTCATGGTCAACTCACCTGATCACACTTAGACATGATGTCCACACATAGCACCTTCACACACCCCTTCCCCCTTCTAACAGAGCATCTCATTTCCCTTATACGGGATAAGCAAACAAATGACAAAGTAAGGGGGAACAACAACACACAACAACCCAGACACAACTGCTGAATCCAGGAGAAAGGTACATCGAAATTCTTTGTATCATCTGTTCAACCTTTCTTGAAACTTGCAATTATCTGGAAAAAAATGCCAAAAATGCGTTGGTTGAAAGCTGCAAGCCTTGGCCTCTTTTCATTGCTAGGTGGTGAATGTATACTTAGCGTAGCCTCTTGAGAGAGTTGATG
Organism: Elephantulus edwardii; assembly: GCF_000299155.1. Lineage (NCBI taxonomy): Eukaryota > Metazoa > Chordata > Mammalia > Macroscelidea > Macroscelididae > Elephantulus > Elephantulus edwardii. The sequence goes on along the minus strand of NW_006399764.1, from coordinate 30,009,942 downwards.
GGTTCAATCTCAAGTCAAATAAAGTGCAATGATTTAGAACTCTTTCCCCAAAGTGCTCCCTTTGCAAATGGAATCTGAGCCACAGTCCAGAGGCTCTGTGATGCCAGGACCATTGAGGGGACTCATCATGGCCCGTCAGGGAGCCTCACTCTGCTACCACACTGCATGCTGCCCCCCACCACCACAGCACTAACCTGACACCCCAAGAGAAGAGGGAAGAAGAAATAGCAACCTTTTCTTCCTGGAGTCATTCTTCATGAGCTTTAGTAGCAAAATATTCCCAAACTCGCAGAGCAACCTCTTGAAACCGGAGCTGACTACTTGCTAAATTCCGATATTAGTCACAGTGCCGTGGCCACAGTGCCTTTCTCTCTTGTTTTGGTTTTTTTTTTGGTTTGTTTAATAAAATAGTCTCTCATGACTGTAACAATTTAATTTCTGTGCCAGCAGTAGAGTCCGGGGCTGGGGTAAAGATGAGGAAAAAACCGAGGGCTTATTGGTCATCCTCTGGCGCAGGTGAACCCAGGAGGCCCTGCAAATGGTGATCATGTCTCGGAAGGTGGTAAGTAGCTACTTGTCAAACTTGGTTGAGCACGAATAATATGAGCAGAGTACCAACTGGGTGAAAGCTTTTCCACAAGGGGATGCGCGCGAGTGTGCGGGCTGTGGCAGGGAAGATAGCTGAGAAGCAGAACTGTGGTTCCTGTGGCACACAGGTTCCTGGGTTCCATGAGGTGGGGTGATCCACTCACACTAATGTCTTGAGATGATCTTTAAATGTTGATCCTTGAGACAGCTGGTCTCCGAAGTCACTTCTAAGTCACACAATAGTCCAGCTGACTAGTGAAGGCCATCTTACTATAGGTTCCTCAGAAGAGTTTTCAATGTGTGGTTCTTTTGAGAAACAGAAACACCGCGTGGAGAGCAGAGCCACATTTAGGATGAATCAGTAATCATTTTAATTCTTCTTCAAGACAGCGCTGTGTGAATTTCCTCCCAATCACAAATTACTTATGTGTCGCAGCCCTCCTCCATGAAGGTATTCATAAAATTAGAAGAATTTTCTTTGCAATATTTTTAGTACAATATCAAGATTTTTCACCAGCATTCCAGTACATTTGAAAAGATATATTTTACAGTTTTTTAAAATGTGTTTAGAACACTCAAAATAACTTGTAGAAGAGAAAGTATTTTGTTCTCTCATCTACATGCTCCATCACAGTGAAAATTAATGCTATATTACAAAAATGATCTAGCAGTATTTCTGATATAGGTTCAATAATCAGCTACCGTTTTCATTAATCTCATTATTATCATGATTCATTGAAGTATTTATACATCCTAGTTTAAACGGAGGAGACATAGTGCACATGCCGTATTGGGCTGATAACGAAAAGGTCACATGTTGAAAGCCACCAGTTGCTGCTGGATGAGAGGAAGAGGAGTCAGTGACCCTCCATAAAGATCTGTCTCTGTCTCTCTCTATCTCTCTCCCTCCCCCTCTCTCTTTCCCTCTCTTCTTTATGTCTCCCTCCCCCCTCCTCTCCTCTCCTCTCCTGGATAGTTTGTGATAACTGACTCTCCACCAGGTTTTCAGAGGCCGTAAATCGAATGGGGGAAGATTGCCTTTCTATCTCCCACCCAGCAGCTGGTGGCTTCGAACCGCCTGTCTCTGGGTTAGCAGCACAGCTCCTTATGCACTAGGCCACTAGAGCTCCCTCAGAAAGATTTACAGCCTTAAAATTCTGATGGAAAAACAAGTAAACCTGTATAAAATAAAAATTTTCTTTTTTATGGATGTTTATCATGCCTTGGAGTAAACTCGACAACAGTGTGTTTGGTTTGGTTTTTAGTTGAAACGCTATCAACCAGCAAAGCATCTATCAAACCAGCATCCACCAAGTTCTCTTCGCGCCATAATAAGATTTTAACACAAGCCACCTTGAGTTTCTCGGAATCTCCCTGCTGTGGTCTTGGTCGCAGGTGGCTCAAGAGCAGGGTTGTATCTGCCTGTGAACAGGGAAGAATGCATCTGATCTCGGCGTCTTGTCCGTGTGATTAATGAGGACGCTGCTGTGGGGGTGAAAGCTGCTACCTTGCACGCATCTGGCATCTTCGGTATCAGGTCACACCTGCTCAGGTGCCAGGAGGTCTTATCTCAGAATCAGAGAATGAAGGTGAGGTGAATGGAAAGCATGGCCTGTGATAATGTTAGACAGAGCAGAGAGTTGCGCTACAAAGAAGGATGCTGGCTTCTGCGTATTACAGATTCTTGCTGCCCTGAGATTGTTCCGTGAACACTGTCCTCCCTAACATAGCACCTTTCTCTTTGAACACACCTGGAAATGTCAGACAAATGGAGGAACAGGATTTCCAGGGTTGACTCCAAATGAAATTCTCTCTCATAATCCCCACCCTTGGAAAAGGAACACTGGTTGCACAGTGGTTAAAGAATTCAGATCCTAACCAAAGAGCCATAACACCCTCAGCACCAGAAATCAGGAAATCAAAAGACAAGCTATACAGGGAAAACCCGCAGTCAAGGGCCTCTCCAGACTGCTGAAGAGCAAGGATGTCAGTCTAAAAGACTAGGGTGCACCTGATCCAAGTCATGGCCTTCTCAATTACTTGCTATGCAACTGAGAGCAGGACAGTGAACAAGGATGTCAGAAGGAGAATCAATGCCTTTGAGCTGTGGTGCTAGAGAAGAGAGCTGAACATACCCTGGACAGCCAAGGAAAAACCAGTTCTGTCCTAGAGAGGGTGAAACCACATTGCTCCTTGGAAGCAAGGATTATTGAAACTCCATCTAACATACTTTGGATGTCCTTGGAGATGGAAGAAAGGTCCGGTTCTTGGAGAAGGGCATTGTGCTTGGAAGGGTAGAAGGTCAGCACAAGAGAGGAAGACTCTGGATGCGATGGACTGACCAGTGACTGGGCAGTGAGGTCAGGTGTATCAGAGACAGTGAGGTAGGCTCAGGAGAGGGCAAAATGCAGTCGTTGTGCATAAGATCTGTATGATTTATAGTCAACTTGACCACATATAACAACAACAACAACAACAACGACAATGCTTCTATAGGGAGCTCTGGTGGCTTAGTGGTAAGGAGTTGTGCTGCCAACCCAAAGGCAAGCAGTTTGAATTCACCCGTTGTTCCATGGGAGAAAGATGAGCAATCTCCACTCACGTGATTTATAGCCTCTGCATATCTGCAGGGGGGTTAGCTCTGAGTTGGTTCTGACTTGAAAGTACATGACAACAACAACAACAACAACAACGCTTCTGTACGATGCACTGAATGAACAACTAGAATGTTCCTCAGCAGGGATGACAAGACTTCATGGCACATGCTTTGGGCATGTTCTCAGAAGGGACTTGACCCTGGAGAGGAACACCATGCCTGGTAAAGCAGAAGGTTGGTGAAAAAGAGATGGGCCTTCAGTGAGATGGGTTGACTCCGAGGCTTCAACAATGGGTTCAACTCCTGGTACCAACCGCCCCCAAAACCCAAACCAACGAAAATGATTATGAGGAGGTTTGTTCTGTTGTATGCAGAGTTGCTGGGAGTCAGAACTGACTCAAAGGCACCTGACAACAATTGCTTCCCTTAGGAATTTCTTAGAGGGTGCAGAGGTCAATGAACATGGATGCTAATCACAAGGTTGGAGGTTTGAATATCATCAGAGATGTTTTGGAAAAAGGGTTTGGAAATCTACTTATAAAAAATTGTTCATTGAAAACTGTGGAGCACAGTTCTTCTTTGATACACAGGGGCCCCCAGGAACTGGTGATTGGATGACTGCTATTGCCTCCCCTACCAAATCTCCACTATATGGTGCACTCGCTCTCTCGCTCGTGCTCTCACTCTCTCTCGCAA
>NW_006399764.1:30001892-30005855 GCF_000299155.1 Elephantulus edwardii | reverse complement strand
TCTCTCTCTCTCTCTCTCCAGAGATGAAATTATAACACACAGGGTCACTAGGAACACGGTGACAACAAGCTGAAACTGAAGGTGAGGATGAGTTTATAACAAGTGGGGAGGAGTGACCTAGTCTTTGAGGGAATTTTGAGCATTTCTGCAGGCTCAGGGGACATAGTGGCTGTCCCGGCTTGTTGAATACCTGGTCCTGAAATGGTTAGCATGGCATGTAGGAAGCCAGGTGTGTGAGAACATAATGAGGGTGTAGGATAGATTGTGCTATTGTTATCTGATGTTATTGAATCAGTGCTGATGCTTTGACCCTGTGTACACAGAACAAACCACTGACTGGTCCTGCCCCATCCTCGGTCACCACTGTGGCTTCTGTGTCCGTCCATATCGTTGAGTATCTTCCTCTTTTTTGCTTCACTTTACCAAGCGTGAATGATGACCTTCTTCAGGGACTTCTCTCTCCTGATATTTTACCCCAAGGACATGAGACAAAGTGTGTGTGCTGAATTCTTACCATCTTTGCTTCTGAAGAATAATCTGGCGGTACGTCTTCCGTGATGGGTATATCCGAGGTGGTCTTGCTAGATTCTTGTACGAGAATCCCCAGTGGGATAGTATGTAAAAAAAAATAATCAGAAGTTCAAATCCACCAGCTGCTTAATGGGAGAAAGATGGGGCATCCCCTCTTGGAAACAGTTAGTCTTTGAAACCTGCTGAAGGGTCACCATACTTCAGAACTGCCTCAATGGTAATGGGCTGAGTATTTGTTACTACATGAAAGTGATCCTCTTTAGTAGCTACTAGTCAATACTTTCTAAAAATGATATTCACACTTGCTGCTGGGAGATAGCTGGGGAAATATTTTACCTTTCTCCCCAATTTCTCTCTTACATCTTCCATCAACTGGGTCCAACTTGAACTTCACAATTAAGATCTCAGTAAAGAATCAGAACAGGTGGCCTCAAGGTGAGTTTTGAAGATTGAAAAGAAGTTTCCTTGGTGGTCACAGATGAGGGTCTCTCAGGCAGCAAGAACAGTGTATGCGAGACACATCAGAGTGAAGAGGTCTTCGTTAGGGAACAAGAAATGGCTTTGTCCCTGCCAAATACAGCCAGAAATGAACAATCTGAAAAAGATAAAATTGATAAATGAGACCTCCTAAAGATTAAGTCTCTGTGTGCATCACAAACTTTCCCCATCAAGGTGAAAAGAAAACCTACCGACTGGGAACAAACATCTGGCAATACCATCTCAGACAAGAGTCTCATAACAAAAGCTCATAGAATACTCATGGGTCTCCACAAGGAAAAGACTGATAACCCAATTACAAAATGGACAAAAGACATGGAAAGAATTTTCACAGGGGAAGATATCTGAATGGCCAACAGACACATGAAGAAATGCTCACATCATTGGCAATAACAGAGATGCAAAGAAAAACCACAATGAGATACCATCTCATTCCAATAGCTGTGGCAAAGTTTAACAGGGTAGCAAATAAAAACTGTTGGAGAGGATGTGGCGAGAAAGGAACTCTTATACATTGTTGGTGGGATTGTAAAATGGTGCAACCATTCTGAGACTCATCCCTTCTTGATAACACGTATGTGAGGCATAAAAAAGATGTCCTTGCTCCTGAAATCCATTGAAGACCTCTGTCATTTAACCCTCTTCTTGCCCCAGATCAACAGTTCTAAAAACGCTCAACAAAATCAGAAGTTTTTAGCAGATAACATACTTGTAATTCCAACTAAGAGAAAACATGGGGCTGGAAAGAGTGGGGTGGGGGGGGAACCCCAGAAAAAAAATCTACATGCTTGGGAAGAAAGGTAATACAGTGAGCAAAAGAAATTGAACTGTTAAGCAAAACCAACCAGCCCACCAAGTGCTGCCATTCGATCAGTTCCCACTAAGGAGACCTTCCGTGTGACAGAACAGAACTGTGCCGTAGGGTCAATGGAAGAGTCATTTCCAAGAGCAGAAGAGGAACACTGGATGCTGGAAAGTAAGATGCTAAACACGGGTCCTAGCTGCTGCGAACAACGTCCATTGCTAGTGTGGGTCTCCGCCAAGGACTAGATGTGGAAACAATCCAGCAGACACAGCAATGCTTGTGAGCAGGTCCCACGTATTGTCTGTCTCGGCGAAGCTCAGTAACGGTCACCGAGCACTTTAGCTCTGAGGATTTATTGGTTCCATGCTTGGGTTAGAGTTTTCCCAGGCCCGCCACACGTGCTTCCTTAAATGTGCACACATTAATCGCTGCTTAGTGCAGGTCAGGAGCAAGGGGTGTGAGGTCCACCCCGGGAAGGAGTGCGGTCCCCAAATGTCCACAGGCTCTGAGCTCTGGCTCCCCAGCCACGGATACCCGCTCCTCCCAGAGTGTAGCATAACTGCGGCCAGCCCGCTGGTGGACCAGTCTTAGGCCTGCCTGTTGATCACCCGAATGTCTTGGCGGCAGTGACCCCATCACCCTAGCTCCATAACTCTTCTCGGGGCATGAGAAATTTGGAAATGGTGTTGGGAGCTGAGATTTTAGCAGCATTAAGTTAAATCCAAGAAATATGCATGCAGTGTTGTACGTGTGTGTCTGTGAAGCCCCTTTGTCAGGCAGGCATCTGTTAGGTGGCGGCTGTTGAGTCTCTGGGCCCTATTGAGTCTCACACGTTAGGGATGGGCCAGATATTCCTGTATGTGTTGAACGCACAGGCTTTGGGCAAACCTTCACTGAGACATAGAAACTAAGAATGCCATGTCATGAGTTCTCATGGGGTGTTCACCTTCAGTGCTAACTGAAAGTTTGGGTGTTTGAGTCTAGCCAGAGGGGCTTGAGGGGAAAAAAAAGTCCTGGTGATCTATGTGCAGATAACCAGCCTTTGAAAGCACTGTAGTTCACCCAGTGTGGATTGAACTGGTTCCCCCCAAATGAGTGTGCACTTGGCAGGGCTGAGATTCTCATTATCATGTAATTGTCCCATTTGTTACAAATGCTAATGTCTATGAGGGTTCACCATCTTCTAAGGAACACCTTTTATTGTACTTCATACAAGATAGATTTGTTGGAATTTTGGGACAATCTTCCAGCATTCAGGAGATCAGAAGACGATTGCACTGGACCAAGTCTGCCGTCAGAGACGTTTCCAAATTCTGAGAAGAAGAAATGGTATCAGTTTGAAGACTAATGTGTGTTTAATTAAACCATGATCTTTTCAATCACTTATTATGCAACTGAGAACTGGACTGTGAATAAGGATGACAGAAGAAGAATTGATGTCTTTGAGCTCTGGTGTTGGAGAAGAGTACTGAGTTTCCCACAAATTGCTACAGGAACAAACAAATAAGACTTTGGGGGTGGGGGAAATGTGTAACCAGTGTGTTTCTTGGAGGTAAGGGTGGTGAGGCTTTGGCTCACATACTTTGGGTATCTACTTAGGAAAGGCTATTCCTTGGCAGGAGACATGACGCTTGCAAAGATGGAGGGCTAGTTAAACGAGAGGAAGACTCTCAACGAGATGGACTGACACAGTGATTACAACAACGGGCTCAAGTGTGTCAGATGATGAGGAAGGCACATGACAGGACAGGGTTCAGATCTGTTGTTCATAGAGTCACTTGATTCGACAGCACCTAACACCAACAACATGGGATAGTCAATATTTTTTGCCAGCACAATATTCAAAGGCATCAATTCTCCTTTAGTATTCCTGATTCATTGTCCAACTTTGACATGAATAATTTGATAATTAACAGTAATAATTGTTGTTGTGAGGTGCTTTGAGTTGACTGTGACTCATGGCCACCCTGTGAACAGCTGATCAGAACCTGGCCCTGTCTTCTGCCATCTTCGTGATTTCCTGTACATGCTCAATCGATGGATACAATTACTGTGTCAGTTCGTCTTGTTTCAACCCCATGGGGACAACCACTGTGTCAGTTCGTCTTGTTTCAACCCCATGGGGACAA
>NW_006399764.1:29988170-30001670 GCF_000299155.1 Elephantulus edwardii | reverse complement strand
CTGTGTCAGTTCGTCTTGTTTCAACCCCATGGGGACAACCACTGTGTCAGTTCATCTTGTTTCAACCCCATGGGGACAATCACTGTGTCAGTTCGTCTTGTTGAGGGTCTCCCTCTCTTTCTCGTACTCTCTGTCTTTCTCTGAGTGGTGTCTTTGTCCAAGGCTGGCCTTTTCTGAGAACAGACCAATTAGGAGGTTATTGAAAATACTAGGACTTGTTGTTATGGTGGCTACCTGGGTAGGTGCTCTGTCAACCTGGAGGCAAGGGGTTTGAGTCAGCCAGCTGCTACTCAGGAGAAAGTGGGGAAATTTCCACCCATGTAATTTTCAGCCTCTGAAAGCCTGATGGAGGGCCAACTATGAGTCAATGATTTCTGGATGACAATGAGAGGAGTGTATTTTAAGCTGTGGGTGAAGTCCATTATGGAATGTAGTTCTCAGAATGTTTCTGTTGTCTGCTGTCAAGTCAGCACCAACCCATAGCTGACCCTCCAGTGGGTTTTGAGAGGCAGTAACGCGCACAGCAGTGGATTATCCGTCCTTCTCCAGTGGAGCAGCTGGTGGATTCAAACCGTGTGCCTTCAGGGTAGTGGAGGGCAGAGCAGAAACTGAGGAATCATACAATTGTCCACTCTAAAGACGGACAAAGTAAAAGAAAGTCTTAGTGCTTTAAAAAACTGGGAGGGCTTTGAACTGACCTTAGCTCTTAGATCAGATTTAACCAAATATTTGAGAGAGAGGATACATAAAAATTACATGTCACTGAGCATGTATTCTCCTGGTAATTTTAATTTCATAATATAGATTACTCTTTGGCTTTGATTTCCAGAAAATATCTTTTTAAACATAATTGATAGAGATTTGAACTGCTTGATTCTTATCAAGCTGTAGTTGGACTTGATCCCAAAATCTTAAAGTTTCATGCTTTGTTTGTTTTGAGGAACCAAAATCAATCAGACCCACCCTTCTGATTCCGAATCACAAAGGGTTTTAACTTTCCCTGTAATAAGTTGATTCCTTCCTCCACTCTTGTATCTCTCAGGCTGTTCTCCCTCCAGTGCTATGCAGCTGATTCGGACTCTACATAAATCAGGTAATTCATTCAAGGATATGGAAAACCCATGACCATCAATTCAACCTCTACTTATAGTAACCCTGAAGGATTGCGTAGAAATGTCCCATAGATTCCAAAGCTGCCATCTTTACAGGTAAACTTCCTCAAGGGTTTCCACAACTGTCACCTTCCTCATGAAGAGTGGCTGGTGGTTTTGAAAAGCTGATACTTTGATAAGCAGCCTAATTCTTAAGTGTAGCACCACTGGAGTCTGCGGGTGTGGATGGAGGCCAGACGGCAGTGGACCACGTCTGACAGTATTTGGAGAACTCGCTGACCTATGCTTTGGCGCATTGTCTGTAGGGAGTTGTGCTGTTATCCCAAAGGCCCCTCCTCTGGTGTTCATTATGGCTTAAAGCCTGTGAAACCCAAAGGAGGTCAATTACGAATCAGTTTCTCCTCGACAGCAATGAGAGACAGGGAGGGACAGCTCGGATGCACGTATGTGAAAATAGCACTGATTTCCCGTGGAGAGATCTGTGGTGGCGCAGTCTGTGAGGCGTAAGTGGTTCGAATCCGAGAGCTCCTTCATCAATCTCTTCCCTTTACGATATGTAGTCTGCAAACCTTGTGTCACGCTGTTGCTCTTCAATTGGTCGTTTCCGCCATCGTGGATCATGCGATCGTCTCATTGAAAATGGCCAAGGCCGGTCTATTTCAACGTATTTATCCAGTCTATATTCATTCATTCCATTTCATTTTCAACAACTTCTATTTTTTCTAAACTCTCCTTGGTGATGCACAGCTCGGAAACCTGAATGAGGTTGTAAACAACGAGATGACAGTGACTTTGATTGGCTTGGATTTTTATTTTGTTTTGAGGGTGAGGATCAGGGGAGGGAGAAAACTCCAAAGTCCAGAAATCTGATTTAGTAGCCACTGCTGCAAGGGAGAAAGAAGCAAACTTCCAGGACTCAGTCACGAGTGGTCCCAGGAGGCTTCCCTGGAGGCTACCAGAGGTTGAAGCTGCCGGCTCTTCACGTGTTAGCTTGAGAGCTCTCTCCTCTGGCTGAGGCATCTCCATGAAGAAATGAGATAACTCACAAATCCTGGAAGACAATGCGAGTGATTGTTTTCCCCTAGTAATATGAGATTTCGATGGGTCAGGGTCTATTGTTCTTGATCCTCATTTAAGTTGACTTTGCTGAGAAGTGTGCCAAATGTGAAGAAACCAAATCTTCTCTCATTCTGTTCCCTTATAATAAAATGCCTACAACTGTACAGACCCCTATGGTCACTTTATAAACCTTTATTGGAGCCTGAGGCATTGAATTGCACGTAAAACATTCGGCTTATCTTGTAAGAAATGATTCTGATCTCCCAACAGCCCTTCGCCCAGCCCAAGGTGTAACTCAGCTTTCCTAGTGGGGTGTGGGCTTCAGAAACTGGCAAGCCCGAGGATGAGGTGTAAATGAGACCAAGGTAACATCTGGGAATGGTGACTTTCTGGTTCAAAGAAAGTGAGACTTGTTATTGGGGGGTGGGAGGCTGATTGGTTCCAGAGCCGCTTGTCTTGCTGTGCATCTCCTAGCTGTTGGAATCTGACAGCAGCCTCCACATCACAAGCTTGTAGCAGCTGCTTGGAGTTCAGGACTCAGCTTGTCAGCATTGGACCATTTAGCCAGGGAGCAGTGTGCTTAACCCAGTGTCCCCAGTGTGCCATGGCCCATTAGCCATTGGTTTCAAAGACTCAAGTTCTTCAATGGAATAATAGTTGGGGGAGTCCAAGGGGAACTCTGGAGGAAGGATGGATTTGTGAAGTCAGGTTGCCAGTGGGGGTTGGCAGAGCATTCAAGAACTGTGGATATGGACAAACTGCCTCTGCCCAGATATCCTCCTAACCCTATTTCTGAAAAATCACCTTGTTCTCAAACTCTGAGTCCTTGGACAACTGAACGCCTCTTTATTTTCCCTTTCCAAATGGGTATGTTTAGTGTTCCGTGTTCTATCCTGCAATGGAAATATATTAATATGTCTACACTTACACCCACTCAAGTCAGTGTAACGTCCTAACTGTAAAATAGAGGAATGTAAAGGGAGGCCACCTTCCACCCATTGGTGCAGGGCTACATGCTGCCGTCATTCTGAACAAGCATCAGTGGAGCTTTCAGACTAAGGCAGACCTCGGTTAGAATATTTTTCCATCTTGGAAACAATTGCTGTCGTCAAAGGAAGAAAGAATACAATGATTGGCATGAACAAATCAGGACTTAGTCCTAAAAAGGAGAACTGTTGTTGTTCTTATGTGTTTTCAAGTTGCTTGCGATGCATAGTGACCCTGTGTATAATTATAATAGTCCTGAAACCTGCTCTATCTTGAGTCAACTTTACTGTTTGATACTCCTATCCTCATTAACCCAGTCATTGAATCAATCTATCTCATCGATGGTCTTCCTCTTGCTCTCTGTCCTTCCACCCTTCCAAGCATGATGTCCCTCTCCAAGGAGTGATGATTAATCTCAACTTCTTGATTGGGAAGGATGAAAGGACTATTTCCTAAGGGAAATTCTGGTTTGTGTTTCCAGTGGAAGGATGCAAAGTCAAGACTGCTAGAATGAATCCCACCCTCATTGCCAAGTGTATCAAATAAGTCCAGGAGGCTGAGATCATGCAACTTAGAAGCCAAATATGTGGTGTGTGATACATCCTACTTACCTTTCCAAGAGCAGATGTTCACTCTCCACCCAGGAAGTTCCATAGAGCTTCTACCTCTCAAGACCCTCATTGGCCTTACCACATGACCATGATCAATTACGGCATGTCTCCTGAGGCTTAGTTCTCATCTGGTCCCCAGGTGCTGGTATTGTCAGTCCCTACTCACCAGCCTCACAAGTGGTCCAGTGGTCCAGCTCTCAGGAACAAGGACCAGAGGGCAACTTGTTTACTAAAAGGAGACGCCACAGTTCACAGGGAGCATTAATGCTGAGAAGCTCTAATAGTTAATTTTACAGGTCAACTCAGTTTAGATCAAACACTGGTTTAGATGTTCTAACAAAGGTATTTGGATACAACTAAAACAGGTGTAGTGGCCTACTGGTAAGGAACTGCGATCCCAAAGACACAGAGTTCTAATCCACCAGCTGCTCCTCGGGAGAAGGGTAAGCAATCTTCTCCTATGCAATTAACTGCCTCTGCAAAACCACTGAAGGGTCAGCTATGAGTTGGTTCTGACTTGATGACATACAACAGCAAAATAGGTGGGGGGTCAGAGAAAGAGAAGAAGACAACCTGACACCCCCCTCTCCCCAGGATGGATCAACACAGCGATTATAATGGAGAGCTTGAGCACATCAGAGATGCTGAGGAAGGCACAGAATAAGCCAAGATTCAGATCTGCTATTCCTGGGGTGTGACGAGTTGTAGCTGACAGACGTTGTAACCAACTCGATGACTCCAAACAACAAAGTTTACAGTATAAGGAAGACTGATGAAGAATGGATGCCTTTGGAATACAGTGTTAGTGAAAAAAAAGTGCCATGGAATTTCAGAAGAATAAATCAATCTATCTTTGAAGGAAGACAGCCAGAATTCTCCTTAGAAGCAAAGGTGATGAGCTTAGTCTCACAGACGTTAGATATCTTATCAGGAGGGTCCAGTGTCTGAGTAAGAGCATCGTGGACATACCATGGCATAGGTCAGGCACATCTTAGTCTTTCAACTGACATCCTAACTCTTTAGCACTTTAAAAAGAGTCACAATGTATCTTTTATTGATTTATAGTCATATTTGATGGGATGGCAGATAACAACAGCATCAATGTCCATGAGTATTGATTCAGGATGCAAATAGAATGAACTATTTGACACCTTAAACCTTTTCTATCATGGTGTTGCCAATTGGTTCAGTACTGAGGACTTTGTTTTCTTGATGTTGACAGTAGTCCATAATGGAGACTGTAACCTTTAATCCTCTTCACAAGTGCTTCATGTCCTCTTCATCTGACTGGTGTGTTCAGCAGCCTCTGCACTTAGCAGCCCACCACTGGACTTGTCCATCTTGGGTTCTTCAGCCTTTGAAACTAAGAATGTCAGAAAAAGGATCCAGACTGGCATCTGAGCTATGAACGTGGGATTCCCAGGCTCTATAACCACCTGAGCCATTCCCTTAATGCAAATGTCTCAACACACACACACACACACACACACACAGAGAGAGAGAGAGAGAGAGAGAGAGAGAAAGAGAGAGAGAGACCTCACTGGCTTTATTTCTCTAGACAACCAGCCCAAGACAAGAAGACAGCTTGTTACTCGCTTTTTTAGACCATGAGAGCAACAAAGATCACAGGCAGATGTGTTGTTGTTATTATTGTTTTTATTGAGCAGATTCAAGCAAACAGAATCCATGGGACAGAGCAGAACTTCCCCAAGAGTTTCCTACGCTGAACGCTGATGACATGGAAAATGATGTGCTGGACTGCTGATCATCTATCAGACCCACCATCCTCTCTACAGAGGAAAGGGGACAGCCAGTCCACTCTCCTTAACATTTACAGCCTCAGAAACCAGATGGAAGGTTGTTGTGAGTTGGAATCAACTCCACGATAGCTTGAACTTGGTTAATCTTCATGGGGACTCTTTTTTCCTGCAAAATCAATGTCAAAGTCAAAGCCAAGCTGTAGATCTCTCAGATACATGCTGAGCACTAAACACTGTGCTACCAGGATCACCTTGAGATGGATCAGAACATAAAATATTCATTTGGATGAGTACCTATGAATGAAAGGGGTGAGGAGGATGGACGGGCAAAGAGGAAGCAGAAGCCGATGTAGATGTGACAAAGCCACAGCTCAACTTCAGTGAACTCTGGAGCAAGAAGATTCCTCCGGAAGATCCCACATCTACTGGACACGACAGGATCCTTAGCCCTGCCTTGTTCAGCGCCTGAGCCCCTACGTCTTGGGATGAGTGTGACCTTGACCAAGGTGGTGTGTTCCAGCGGAGAACACCCTGAAGGAGCTGCAAGCCAGAAGCTGCCTGCTCTCTCCTCTCCCTCGGGGTGGACGACAAGTCCCTTCTCAGAGGGGAGCCCGGACACACGTCTCCATGCCCCCCACCGCACAGGCATTCTCAGGGGGCCACTCGATGGCTGGGTTAACAGGCAGGTGCTGGCGAGGCTGAGTCCTCAGGAACAGAGGGAAGTCTTCGGGTGAGTCATCCTGAAACCCTCCGTGCCGGCGGAGATGCCAGCCAGAGACAGAACAGCTCGCGTTAGCCCTTCCCGAACTGACTGCCTCACATCTGCAGTTACACAAGGAAGTCTGAGAGCAGGGGCTCTTACTTCACAGCATTGGGGACATGTCCATGCTGTACGTCACTTGGAGATCTATAATAACAATGGTGGGGAAATTCATAAAACAATGGCGGACAACAAAGTGTATTGCAAGGTCGGAGGTTTGAGCCTATCCAGAGGCACGTTGGAGGAAAGGCTTGGCAATCTGCTTCTGAAAACCTCGCCCCTGAAAACTCCGAGTGTGGAGCACAATTCTACCCTGAAGCACGTAGGGCCGCCAGGTGTTAGAATCGACTGGACTGTGAACAACACATTTAAAAGAGCCCCAAACACAAACTAAGCCCAAGTGTTCAGAAGTCCTGCATTGAACACACACGTTTCGTATGCTTTCCTCTGTGTTTCCAGAGTTCGTGGGAGTCTGAAAAGCACCCCGTCCCCTTTGCTGGTAACATCTGTCAACAGCCTATGGAAATAGAATTCCCTGGAACACACTTAACGGAGCTGGGCTAGATCACTCCCCCTGGTGCGTCCCAAGGAATGAAATCACCCTGTGTCACAGCGGTGAGAACTCGCTTTATCTCCCAAGCCCACAGGGACCATGTCCGGAGGCCCCAGAGGTGCGGGGCAAGGTTTTTGTGGATGTTTCCGAGGAAATAAAGGGCTCGAGCAGACAGGTCACGGGCACGGAAACGGGGAGCTGTGAGTGCCACAGAGGCTTTGGAGTGACACTTCTGTGTGCCCTGCATACCTGAGGAGGGCAGGGTCTGCATGCAGAGGACAGACACGGCTTCCCTGGCAAAGAGCTGAACGGGAGAGGCAGATGGCGAGAGACTGACGGTGGAAGGAGTGGGCGGCCTTCCAGGCCAAATGGACGCCTTGGCCACAGGCTGCCCCAGCTGCTGCTTTTGGTCTTTTCATATAAACAAAGCTTACTTCAGTTTAGAGAAACATTCATATCAATAAGCACCGTGAATGGAACGTGGACTTGGAATTGCTTGCACATGACATCACTCTTGAGCGTTGGGGACGACACCTGTTTGCACAGTGCTCACTGATTAGCCAATTTAAACAAATCGTGTGGAGAGAATGAATTCATGGATGAGGGACAGCATACGGCGGTGATACTTCCCCCAGTCACGGCCCCCTTTGTCTTCGTGGATGTGGAGTCCGTAAACATGGCAGTTTATAAACCTCTAAAGAGAGGAGGTGAGAGTGCCTTTCCCAGACAACAGAGAAGAAGGGAGGGGAACCCCGGTACTCAGAGTAAACAAAGGGTGAAAGGTAACTGGGGAGACAGGAACAGTCACAGGTACACAGTGTTCACTGCAGCACCGTTCAGAAGAGACACACTGTAGAGGCGGCCAAGAGCCTGGCCACAGAGGATGGAGGCCCCCACCCCGGAGACACGGCGAGGGCCCTTACAGGTTGTCTGGCCCTGAAGAAAATGAAGTCCTGGTACACGTCATGGGGCTCTGGTGGCCAAGTGAAAAGAAGCTGCACTGCAATCTCAGAGGCCTGTGGGGACCCCCCGCCCCCCGCAGCTACACCACTTAGCACTGGGGTTTGATGATGGAATGCGGTCGGGGCATTATTAGCCCTTCGAGGCTGAAGGCACAAGAGCCTGCCTTCTCCCTCCCTTCTGCTGATCACGGACCTTCTAGAAGGTCCTGATATTCCAGGGTCATGATGGTTTGAGTGTCAAGGGAGAAACCTACTGAATAGGAACATACTCGAGTTGCATTCTGCTTGAAATGGAAATGACTTTGCATTTTGCTATGCTTCTGAATGATTGGAGTTTGTAAGCAGCTGGCGTTTCTTAACTCAGCTAATGTGTCAAATGTAGGCACCTCTGTGTCCATTAAAAGGTCAGTGTCACAACAAAAGGAGGAACAGAGACAAGGGGTTTATTCAAGTATGTGTTTTCCATTGAAACTTCACCTCAGGCCCTTCTGTTCCAAATGAAGACATTGAGACTGGAAATGGACATTCACTTTCTTCCTTTTTATACTTTATAGCAGCTTAGCTTTATTTTTTCTAAAAATTCTATTTTATCATTTT
Source organism: Elephantulus edwardii (assembly GCF_000299155.1). NCBI lineage: Eukaryota > Metazoa > Chordata > Mammalia > Macroscelidea > Macroscelididae > Elephantulus > Elephantulus edwardii. The sequence goes on along the minus strand of NW_006399764.1, from coordinate 29,993,269 downwards.
CATTCATGCGGCTAATTGTGGTTGTTACACACTATCAAGTCAAAACTAACTCATAGCTGACCCTACCGCGTGTTTTCAGAGGCAATAAATCTCATAGAAGGAGATTGCCCATCTTTTTCCCATGGAGCGGCTGGTGGATTCAAACTGCATGCCTTTGGGTTGGCGGCACAGTTCCTTACCACTAAGCCATGGCAAACTAGGCTGCCATTTAACAGTTGTTTAACTGTTTCAGTGTGACGTCATCTACATTAGTCCCATTCTGCTTGCTCTGTTTCCGTGGCTTTAGCTTTCCTGCCTCTCCTTGACTTCTCATCTCTGCTTTTGGGCAACAATTGACAGTTTGTGACCACATGCTTGATTGTTTAAGAGAGCACATTACTCAGGAATGATGTTGTTTATTTTACGAGCCAATCTATTATTTGGTTGAAAGCTGATCTCCGTAAGTGGCTTTTATTCCAAATTCAAAGGGTAATCTTAGGGTTTTCTTCCAGTCTCTGCTGATCCAGAAAGTCTGGATATTTTATTTTTCTGAAAAAAAAAAAAAATTTGTAGGACTTTGAGTTTTCTCCCCCCACACCCATTCCATCTGAGAACTCCCATCACGTCCCTGACTAGCACAGTTGACAGTGGTCACTGGGCCCTGTTTCTTTGATCTCAAGTGAGAAGAAACCATAGTTCTGTTCGATATCTTATCTATTGCTTTCATGCGCTTGGACTGTTGATCCAAGTCACCTCTAGTACCTGTTGTAACTTCATTTGGGAATGGATTGCCTTTGTTATACTTTGGGGCCATAGCACTGTAGGGAGTGTCTTAAACCAGTCACCACTGAGATATAAAAGTGGCATCCACGTCCATAACAGCTTGCCTCCGGAAACCCTATGAACTTGGAGAGAGGATGAAAGGCACCCAAGCGTCAAGGACTTTCCTTTTTAGGGTCGCTTTGAGTTGCCCGCGACTCGATGGCACTTAACAACAACAACAACAGATAAGACAGAGAAGTCGGCAGAGACTGGAGAGGACAGCCACCATGTCCCTGGAAGGTTGACCACCAGGGAATAAGCACCCACACCCCCAAGGCCAGCACAGAGAGAAAGACTTTCTCTAGAGCCAGATCCCCAATTCTCGCCGCCTGCATGAGCCTGGGGAGGACACGCTGCAGTTTGTCGAAGCCTCTCTTTATTTCTGGCATTCAGGTTATAGCAGGTCCAATGTGCTAGGAAGAAGTCCTGCTGGCCTAGCACAGTATGTGTTGGGCTGCTCACCCCAAGACCAGCAGTTCAAGTCCACCGATCTCTCTCTCCCTGGGAGAAAAATGAAGCTGTCTTTCCCCATGAAGAGTTACAGGCTGAAGAACCCGATGGAGAGTCCTGTGACCTGGGCAGTGGTTTTGTGTTTGTTTGTTTGTTTGTTTCTCTTGTAGATAATTTAAGGCAGGTTCTGTGGAAGAGGAAATGTGGATCGCACATTCTTTGTGGCATTTGAGATGATTTCTCCATGTGTTTGAAACTGGCCGGCCATGTGAGCTGGTCTTGGGTGATGCGATGCTTGGGTTGAAGGAGTCTTGGAGTGTCCACTCTTGTGTTCTTGGATGCTGTCACCATGTGGACAAGCATGAGCTAGATGGCTAGAGGGGCATTCACTTGAGGGTCCTGGGGGTGATTGGCGGAGCTGGGACTAGAATCCAGCTTGTTTTCACCAGAGCCAGCACACTCGCTGCCTGCTCTCTCATGCCCACTAAGCCCTGAGTCTTGGTTTCCCATGCTTGGCCTTCCTCAGAATGAGAGCAGAGGGGCTTTCATCGAGCTGGTGCGATACACTACTGTCACCATTGCTGGCTGCCTCTTGGTTGTCCTGTGACTCATGATGGCTCTTGGGTGACAGGGTAGAAGTGCTCCATGAGGTGTTGGCAGCTGTAAACATTATAAAGCCGTTCTTTGGGACTTACCTCTGTGCTGTTTGAGGGTAGATTTGAACTACCAACCTTTCACTATGCTAAGCAATCCTAAAGTTGAAAAGATGTTGCTTTGAATCATCTGAGAGCTCTGAAAAGCTGACAATTAACACATTTCTCTGGAAAGTGATGCTAAAGTCTTTTCAAGCCTGAAAGAGCTGAACGACCTCAGGCGAGTCATTTAATGGCTTTGTGTCTATCTTCTCTTAATTGAAAAATGTCACGGTTGTTCAAAATGCATGTCCAAATTTCAGAGAGAACAGTTTTGGCTGTGAGGGTTGGGTGGGAAGGTAGGTGAAGTTCTCTCTGCCCCCACATGGGGTTTAGGAAGGGTACCCCTGCTTTTGCTCTTGATATCTTAGGGTTCCTTTTAGACGTGCTGCGTTGTTAGTTGGTTCTGATCTGCAGTGGTCCTATGAAACGCTGCTGCATCCTGCGCCATGGTCACAAGCTCTGCTGTACACGAGCCCATTGCTGCGGCCACTGCTCAGTCCACCTCCCCAGGGGTCTCCTACCTTCTCTCTGACTTTGTGCTTTACTGAAGAGTAGGTGCCTTTGATTAGTGGTGTGGACAAAGAGTAACGAATATACCATGGGCAAAGGAACTAACAGACCCAAATGAATCTGCCTTGAAGGAAGTACAACCAGAGTGTTCCACAGAGGCGAGGAGGGCGGAACTTCATAGTGCTTGCTTTGTACATATTTTCAAGAGGAACCAGTTTTTAGAGAGAAATATCAGGACAGGAAAGGTGGAGAGTCCACTAAAGTGAGGAAGACCTCCAACAAGATGGATCGATGTGGAGATTACGCAGTGGGCTTAAGGATTACAGGGACAGTGAGGAGAGGGCCAGACAGGGCCAGGTTCAAGATCAGTTGTCCAGACTCACTCTGAGTCATAATAACTAACATGTTTTGCCAAACATGATGCCTGTGGCCTGTTCCCTTCTGATACATTCCCTTTTGGACACAAGACAGAACGTCACCATTCTTTTTTCTAAGGAGCATTTTGAATGCACTTCTTCCAACACAGAGTTTTCCGTTCTTCTAGGAGTCTATGATCTATTTAATATTCTTCACCAACACCATAAATCAAAGACATTGATTTATTTTTTACACGACTTCCTAGGCTCTCCGTATTCACTTTTGTATGCATATAAGGTGACTGAAAATATTATGACCCGAGTCTTGTACACCTTAGTTTTCAAAATAATGTCTTCACTTTTGACACCTTCTTTGGAGCAGACACGGGGAAAAAATGCCTTGTAAGTTATCCTGTCCCTGCCTTTGAAGTGGTTTTGACCCCCAGTGACCCCCCATCTGGTGTGTGAGGGCGGTGTGTCTTTATCAGGGGAGACTCCCCGTCTTTCTCCATCGGAGAGCTGGTGTGTGTGAGCCCACAAGCTTTCAGTTAGCAGCCTGCCATATCACACACAACTTCACAAGGCTCCTTACACTCGATAGAGTCTATTCTATTAAATCTCCAACTGTTCATACAGTCTTGAAAACCCACACTCACACCCTCACCAGATCCCAAAGAGTGGGGTGCCTTGCTCCCTGAGATGTAGCTGGAGGACTGGCGGGCTTAGCACTTGGGTGATGAGATTTTTCTCCAAAGCCTCAAGCTTGACGACTCCACTTTGTTTGATGGACTTTTGTTTTCTTAGTGCTCTTTTGAAATGTCGCTCTCCAGGGACGCCCTGCACAGGAGGAAATTCTATTATGCAAAGTGTCTCCTCTTGGCATTCAGCTTTATCTGTCCTGCCCTCATCTCCCCCCCTTGCAGTCTTCCGCAAATACAACTCTAGATGAAGGTGCTCTCTCTCATCAAGTCTGGGATTTGAAGCTTTCCTGGATGCCCCCTCTGCGTTCTGTCGGAACCAGGGATGCAGATATGAGATGAGACCTGGGCCTCGGAGATGTTAGGTCACCTTATTACTCCTCACCCTGATCTGCTGGTATTTCTCACTTACCCAGACTGCCAAACCCTCCAAGCCCTGCCATCTTTCCCTCGGTTACATTCAACCCGAAACTTCCCCAAAGCAACAAGCTTTAGCTTCCCTGTGGATTTGGGTTCTGGAACTATTTTGCACAGAAGCCCACAGCGGCAAGACTGTTGGGGTATATGAGGGCACAGACTCTTTCAGGCGGAGAGTCATGACTGGGAAGACCCAGAGAGGCTGCTACAGTGACTGCCACAGGGGATTCCAGCACAGCAGAGATTGTGAGGGTGACAAGACTGGGCGTCCTTTGCTCTGTTACACGTGGGCTTGCTGTGCATTGGAGCGGACTAGAATGACACCTAACAACAACAATTACTCTATCAAGGAGACCTGGTGATGTAGTAGGTGTCATATCTGACTGCTAATCAAAAGGTTGACTGTTTGAATTCACTAGCCACTCCAAGGGAGAAAATATGTGATCTCCTGTAAAGATTTACGACCTCGGAAACCTAATGGTAGGTCTCTGTTACTCAGGGAGACCTTAGGGAAAAGGTGATATACTCCCCCAGAGGCAGCGCTGGAGACCCTACGGGACACATTTCTGTAACTATGCATTAAAATGTGAATGTATGAATAGTTGCCTTATTTTCTTGTAAGAATCTTGTAATTTTGATGTTTGCATTTAGTTCACCGGTGAATTCGGAAATAACTTGTATGTGCTCTGAGGATGGGTCCCACTCTATTCTTCCTTGGCGTGTGGCTAGCCAATGGTTCTGACGTTATTTTTCTATTCTTTCCTTTTGACTAGTCTTGATACTTGAAACTCCAATGGCCATAAATGTGTGGGTTTAGTCCTGTCAAGTTTGTCTTATATATGCGTTTATTTTTTTAAATTCCATCCTATATTTAATCAAGAATTCAGAACTCATCAGGCTACAGCCTCTGGAAGGTTCTTAAGAGTCAATGAGATAACGCTGTTGATGGATCTGCAGTGTAGCGATTTGGGAAGGATCTCTTTGAAATGCTAACGAGAAGGATGCCAGTTTGAAGACTAAGGTGCTCTTGAGCCAAGGCTAGTTTTCAGCTGCCTTGAACGTGTGTAAAGGTAAACAATGACTATGTTGTTGTTGTTATGTGCCATCGAGTCGTTTCCGACTCATAGCGACCCTATGCACAACAGCTCTAAACCCTGCTCTATCCTGCGCCA
>NW_006399764.1:29947907-29987085 GCF_000299155.1 Elephantulus edwardii | reverse complement strand
AGCTGTCTTGGGACAAGTGTGGTCAGAATGCTCTGTAGAAGCAGGAACTATGGGACCTTGTCTCACATACTTTGGATGTGTTATCAGGAAGGCCAATCCCAGGGGAAAGGCATATGCTTTGTAAAGAAGAGGGTCAGAAAAAGAAAAAAGAAGGAAACCCCTCAAGGTGGATTGACACAGTGACTGCAGCACTGAGATTAAGTCCAGCAGAGAATGTGAGACAGTGCAGGATAGAGTGGCATTTTGTTCTGTCATAGAGAGAGTAACTGTGAATTGGGTCTGACTCCGAGCAACACCCAGCAGCCGTGAGCCATGGTTAGATTGTTCTATAATCCACTGCTGTGGAGCCGACTTTGACTTGGGGCTTTCCCGAACATTCCAGTGTAGAACTGTGATGTAGAGTCTCCAGTGGCTGGATTTGCAGAAGTTGATCTCCAGGGTTTTCTTCCCAGGTACCTCTGGGTGGATAGAGCCAGCAACATTTTGGTTATCAGCTGAGCCTCTTAGTCATTCGCACCCCTCAGGGACTCCCCATAGCTCTGAAAGATCGTGCCACTGCAATTTCTTGTTTACTGCCTGTATTATACCTTCAATTAAAGTCAGACACAAACTCTACCTGGAAGTCCACATGAGCTCTGATTGATAGTGTTTAGATTCCTTGACCTAGCAGGTGAAGTTGGACAATAAATAAGAAATACGTAAGAAGGACTGATGTCTTTGAATTGTGGTCTTGGTGAAGAGTATTGAATGTACCACGGACTTCCAAAAGAACAAACAAATCTGTCTTGGAAAAGGTGCAGCCAGAATGCTTCTTGGAAGCAAAGATGGAGAAGCTTCCTTTCATATATATTGGGCTTGTTATTAGGAAGGGCCAGTCCTTGGAAAAGGACTTCACACTCAGTAAAGGAGAAGGTCCGTGAAGGGGAGGCAGATCCTTAACGAGGTGGATTGACACGGTGACTGCAGCAGTGGGTTTCAGTAGAGCAGAGGTTGTGAGGATGGGGCACGGGCAGACACGGCTGGGGTCAGCTGGACAGAGCTGCTGTGAGCGGGAGCTGACGGCACGTACAGAACCTCACAGATGACCAGCCACGCCTAGGGTTCACGCCACCCACTTTGCTTTCCTGTTCCCTGCCTCCCTGCTTATACACTGTGCACTGAGTACTTAAGATGAGTGTTATTCTGACCTTCTCTCTAACAAGCTCTCACTTAAATGAAATGAAATATTGTGAGGAGGTTCCTTATGGGAGTTTTCAAAGAGGGAAGCAACGTACAACTTTGTTGTGATCCAGGACTGAAAAAAAAGTAGACACACACACACACACACACACACACACACACACTCTGTGGTTAGCGAATTATTCAGATCCTTTCAGAACTGGTTATATGCCTGGTTAGGTCTGTGATTGAAGACGCCACCAGAGAGCGATGTCAAGTATGTACCGCTTTTGTTCTACTGCTTCGCACATGCTTTTTGATAACGCCAAGAGACTTGCTCCTGGATTTGCCATGAAGACTCTATTTTTTTACAATGTCGTCCTTGGCATCGCATCAAACACCTGCATTCCCCTCAATGGAGCTGCTTCTTGGGAGTTCCTATTTAGAAACTCGAAATGGACAAGGCATGAAACATACTGCATTTATCTACATGACAACCACAATCCACTCTGTTACAAAAGGGAGCAATTGTGTTCCATTCTGAAAGGACAGGGTAGGCGGGAACTGAGTAAACTAAAACCATCCCACAGCCAACACCTAATCATCTCTCTCAAATCATTGTGGGTGGGAAGAAAATGGGAACAGAAAAACAATTTCAACTCTGAGACAGAACTGTTGATGCCAAGAAGTCTTTCATGACACTGGGCTTAAAGTAAAAGCCTAAATAGTCACATGCATTGTGACCATTAATTTTCCTTCTGATAGAATGGGGCTGGAAGAGCTAAATTCTTGTTGTTATTATTTGGGGTCTGAACCAACGCACAGCTGGCCACTCATTGGGTTTTCAGAGACAGTAAACAGCACAAGAGGAGACTGCCCATCTTCTCCCTGCATCCCCACCCCGCCGTCAAAAGCAACTGGTGGATTTGAACTGTATGCCTTTGGGTCGTCAGCACAGCTCCTTACCACTAGACCACCAGAGCTCCTGGAAAGAACTAGGTCAGTATAGGTTATCAGGACTAGCCACTGGCATAAATCTAGGTTATAATGTTAGTGATTAAGTCTTTCACATGATCAAGCTAAATAACTACCTTTTCTGAGCTGGACAACTACCTTTGTTGTTTAGTCAAGGACATAAATCACACTGAAAGTCCTTTGCTCAACTGAATATTCTGCCAGCTGCCTAATCCATGAGGTTCTATCCTTCGAGCTTTCTGTTGCTGCTAGGCGCCCTTGAACTGGTGCTGACTGAAAGCCTCGCTGTGTGCAACAGAACAAACCCTGCCTGTCAGGACCTTCTTTCCAGTTGTTGCTCTCTGGACTCTAACCCATTGTTGCAACCACTGTATCAGTTCATTCCCTTGAGAGCTCTTTTTCGATGACTCTGCCTGGAGTGATGTTCTCTGTAGAGATTGGCCCCTCTGATAGCATGTTGAAGATGACAACGTCTTGGCATCTTCACTTACGAAGAATCTTCTGGAGGCTTTTCTCCCAAGAAGATGAGCTAATTCTTTTGGCAATCCACTTGGTAATTTTCACCAGCACCACAATCACAAAACATGAATTCTTCTGTCTCCTTTATTGTCCAACTTTGTGCGACTTTCATGTGCATATGTGGTGGCTGGAAAGACCGTGATTTGGGTCAATTGCCTTACTTCTCCAAGTGATAACTTTCCTCTTTAGTTCCTGAAAGGAGTCCTTTGTGGATGATCAGCCTACTGTAATATATTCTTCTTCTCATTAAAGGCTTTGCTTGATTCTTAAGTGAAAATAGAGTCAGTGCCACACTTTGCAGGAGCTCTGATGGTGTAGTCCACAGAGCGTTGTGCTGCTAATGCGGAGGCCTCACGTCCCTGGCGGTTTGAGATCTGTCAGTGTCTGAGGGAGATGGGAGTCTCCTCCCGTGTGATGTATGGCCTTGGAAACTCATGCAGGATCAGCTGTGGGTTAGAACTGGTTTGCTGGCAATGAGGGTAAGAGAGGTTCCACACTGAGTTAGAGTCATGCAGTGACACATGATTACATCCTCAGCCAGTGACTGAAGGCTGGTGATACAAACACACTGAGACGTACCTTGTGGGAAAAGCCTGGCAATCACTTCTGAGGGTTCACAGCCCTAGAAACCCTACAGAGTTCAAGTTCAATAATGCTCTGCAGCAGACAGGTTGCCTGGATCAGAACCCACTAGAAGACAGCTGGGTCCGAAGCTTTAATTATTCAGCATAGTTTACACGTTCATGCAAAGGAGCGTCCTGCCGTTTGGATAACTGGGTCTGATTCTGGAAATATATAGATTGATTGGAAAAATCGTGATCTATTGATTGGAGAGAGATTAGACATGGTTAGAGGTCACCCATTGCATCCATTTGCCTCGGTTTACTCAGATTGGTGACTGTCTTGGGTTTACAAGGAAAGCACCCTTGGTGAAGGGTAAGCTTTCTCAGCGTGGGGTCCCAGCTGAGCAAGTCCACTTCTGAAGAAGCAAGTGTGCTCGGAGCTGGAGGAGCCTGCCGACCTCACTTCCCAGCTGTGTGATTTTAGACCTGTCACCTGATCTCTCCAGGCTTCTGTTACCACAGCTGGGAAACACAGTACATTCTTGTCTCTTTTGGTGACGTGAGGATTAAAGGAGCCGGCCTACCGAGAACACTATGTACATGTATTTCCATTACCATCGGAGGTATTGAAAACCTCAGAGGTGAGGTGTCACATCTTGCAATCCACTCATTAGCCTCGTCAGGGAGCGAAGGAGCAGGGATTAAGTCTGGCAGGTACTAAGCACCCCTGGATTTCCCTTTTCTCCACCCACTCCCCTATTTGCAAAGAGTTTTCTCCCATTGTTGCAAGTGACTGGAGCTTGGGCCTATTGCTTGTGTTGACAAGTCATTGTAGAAAGTCACACACCTGGACCTGAGGGGTGGACACTCAGTGGCAGCCCAGGAGCAGAGAGTGCACGTGGTTCTGGACTAGGTGGTCTCCGCCAACCCTGGGGAGGTTTATCCTGGTGGAGGTGAGCCGTGAGTACCAGCAAAGCTGCTTTTTAAAGTGAAGACACTTAAGCTTTTAAATCATAACCAAACACCCTGAGGAATGGCTTGCTGGTTCTTGGTCCACAAGGTCACAGTTTTAGGGGACAAGGTCAATTAGCATAACGTAGTCTACAAAGTTCTACATCTTACTTTGAGGTGTTACAACCTGGATCTTAACAACATGTAAGTAGTCATCTAAGAGCTCTGGTGGCCTATGGTAAGAAGCTGTGCTGCAAACCCAAAGGCACACAGTTCAAATCTAACAGCTGCTCTGTGGGAGAAAGATGGACAATCTCCTCCTGTACGATTTACTCCCTCTGAAAACCCACAACTATGAGTCAACTATGAGATGGTTCCAACTGGACGGCACATGACACCAAGAGGTGACTATTGGCCTCTTCCTGTCTGGAACAATGAAGAGGAGAGGAAATCAAAGGTATAGGGAAAGAGATGGGACTAATGGCCATGTGACCCTCAAACCCGATGACCTGAGGCCAGAATAGCTAGATGGTACCCAGGTGCCACCACTGACCACAGTAGAAAACACTCTATAGAGTAGGAGGGAATGTGGACAAAACTCAAAACCACAAAACAATCAGGTGACCGGTATGGTAAAGACTGTACTCACCCTTGAATCTGGAGCAAAAGTCAGGCCTATGGCGCAGCTTTTCGGCAAAACCTGGACATGTCTATAAAGTGACCTGTGTGTCACCAGGCAAGTTCTCACCGACTCGGTAGAATAACTGATAATGGTCAAAAGAGCAGCATTGGCACAAGGAGAAAGCCCGGGACGCAGGAAAGGGCAGCACAAGGGAATGAGAATGACATCATGGGTATTTAGTGGATGTCATAAAACACGAAGTATACAAAAAGTTACATGGAAAATGCACTGGCTTTGTAAACTTTGACTCAAATCACATTTTTTATGAGGTGAAGAAGGCTAAAGTGTCAGTTGGTGCTATGCCTCCCTGGTCATTTTTGTTTTTCAGAAGGGCTTTGCTTATTTGGGGTCTCTTCTCCAAATAAACTTGACAATCGCCTCTTCAATCTTCTTAAAAAATGAATTTGTTTATGATGGATCGATTCAGTGATTGGGGTAATGGGGGCAGGTGTGTCAGAGCAGTGAGGATGGCACAGGATAGAATAGGGTTTAGAGCTCTTGTACACAGGGTTGCTATGAGTCGCAAGTGACTCAACAGCACATAACAACAACAACAATCCTTGGGAAGGGACATCGTGCTTGGAAAGATGGAGGGTTGCCTGAGGAATGGAAGAGTCTCAACCACGTGGATTGACACAGTGACTATAGCAGTGGGCTTGAGTGAATTTTCACAGAGGAAGGCCTTCAAATGGCCAACAGACACGTGAAGAAATGCTCAAAACCACTGGCAATAAGAGAGATGCAAATCAAAATGACAATGAGATACACTCCAGTAACAGTGTCAAGGTTTAACAGGACAGCAAGTAATAAATGTTGGAGAGGATGTGGTGATATAGGAACCCTTATACACTGTTGGTGGGATTGTAAAATGGTACAGTCACTATAGAAGGCAGTTTGGTGTTTCCTCAGAAAGCTGAACATAGAAATTCCATATGACTCAGCAATCCCATTGCTTGGAATATATCCCGAGAAAATGAGAACTGAGGCGCAGAGACTTGTACACCAATGTTCACAGCAGTGTTATTCAACATCGCAAGAACATGGAAATAGCCCAAACATCCAAGCACAATTGAATCGATTGAGAAATTATGGTGCATTCACATGATGGAATACTATGCAGTACTCAGGAGCAATGCTTTTGTAAATTACTACCTAACTTGGGAGGGACTGGAGAGCATTCTGTGCTGAGTGAACTAACTCAGTCCCATAAGGACAAATACTGTATAAGACCATTACTGTAGAACGAATATGAGGATCCAAGGGGGAAGCGTGGGAGCAGAAGGGTGTGGATGGAAGCGGGCGAAGGGGGTTAATCACACAATTTGACAGGTGGAGGAAGGGATGAGTAAAGGAAATGGGAAAGATCCAGTGGGGAGAAAAATGAACTCTCACAGAATGAACTTGAAAGACAATTCACTGTTGATACGCTGGATGGTTCTACAGATACAAGTTTACATGCATGTGCAGGTATGTGCCCATGTAAGTGTATGAATATATGTACACAGAATGTGTGGTGTTCTTAGTAACTGCCATCTAATTAGTTGCAACTCATGGTGAATATATGTAAAAAAGAGCAAAAATTTGTCTGATCCTGTATCTTCCTCACAACCATTCACAGGGTTAAGTTCATCGTTGTTGCTGCTGGGCCAACTCGGTTTACAGTATGTCTCCCAGATGATAGAATGTCCTTGGCAGCAGATATCCCCAACGCAATTACCTGAACATGGCTTTTCTGGTGTGAGGCGCGGCCTCTCCTTGTTAGGGGAGAACAGAGAAATCAGCAGACAGCCTCAAAGAATTTGGTTGAGCCTGTCTGTCTGGGTCCGCTTTTTCACCCTCCGCATCTCCACACCTCCTCTTCCATGGGAAGTGTAAATGCGGGTGTCATGTGGCTCTGCCGGGGAAGGAAGCCAGCTGGATAAAGTCCCTCATCACATCCTGATCAAGGGCATTTCTCACTCTGGCAGACGACTCACCCATGGCTGTGGGGGACCCCTGCTGACCATGGCTGAGTCTGGAGTGACCATGAGCAGAATGCCGGTCACTGGTGACCTCACGTTCACCGTTGGGGCACTGTTGGTGGCACTGTGCATGTGCTCTTCCTGCAGGGAAGACCTTTGCCGAGAAGCAGCAGGTGCCCAGGTACCATGTGTGACACGCTCACAGGTATGCCATCCTCACTCCACCGTTCAGAACAGTCTCCCCATACCTGGAACTCTTTCACTTTATATCGCCCCTTCTGTCATAAAGAATCCCTCTATTTACATTCTGTCCCTGAGTGGTACAGTTACCCTATTTGACTGCTAACCAAAAGGTGAGAGGTTCAAGTCCACCCAGATGTACCTTGGAAGAAAGGCCTGGTGATCTATTTCTGAAAAATTAGCCATGGGAAACTGTGGAAGAGAGCTCCACTCTGACGCATGTGGGTAACAGTGAGCTGGAGGTGACTGGGCAGCAGCTGATGCTCTGCTTTCCCCACTGATAATGTTTCCCCAGTGAAGCGCTCAGCATTCCTGGAAAGAGAAGTTGAGTGGCAGAAGAGCCAGGGGAAAAGCCAGAGACAGATGTGCTTCCTCTGGGATTTTCTTGACCTGATTTCCTTCATCCTCCTGGCCACACCCCGCTGAGGGTTTGAACCCGCTAGCTCAAGGAACTTAAGAACAAGTTCAAATCTCGAGTTTCTATAATCAAGGATGCTTTAGGCAGAATATTAAATGATCCAGGAAGTATTAAAATAAGATGGAAAGAATATACTGAGTCACTGTCTCGAAAGGAATTGGCAGACACAGAAGAATTTCATAAAACAACATATGAGCAAGAGCCTATGGTGATGAAAGAAGAAGTTCAGGCTGCTTTGAAGGAAATGGCAAAAAATAAGGCTCCAGGAATAGATGGTATACCAATTGACATATTTCAGCTAACAGATGCTGCCCTGGACGTGCTTACCGAGTTGTACCAAGAAATCTGGAGAACAACCACTTGGCCAACTGACTAGAAGAGATCTATATTTGTTCCCATTCCAAAGAAAGGTGACCCAACAGAGGATGGAAACTATAGAACAATATCAATGATTTCACATGCAAGCAAGATTCTACTGAAGATTATCCAAAAATGACTGGAACAGCACATCAACAGAGAACTGCCAGAAGTCCAGGCTGGGTTTAGAAGGGGCCGTGGCACTTGGGATATTGTAGCTGATGTTAGATGAATCTTAGCCAAAAGCAGGGAATACCAGAGGAATGTATATCTGTGTTTCATTGTTTATGCAAAGGTGTTTGACTGTATGGATCATAACAAACTGTGGCTAATTCTGAGAAGAATGGGAATCCCAGAACACTTGATCGTGCTAATGTGAAACCTATACTTGGACCAAGAGGCAGTTGTCAGAATAGAGCAAGGAAACACTGCATGTTCAAAATTGGGAAGGGTGTACGCCAAGGCTGTGTCCTCTCTCCGTACATGTTCAACCTGTATGCAGGACAGATTATCTGGGAGGCTGGGCTCTATGAGGAGAATTGTGGCATTAGGATTGGTGGAAGATCTATTAACAATCTGCGTTTTGCAGATGACACAGCCCTGCTTACTGAAACTGAGGAGGACCTGAAGCACTTGCTGCAGAGGGTCAAGGACTGCAGCCTTCAGTATGGATTGAGGCTCAACGTCAAGAAGACAAAGATTCTCACCACTGGACCAATTGACAGCATAAGGATGGATGGGGAAGAGATTGAGATTGTTCACAGCTTTAGCTTGCTTTGCTCCACAGTCAACACTCTTGGCACCAGTAGCTAGGAAGTTAAAAGATGCATTGCCTTGAGAAAGTCTGCTGTTAGGGACCTCTCCAAAGTACTGAAGAGCAATGGTGTCTCTCTGGAAACTAAGGTGCATCTGATACAGGCCGTGTTAGGCATCAGAGAGTTGGACAATGACTAGGAGGATAGAAGGAGAATTCATGCCTTTGAGCTGTGGTGCTGGAGAAGAGTATTGAGGGTACCATCGACTGCTAGGAAAACAAACAGATTCATCCTGTAGAGGCTTAAACCAGGCAGCTCCTTGGAGGCAAGGATTCTGAGGCTTCATCTGACATGCTTTGGACATGTTGCAAGGAGGGACCAGTCCTTGGAGAGGGACATCATGCTTGGGAGGGTAGAGGGCAGAACAGGAAGGGAAGGTCCTCTATGAGGTGGATTGATTCAGTGACTGGGGCAATTGGGATCAGGGTGTCAGAGGCAGATTGGTACAGGACAGAGCAGAGTTTAGGACTGTTGTACATAGGGTCGCTATGAGTCTCAAGCGACTCGACAGCACACAACAACAACAACAACAACAACAACAGGTGCCCCTGGTGGGGTAGGGAGCTGGGAAGAGGTGCTGTCTCTTTCTGTGCAATTTACAGTCTCAGACAATCCTCTAGAGGTTCCGACTGAGTGGCAGTGAGGGTTTTTCTGATTTGTTTTTCCTCGTGGACTCAGCCCTCCCTCTCTCACTGACTGATGGCTGAGCAACAATTCTCCTTCACTTGTTCAAGTCCGCATCAAGGCTGGAAGAAGGCGTGGTTTCTTGGAGAGAATTTAGCGGAATCACGTAACAGCTCCATACACACACCCATTGTCCCACTAGAGAGCTCTTGTCAGAAGACTGATGGAACTCTGGGGTCTTCCCTACAGTTATTGGTGGAGACCTGGGCTGAGATGCGCCTGGATCTGAATCCTGATTCCAGTGTTTACTTATGGTGAAATGGGGGAAATTAATTGTGTCTCTGATGACAGGTGTTCCTCACAGTGTCAGACATACAGGTGTTGACGGTAGACTATGACTGCCGCAAGGACAGGGATTTTATGTTGCTCTGAAGTGTCATCACCAAGGTACCTTGGTGACATAGTGTCCTGGGCTGCTAACTGAAAGATCGGTGGTTCAAACCCACCAGCTACTCTGCAGGAGAGAGAGAGACAGTGTTCCCCACTAAGATTTATAGCCTTAAAAAGCCAATGAGGAGGTTGTGATGAGTTGGACCCAACCTGACAGCAGTGCGTTGGCCTGATCTGGCGTTGTGGCCAAGTTGAATAATATCTGTCAGGTTACAAGTGAACGACACATATTTGTCAAATAAACCAGGTAACACGGCAGCTGCAGTGTGAGAACTGGAACACCCACTGTTGTCAAGGTAACTCTGATCCAGGGTGACTCTTGGCTCCCATTGGGTTTACAAGATGGTAAATCTTTATAGGGGGAGATGCTCATCTTTCATCCAGTGGATTCTAACCAACAACTTTGCTACCTGATGCGTGATTCACGGTACACTGGAGGCCCTCACAGTGCCTGTAGTTCTCTGAGAAATAACCAGTTACCAAAAAAATGCAAATGAGTGCAAGTGAAAGTGACTGATGGTGATCCGATATGTTCCAGAGTGACCTGCACCCAGAGGGTTTTCAGTGGCCAATTTTATAAGCAGATTGTCATGCCTTTCTTCTGAGGTACCTCTGGCAGAACCCTAATTGCCAATATTTTGATTAGTAGCCAAGGGTGTTAACCATTTGCACGAACCTGACATCACATGAATGAATGAACAAACCCAATCAAATACAAATAAACAACAACAACAAAAACCCAAATACATTGTAATTCTGACTCTTCATCAGTTCTGACTCCTAACAGTTCCACGGAGCGCTGGAGGCCTCGGGAGTAGAAGTTGTGCTGGTAACACAAGGGCTGATAATTCAGTTCCACCAACTGCTCCTCCAAGGATAGAGATGTGCAGTGTCCGCGTGTGCAACCTGCAGCCTCGGCAACCCACTGAGGGTCAGCAATAGCTCAGTTCTCACCTGATGGCACTGAGAGTTCCGGATGATCCAACAGAACAGAATGGAGTTACCCAACGGGCTTTCCACGGTGTCACTCTTTACAGAAGCAGATTGACACCACTCCTCTTCAGAAAAGGTGGCATGTTTGAACCACTGACATTTTGCTGGACAGTCTAGTATTTTAACTACCATTATTGATGTTGATTGATGTGCCATCAAGTTGTCTGCAACTCATATTGACTCTACATACATAGCTCTAAACCCTCCTGCCCTACCTTCAGCCAATTTCATTGTCTCTGACATACCTACCCTGTTACCCCAGTTACTAAGTCGAACCATCCCATCCAAGGTCTTTCTTTCTAGTTCTGTCCCTCACCCTTCCAAGCATGATGTCCTTTTCCAAGGACTGGTCCCTCCTGACAACATGCTCAAAATACGTGAGACAGAGCTTCAAAATCCTTGCCTCCAAGGAGCAGCTCAGTTTCACTCTCTCCAGGTAAGACCTATTTGTTCTCATAGCAGCTCAGGTTTGATACTCTTCTCCAGCACCTCGACTTAAAGGCATCGCTTCTCCTTCTATCATCCTTAGGTGTTGTCCAGCTCTCTGATGCATATCAAGTGATTGCAAAGTCCATGGCTTGGATGAGGTACACCTTAGTCACCAGATTGACATCATTGTTCTTCAGCACTCTGGAGAAGTCCCTGCCAGCAGACTTTCCCCATACAATTTGTCTTTTGATTTCCTGGCTGCTGGTGCCAAGGTTGTTGTTTATAGAATGAGTCATCTGACATTGTTAACAACCTCGATCTATCTCCAGCTATCACGATCCTACCCGTTGGCCCAGTAGTGAGAATCCTGGTTTCCTTGGTGTCGAGCTTTAATGCATATCTGAAGAGTATAGTCCTTACACAGTAGAGTGAAACCCTGCCCACTTCTGTGCCAGCCTCATCATCCTCTGTACCTAAACCCTTTGTTGCAGCACTATCCCAATCCATTTTCTGGAAGGTGGTCCTTTTATCTGTGGACTCTCATTTTTCCAAGCGTGATGTCCTTTTCCAAGGACTGGTCTCTTCCGAGTGGGTATCTAAGCAAATCGCACACAGACTCACCATCCCTGCTTCTCAGAAGCATCTGACTTCACTTCTTCCAAGGAAGATTTGTTTGTTCTTTTGGCAGTCCATGGTAATTTGATTAAATGAAAAGGATTCTTTGGCACAGCCGGTTACCAGGAAATAAGAGTTTTGGCAAAATGGTTCAAGAAAGATGGCCCTGAAATAGTTAAAGGGCACGTGAAATACTTGTGTTTTGTCCCCTCTCGGGTAGGAACAGACAGACGAGCTGCCATGTGCAAGTCCTTGCAGGTAAAGCAGAGCATGGAAAGCCGCCCATCTGTGTTTATTGTGCCAAATACTATTTAATCTCCATCTTCAGTTCCAATTGCTAGAGTCTTTGTTAAAATATAAGAAAGGAGAATGATGACAACATGAAAATGGAAGGCCACGCCCCTCGGAATCCTCATCGTCTACAGGCAACTTCTGAGCAAACGTGGGTTTCTGGCCCCACCTGTGAGCTGGTGAGCGGAGAACGGTTCCCCAGGAGAGACTGTTTCATGAGGGAGCATTCGTGAAAGTGTTAATGACAGGCTCAGTGCAGGGAACAGGAAAAGAAGCTAAAGGCAAGTAGGAAGGCTTGTTCTCCTGGTCAGATCATGTCAAGAATGGAAAACAAAAACATTTTTGATGGTCAGGAAAGGAAAAAAAAAGACCATTATTTTGCTGTTGTAGATTGCTGTGGAGTTGGACACAACTCATAGCAACCCAATGAACAAAAGACCTGAAGCCTTTCTATAACTATCGTTTCTCAAAGTTCATAGAGTTTCCAAAGGCATGCTGTTTGGGAAGTGGATGCCACTCCCGCCATTATTTTAGGGTAATTTTTATAGTCATGCTGAGGACAAAGGGTCTAAGGCAGCTGTGGTCACCACCGTTGGTAGGACGATGTCTGTGATTAGTGCTGTGAATGACGCTGACAGACATGTATTCTTTCATAGTTTATGAGACTTGTTGTTGTGTGCCGCCTAGTTGGACAGACTCATAGCTGACCCTCCAGCGGGTTTTCAGAGTAAATCACATGGATAGGATTTGCCATCCTTCTCCCATGGAGCAGCTGGTGGATTCAAGTCATGTGCTTTTGAGATTGCAGGATAGCTTCCTCCTCTGGGCCACCGGAGCACTCTAGAAGTGCACATTCATGGTGTCAGTTCTAGGGAAAGGCCCGACTTCTCCGTGTGGTGGAGGAGGAGGAAGGCCTTTGTTTCCTTCAGCATCTGTAGGCCAGGCCTTCCTTGGAGATCCTCATGTGTCCTTACTTACCCTGGTTCCAAGTAGCTTCCTTGAGCAGCAGTCCAGGTACAGAAAGGCACGCTCCACTTCTGGCTATTCTTTCTCAGTGGAACTGCAGGAAGAGACCCCTTGGTTTGTTTCCCTCCCTTTAAACGCTAATGCTATGAAAGGTATTATAGGCTACACCCCAGGGACACTGTGTTAAATCTGATTAAAGCTATGATGGGATTAAGGGATACTTTGTTCCACCCTTAATCCTTTCACTCTATAAGATCATGGGAGAGCATTACAAAGCTTCTACATTCATTACATACAGGTATTTTGAGTGGACACAGTTCAATCCATAACAGACGACCAGGAGACATGGAGAAAAGAGTTGGGAGTGGAGATGATGGGGCCAATGTATGGATGGGAAAGGTGGATTCTGGGTGCTTTGAGCTCTCCCATGAGCTCTGTAAGGAGTTATCGGGACAAGCTGACATCGCACCTGGACTGGAAGAGATGTGGTGGATTGCTCAGGCTGATGTGTGGATTGGTGTTATCAGCGGGCAGACACATCCTTGACCTTCATCTTCTTCCCAGCCTACTTTTCCACCTCCAGCATTTAGATAGCTCCACCGTGCTCCAGTTTGTTCAGGCTTGATAGGTTTGAGCTGTGGTGCTGGTGAAGATCCTGTATATCTCTTGCATGGCCAGAAGAAGGAACTAATTTGTCACAGAAGGTGTACACCCAGAATACTCCGTATGAGGCAAGGATGGTGAGACTCCGCCTCATTTGATTAGGACACATCACCCAGAGGGACCGTTCTCTAGAGAAGAACAGTATGTTGGTTAAGCGGAGGGTCAGGGAAAAGAATGAAGTTCATTGACACGATGGTGGCAAGAGCAGATTGAATCATTCATTAGTGCTTACAGAGCTCTGGTGCTGCAATCTGCGCTGCAATCCTGAAGGCACACAGTTCAAATCCACCAGCTGCTCTTCAGAAGGATGGAGAATCTCCTGTGCCATTAACTGTCTCTGAAAACCTGCTGGAGGGTCAGCTATGGGTTAGTTCTGACTCAACAGTATACAACAACAACAACAATGACGACGAGGGGTAGAAGAATAAGGAAGAGGGGATGGCGTAAGCGTTGCTGAGCGGTTACAGATGAGGAACAAACATGGGAACAAGTGGTTGCAGGACCTGGCAAATGTAATTAATGTCACGGAGCGGTGCCTGTGACCGTGGTTGACATGCTCTGTTACATACATTTTGCCACATGTTTTCAGTACCAGAGTATTATAAGGAGATCCAGATCCTGTTTATTGATTCCATCCTTGTTGATTCCAATTCATAGCAACTCCATGAACAGAACCCGGCCCGATACTGCAAGAGTCTCACAGTCTCTCCTCTTGCTGCCACCCCTGTGTAAATTTATATACTAGAGGATTTTCCTCTCTCCTTCACTAACTTTCTATTTTTCCAAGCATGATGTGTCTCCAGGGGCTGGTTTCTCCTATTAACCTGCTCCAAGTATGCAAGACAACAACGTCTCGTGTCCTCGCTTCTAAGGAACAGTCTGGGTGTCCTTCTTCCAAGTTAGATTTGGTGATTTGTTTTGGCAGCCCATGGGATACTCCATATTCTTCTCCGACAACACAGTTCAAAGGCATCAAGTTTTCCTTAGTCTTCCTGATCCATGGTCCGCCTTTCACCTGCACGTCATTAAACGCACCTCATAGTCTTCAGGTTGGCCCTGACTCATGGCTGACCCTCCTCCAGGCTTTCCGTCACCCTGCAGGAGACGCCCATATTCTCCTGTGGAGAAACTGGTGAATTTGAACCACCAAAAAGGCTTTTGGATTTCATCAAAACTCAAAACTCCTTATGATCTATATCATGGTTTGGGCCAGCTGCATCTTAGTCTTTAAAACGACATCCTTGCTCTTTACCTCTTATAAGATTATGGGAAAGTTCTTATTACCTACATAGTTCTACTGGATGTTCTCACATCCATCCTAACCTCCTCTCTTTCTTCCATTCTGATCTCAAATCTTCAGCATGTGTAGATCTGTCTCCTCCTCATCTTGCTAGCTACCCCCACCCCCACCATACACAATTACACAGGAGCACTTGGGCCCCGCTCACAAAGATGGGAAGAGGTGGAGGCCCACTCTCCAGCAAGGACAGTGCTGTCTGTAAACGGACTAGGGCAAAGCTCTCCTGTACGTGCCAGAACGCTCCACCGTGCCCATGATGGATGGGGAGGACAGTGCGGGGATGGGCCGGCAAGAGATTTATGGGGCCAGGATTAAGGAAGCGTGTGAGAATGCTGTCACAAAGCCGGCTCTGGGTAATAGAAACATGTGGAACGTTTCAACGAGACATTAACGAATGCTTCTGCACAGGTGCAGCTGAAGGAAGCTAACACCTTCCGTCAGAGCCCGGTCGCCTTGTCCAGGATGCCTGCAGATAAACAGGCAGAGGTGATACGGACAGTGAGCACATGAGAGACAGCCCTCTTCTACATTCTTTGCTGTCCAGGCTTAGAAACGCAGCTTGAATCTATGCCCAGAATTTGCACGCCTGTTTCTACCCGTCCCTTAGCCAGAAACTATCCCAGTAAGGTTCTGGGATCCAGGGCTCCTCTGTTCTCTCTGGGTTGAGCGTGATTGTCATTGTTTGCCATTGAGTCGAAACCGACTCATAGCTGACCCTCTAGCAGGTTTTCAAAGGCTGTAAATCGCACAGGAGGAGATTGTTCATCTTTCTCTGCAAAGCTGCTTGATTAGAACTGGTTGACTTTGGGTTGGCAGTTCAACTTCTTACCGCCAGGCCACTAGAGATTCCTTGTTGAACACTAGACTGATCTAGAATCTATTGAGACCCAAGTCAAGAGACGACTACCTGTCTGACAGTATGTCCTGCTGTCATCATTTGTTGCTATAATGCTGGAAGCTATGACATGAGTATTTTAAATATCAGCAAGGTCACAGATGACAGGTTTCTGCGGAGTTTACAGATTAGGAAAGAGTAAAAAGAAAGGTCTGTCCATCTACTGAAAATTAGTCACCGAAGCAGCTATGGGTCATATTGTGCTGAAAGGTTGGGAGACAACAGTGGACTCAAGCAAGATGGTGGTCATGACATGGTGTGGGACTGGGCAGCAGTTCTGCTCGTTGTGAGGTCTGCATGAGCTGGAGATGGTACTATGGCAACTGACAATAACAAGTCAGACTGAAATATGGGAGTTGAAAGAGTCCGTGTGCCCCCAGCTCATCTTGGGGAAGAGAACTCAAGGTAGAAGATACACCATGGTGGTTGTGTGGGGTCAGGGGACTAAAAAAATCAGTTAAGGTCTTTATATGTCCCAAGTACTATTCTAAAAATGACGTCTACTGTTCTCAAAGACCCCTTCAAGGTAAACTTATTTTCTAGTTTCACAGGTGAGAAAATTGAGTCACAAAGGTTTTAGAAGTAGCATGTGTACTCTAACACCATGAAAATACGTCCCTTATCTCTATCATTTTACCCTCTGTTGTTGCCTTCAGCTGTTGTGGAGTCCACTACTCCTCACAGTGACTCTATAAACAACAGATGCAAACCTCGCCCGACCCTGGGCCATCCTCACATCTCGAATGCTCTCGAGCTCACCGATGTAGCCACCATGCCTGGCCGTGTGGGTAATGGTCTTCCTCTCTTTCCTGACCATCCATCTTTCCCAACGTAACATCTTTTCCCAAGGGCTTGCTCCTCCTGTCAATGTGACCAAAGTGTGGAGACAAAAGCCTCATTCTTCTCACCTCCCAGGACACCTGACTGTGTTTCCTCGAAGACAGATTTGTTTATTCTGTTGACAATCCATGGGAGATGCAATGCTCTTTGCCAGCATCACAATTCAAAGGAATCAATTCTTTTATGGTATTCCTTATGCACGGTCCAAATTTCAGGTACATAAGAAAATACTGAAAATACTGTAGCTTGGATCAGGAGCACCTTGGTCTTTAAAGTGGTATCCTTATCTTTCATACTTTGGAGAGGTCTTTAACAGGATATCTTCCCAACACACACATCTTTTGATCTCTTCACCACTGTGACCAGAGATGTTGACTGTGAATCCAAGTAAAATTAAATAGTCAACAAATTCAGTCTCAATGGCACATAACAACAACAACAACATCATGATGGCCTAATGGTAACAAACGGTGCTGCAATCTAGAAGGTCTGTGGTTCAAATCCATCAGCTGCTCTGAGGGAGAAGAATGGCAATCTCCTCCTATGCAGTTAACTGCCTCTGAAAACCTGCTGGAGGGTCAGCTATGGGTCAGTTCTGACTTGATGGTACCCAACAACCTAACATCATTATGGTTGTGGTTAAGACTTTTGTTTTTCTGATGTTGAGATATAATCGTTGAAGACTGTAACTTTTTATATTCTGTGATAAGTGCTTCAAATTGTATTCACTTTCTGCAAATAAGTTGTATTATCTACATGATGCAAATTGTCAATTAGTCTTCCTCCAACCTGATGCCACATTTTTCTTCATAGAATCCAGCTTTTCAAATTATTTGTTCAGCATGTAGATTGAATAGGTGTGGAGAAAGGATATAAACCTGTCACACACCTTCCCAATTTTAAACCATACAATGTTCCCTTGTTCTCTTTGGACAACTACTTCTTGGTCTATATGTAGGTTTCACATAAGCACAAATAAGTGTTCTGGGATTCCAATTCTTCTTGATGTTATACAAAATTTGTTATGATCTACACAGTCAGGTGCCTTTGCATTACCAATAAAATACACATAAACATTTTTCCGATATTCTCTGCTTTCAGTCAAGATCCATGTGACATCAACAATAATATTTCTCATTTCACAACCTCTTCAGAATCCAGCTTGAATTATTGGAAACTCCTTGGTGATGCACTGTTCCTGCCATTTTACAATAAAAGCTGAGTTTGAATAGATAATCTTCTCATTCACAACTTGGGGAACTTTGACCTTCAAGAAAATATCAGTGACTTGAAAGACATATACCAAATTGGTGATGCATTTGGAACCTACCTTTAGCTGTTACGAAACTTTGGTGGTGTTGATGTGAATCCACCAGCTCTTCCGAAGGGGGAAGTGGGAAGTCTCCTCCAGCAAGAGGAGAAGCTTTGGAAAGCTTTCCTTACAGCATTGGAAACCCAATGGAGCCGCCATGACTCTGAACCAATTTGATGACAATGGATTTGGGTATTTTGGGGGTTTTTAACCCTGTTCCTCCCTTCTGAAAAATACAATTATCTTCCCAGAAGGTCTGTTGACACACTAGGAATAAGGGGAAACAGGGACTGTATTAAAACATTTATGTGAGGGATCCTCTTTCTTTTCCCTCCCAAAATTTAATACTGTTTTTATCAAGAATGGTCTCCACAGTGAAGACTCTGTGCCTCTCTCCATGTGTGGCCTTGGGCGGCTACGTCTTCTCTCTGGTGAGTAATTACCTGTTCTCAACTTTCTACCACATCGTTTCAAACGAGTTGGACTTGTCGAGCCTCTGGAATTCCATGGCGGCCTCCCATCTCGCTCTGTTCTGAGGGCTGGCTAAGCTTTCCTTCTGGGTGCTTGTCTTTCTTCTCGAGTTTTGCTTTACCTGTGTTGAGATGATTTTAGTTAATATTTCCTTCTATTACTAACAAAACTAAACTGTGGCCAGCTACTTTGGAAAGAATGCCGTGGAAATTACAAAACACTTCCTCATAATCTGCTCTCATTCATTTCCCCCCCTGGAAGAGTTTTGAGTCTCTTAGGCTTGTTTTTATAGCAGCTACCAAGAAAAGCTGTCTGTCAGCTGTTCTATGTATTTACTGTGGATGCTTTTGTTAGCGAGTTGAAGTCAACAGATCACTTTTCAGGTTTAAAGTGTAGGTATCAAATGAATAACCAGAAACAGGACTTGTGAGCGGTGTCTGGGAGGCCGTTGTTCACTGACCCTGAATAAGGCAACTTACTCCATTTTCAGAGTTGAGAGCTCAGCTTCTTTAAATCTACCCCCTAGCCTCATCCTGTCACAGGAGGAAAGAGAATCACACCGCTCTTCCTAGTCATGCGCAGAGCTCCTTGATGTGATAATAGCGTAAGATCCAAATAGCTCCCTCACCCGTTTTGCTAGACTCTCAAGGAGCCCTCTGGGCATAGTGCAAATTGTATTGGGCTGCTAAACAAGAGGTCAATGGTTTGACTCTACTAGCACCTCAAGAGAAGGAATATAGACAAGCTCACTTCACTGAGAGTTACAGCCTCAGAAATCCAACGGAAGGTCCTCATGAGTTGAAGTTGGCTCAACAGTGGTGGGTATTGGGCAAATTCAGACACCAAGAGAAAGCTTGCTCCTTTGAGGACTAAGGTGGCCTTGGTTGAAGCCATGGCATTTTCAATCATCTCACACGCATGTGAAAGTTGGGCATCAGTGAGAAAACCCCAAGGAGAACTGATTTCTTTGAATTGTAGTGTTGGTGACAAATACTGAATATACCATGGATTACCAAAAGAACAAATAATTATTTTTTGAAGACACACAGTCAGAAAACTCCTTAGAAGCAAGGAGACTTCGTCTCACATATTTTGGGCATAAGATCCGGAGAAGCCAGTCCCTGGAGAAAGGTATTATGCGTGGGGGCGTACGGAGACAGCGTAATGGAGGAAGGGCCTCAACAAGACGGATCGACACCATGACTGTGACAGTCGGTTCACGCACAACAACAGCAAAAGGACGGGGTAGGACCGAGCACCACAGCAGCGTGAGGACAGGGTAAGACCAGTCACCACAGCAGCTGTAAGGACAGGACAGGACAGGACAGAGCAGGATTTCACTCTGTTGCACGCAGGATGGCTTTGAGTTCAAGCTGACTTGGCAATGGAAACATTTAGTTAGAAGACAGAGTAGAATTAACTGGTATTCAAACTGCATCAAGGATATTGAATATACCATGCTAAGCAAATAATTTAAGAAGCTGGAGAGGAGTGTGACATTGGGATTGGAGGAAAACTTATAAAACAACCTGCGTTATGCAGATGACACCATCTAGGAAGCTGAAAGTGAAGAAGACATGATGCACTTACTGCAGAATATCAAAGGCTACAGCCGTCAATATATATTCTGTTTTTATGTCAATGAAACAAGAATCCACACCACTGGACCAGAAAAGCCACACCATGACGGGTGGAGAAAAGATTAAAATGGTCAGCAATTTCGTTTTCTTTGAATTTACAATCAAAAGCAATGATAGCAGCAGTCAAGCAATCATAGAGCATTTGTCAGGTGACTTTGAGTCGAGTACAACTCATTGCAACCCTATGAACAACACATCTTTTTTTTTTTAAATTAAATTTTATTCGTTTTAATGAACATTTACAGAGATTTTGGGTTTTCGAACAACACATCTGAACCCTGTCCTATTCTGTGCCACGTTCACACTTCCTGACACACAAGAGCCCATTGCAGCAGTCACCGCATCAAGCCACCTGGTTGAGGGTCTTCTTCTGCTTTGCCGACCCTCCACCCTTCCCAGCATCCTGTCCCTCTCCCATGAATGACCCCTCCTAGCAACACGGCTGAAGTATGTGAGGTGAAGCCTCATCATCCTCTCCTCCAAGGAGCACTCCAGCTGCACCCTTTCCAAGACATACCTGTTCGTTCTCCTGGCCGTCCGTGGAATGTTCGGCGCTCTTCTCCAACACCACAGCTCAAAGACATCGGTTCTTTTTCTGTTATCCTTATTATTGTCCAGCGTTCAGATGCAATCAGAATGAATTGATTAGAAGACATACTGCATGGTAAATTCACTTTCAGGGACCTCTCCAAAGTGCTAAAAAGCAGCAAGCTCTTAGTCATAAAGGCTAAGGTGTTCAATCCAAGCCACCATATTTTCAATTGCTTCCTATGTCATTGAACATTGGACAAGGAATACTGGTCGTGTTGGCAAAGAGTCCTGAATATTCCATGGATTGCTGAAAGAACAAACAAATCTCAGAGGAAATGCGACCAAGTTGCTCTTTGTAGGTAGAGATGAGGAAATTTGGTCTCACCTACTTATCAGGAAGAGTTGTTGTTGCTGTTATGTGCCATTGAGTAGCTTGCAACTCAACCCCTGCTCCGTCCTGTGCCAATCTCACTGTCTATAAACATGGAACGCTTCACGAATTTGTGTGTCATCCTGGCACAGGGGCTAGCTATTAAAAAAGGTATCCTCTTGGGAAAGGTGGAGGGACGAAGAGAGAGGAAGACCTTCAGTGAGGTAGATTGACACCAGGGCTCTACCAAAGGGCTTGAGCATGTTGGAGACCATGAGGATGGCACGAGGTAGTGCAAGGCTGTATCTGTTATTTCAAGAGCTGTTATGAATTGTTGATGTGTCAACACCTCAAAAGGACTGCTGAAAGGGCAGACAATTCACTCCTAGCAGACAGGTCATTAGAAGCAGTGACATTGAAACCTTCTAATTTGTCGTGTCGTAAGGAAAGACAATTGCTAGAAAAGGATGTTGTGGCTGGAACAGGAACAGTAGACCCCAAACCACTCTCACACAAAGTCCGTGATAGCTGAGGACGAGGTATCTGAGCATAGTGAGGACCTCAGGACACAACTGTACTTGACTTAAATTCATGGGTTATTTTTTCCCCTATTGAGTATATTAAGAGTTTTAAATGAGTGGAGATTTAGAGAGTAAGTCTAATTGAGCATAAATGCATAACAACGTAGAGAGTAAGTCTAATTGAGCATAAATGCATAACAACGTACTACGTTTATAGACAAAATCTATCCGTCATAATACAAATGCATGATCCCATCAGCACTCTTTGTCATCTCTTAGGTTTTCCTCAATGCAAATAACCTAGGTAGAAGCGAATTGTTTTCAAGAAGATTAAGTAGAAACTGACTAGTTAGTTCCCCCTCACGATGACCTCATGGCTGACAAAAAAAATGTTGCCAGGCCCGGCACTAGCTTTTATGATTGGTGTTGTGTTTGAGTCCACTGTCCCAGTCAGGGTGTAATTCAGTCTTGGGGCTCAGCTTCCAGCACGCTATTGGACTGTGTTCTGTGATCCACTGGGTTTCCATTTGACTGATTTGGGAGAATAAATCTCTATGTCTTTGTTCTTAGTCTTTATTAGTCTAGAAGTTCCACTCTATCCTGTTCCTCAGAGCCAACTCTGCTGGTATCTGAAATACCAGTGTCACGGCTTCAAGCATCATGTAAGTCAAAGACAAACTGGCAGGTGGGTGGTGGCAGCAAATATGGATGGTGCTGAACTCTGCCCAAAACAACTTGCCAACAGGACCACGCTTCTAGCCCACACTTGTTTGTCAGTTTGTCACGCGGAGGTTATTTCATGTTATTGTGATGCTAAAAATCATTTCACTGATGTTTCAAACACTATCCATGGTGCACAAGTTGTAGCAGACTCTCCTGACTAAGGCATACGAGGAAGCAGGACTGGCCATCCATTTCTGGAATGTGGAAGGTCTTCGAATGGTCTATGAGTAAACAGCATTGGAGTGCAACACTGCTTTCTATGCAGGGAGATGAGCCCCTCGGCATGGAATTCCCACACTCAGGAAGACAGCAGAGGGAGCACAGACTCCTCAGAGTGGATGGAATAAAGTGGCCCCTCAACAAGTGACCTTCAGCTGCTGCTGGGAAAGGCTCACAGTGAGGAGAGACACTTGTCAACCTCCGTTAGTGGTAGAGATCGTGAGAAGGGCTCAGGATGGGGTGGGGTTTGTTCTGTTGTGAAGAGGGTTGCTATTGGTCAGAGTTGATTTGATGATACCTTGGAGGCAAAGTTGGGGAAGCTTTGTCTCTCACACTTTGGACATACAGCTCAATGAGGCTCTTTCTTGGAAAGGGCCGTCATGCTTGGAAAGATTGAAGGTCATCAAAGAAGACGACCCCCAACGAGATGGACTGACACAGACTACAGCAATGGGCTCGAGTGTGTCGGAGGTGATGAGAGTGACACAGGATAGGGCAGAATTCAGGTCTGTTGATCAGAGGGTCGCACTCGACTCCACAGACTTCGCTGCACCTAACGTCCATTCGGGGAAGCTGCACAAAGAGTTGTGTGGAGCTCCCAATATGCTGCTGCCTGCGTGCCAATCTCACTACACCCCTCCACCCTCAGCGTTCCCATCAATCCCCACACTGGGCTGATGCACGGCTTTTGGTGTCTGTGACAGCCACCCAGCTAAGCTGTGAACAAGATAATGTGAACACATGCATTTCCACACATCCAGAGACCCCTGGAATTTGTCCAAAGCTTCAGAATCTGAGACGGAGAGAAAGTTCACGACCCAGAGATAAGAATCTAGAGCACTTCTGGTACTCCTAATTCCTTCTATATTTTAATCTCTCCTTCTTTTCTTTCATTCTCTCCTCTTTTAAAAGACGAGGCAATTTTATTTATTTATTTGTTTTAGCAATGAATGGCCCATTCCAGCTCATTTAGTGCAATAATAAATTCGGGTAAAGTTCAGAAAACTCTGACTTGTTAATGGAGTCCCGTAGTTTCTGGTTCCAGTCTATAACTCCATGCTCTGTGGCTTCAGACTAGTAGCTAATCTCTCTGATCTTTAGTTTTCTTGTTTGAGCAGAAATTAACGTTTTCTAAAGTCACTTCTGGTGTAAATATTCCATGTCTAAGCTTCCCCACCTTCAGCTCAACAATTCAATTTATTCCGTAGAATGGGAACTTCCTCATAAGGTGAGCCTCTCTTGGATTTCCAAGGCTGAATTGCCTGGGAATACATTGCTCGTCTTTCTCCCTCAGATTTCCTTAGAAGAGGTCTGTCATGGGTTGTGTTGCATCTCCCCAAAATGCAGTTATATGAGGAAAACATGTGGAAGCTAATATCATAATCCCCCGTCATCTGATTAAAACCAAGTAGCTGTAGGAGGTTTAAGGGTGGGATGCAGTGTAGACTTGTAACAGCTTTTATGCCGTTATAAATGAAGTGAGAGGAAAGCAAGCCGGAGAGGTAGAAGTGGGGAGGAGGTCTCAGTACCACAGGGTTGAAATAATTGCCAAATGCTGAGGGGTCTGTGCCCTTTTGGATGTGGGACCCAGCATTAGAAAATTCACTGACACTGAGATAGATCAGAACACATGGCCATCTCCAAGGAACAGCGGACCTACAGATGCTGACAGAAACAAAGGCCTTCTTTCTAAATCAGCAGAGAGAGGGCCTTCCCTTCACACCAGCACCCTGAATTTGGACTTCTAGTCTTCTAAAATGTAAAAGAATGAATATCTCTTTGCTAAAGCCTTCTACCAGGGGTATATCTGTTAAAGCAGCACCACATGGCTAAGACAGGCTCTCTGTCCACCTGTAATGCCTGCATTCTTCCATGATGACATTCATGCTGTCTCATCCTGATGGTTTCGTGACATCAAAGACAGAAACTGACCTTGATTTAAATCTTGGCTCTGCCAATACCATTGTATGTACATACAGAGTATTCAATGTATGACATTGCAAAAAGTGACGGGAGGGAGTGCGGGGTAATAACAGAGTGAGAGAAGTCCAATTAGGAATGCCAGGTTGATTCAGGACTTTCCGTTCGTCAAAGGCAGGGCTTATTGTTAAGTGTCATTAAGTTTGTTCCGGGCCATGGCCACTCAGGTGACAGAGCAGAGCTGCCCCGTAAAGTTCTAGGCTGCGCTCTGTACAGGGGCAGCTCACTTGGTCTTTTCTCCTACAGAACAGCTGCGGGAGTTTGAACTAACAACTCTGTGCTTAGCATGCATGGGCTTAGTGGTAGCATCACCAGCGCTCCTTCAGAGCAGGGACTGGAGACACATAGCGATTTGCAAAGTTTGCCCTCAGAGCCTCTCTGCTCCTCACAGAACCTCCCTCCTGCAGTGACCCTGGGACAAGCAGCTCTATGTCTCCTCTCCCTCTTTCTGATTTCCCATCTCTGTTGCCTCCTTCAACCTGCCCACTAGGCAATGGTTGACTAGGATTCGCTTTGATGCTTTCTCTCCTATTCAAAGCAGTTCTTCTTCTGATCAAACACAGAGTATTTTACCAGCTGAGCCGTGGAATTCTGTCTTCTTCTAGTGATGCTCACAGCCTGTGATGCTGGGAGATAATCTTGCTTAATAATAATCTCAGAAATGCACCAGGACATGGAACCACCAGCTTGAATTTAAATAGCCTAAGAGTACTGAATAGGGAGCTCTGGTGGCCGAGTGGTGAGAAACTGGGCTACAGTCCTGAAGGCACACAGTTCAATTCCACTACCGGCTCAGTGGGAAAAGGATGAGCGATTTCCTCCCATGCAATTGATCTGCCCCTGAAAACCCACGGGAAGGTCAACTGTCGGTCAGTTCTGATGGTACAAATAACAACAACCACCAAGAGTGCTAACTATCCCGTGACTGCCGAAGAACAAGCAGAAATGTCTTGGGAAAAGTGCAGCCAGAGAGCCCCTTGGAGGGAAAATAGTGAAGCTCCGTCCTTCATACTTTGGCCTTGTAGCTAGGTGAGGCTACTCCTTGGAAAGAGACAACCTGTTCGGAAAAATAGTCAGCGAAGGAGAGGAAGACGAGATGGATGGACATGGGGACTTCAGCAACGGGCTAGAGTGTGTCAGAGATGATGAGGACGGCACAGGACAGGACAGGGGTCAGGGCGGCCCTTCACAGGGACTCTGTGGGCCGTGCTCGACTCGCGGGCACCTATCAGCAACCACCGAGCTCACGGGGAGAACACGAGCTCACGTCTGGAGAACAGAGGGGGTCGGAAGACCTTCTCCATCGTCATGTTCACGCACACACTCCTCCGGCAGGTGAGCATCTACCGGGCAAAGCCACTGCTTACCTGATGAGGTGTGGTGGTGGTTATTCTCCGCGGGAGCATGGCACCCTGGCAGTTCTTTTTGACTTTTGGACAGTGTCCTATCTCTGCAGCACCATGTGATGATTTTACCTGAAAGCAGCCCTACATTTGATTTACCTTCCCTGGGTTTTAGAGGTTGTAGTTCTTTCTTCCTCCATTTTTTAAAAAAATTAATTTTTTGTACAGAATATTCTTCCAATTTAATTTTTTTTTCTCATTCATTCATTGTTGCACATTTTCCTCCCTGCCCACCTCTCCCCCAACTTCGTTTTTCTCTTGGAAAAGAAAAAAAAAATTCTTCCACTGTTATACAATCACCCGTTCCTATCCCCACCCCCACCCAAGCCAAGTCCGCAGTCCACTTTACTCTGCATTTCTTTTTTTCTGGAATCTTGACATAAAATAATACCTAATCAAGGAAAGATGCTCACCTTTCTCATGGGGAGCGGATGGTGGATTTGAAACACTGAAGACAGGCTGTCGGCTAGCTGTTCAGTAGACTGCTCCCTCAGGTCTCCTTCCTATAAAGCTTACTCCAGTCAGCTAACTCATAACTGACTTCCAGCAGGTTCTCAAGGCTGTAGACTGTGAAAGAAGGTTTCCTATTTGTCTTTCCAGGAGCTACTGGTGGATTTGAACTTCCAGAGAAGCATTTCCTTTGTGTTAAGCAGCACACACCCTACAGACTAGGTCACCAGAAATCCTGAGAAAGATTGTTGTTGTTATGTGTTGTCGATTCAGAACTGACTCACAGCTGACCCCCTAATAGCTTTTGGAGACTGTACATCACAAAGGAAGAGATTGCCTGTTACCTCCTGTGGAGCAGCTGGTAGATTCGAACTGCCTACCTTTGGGTTGGTAGTACTACCCCTTGCCCATTAGGTCACCAGAGCTCCCTATAGAGGTTACAGCCTAGAAAATCCTGTGGGGCATTCTACTTTGCTGCAGGGTCTTATTATGAATCAGAATCCACATGACAGCACCTAACAATCACAGTGACATTTCACAAAACAAGTTATCGTATCCTTGATTGTAATAAGCCTTTCTCGTCAATTTCTTGAGGAAATGTTTAATTGTGAGAAGGGTAATAAAAAGAGATTGCGTTTCCTATCCCAAAGGCAGCTGGGGAAAGTGCTTTTCCTGCCAAAATGTGTTCTGGTAAAAATATCAAACCAGAATTTCAAAGATACGTAGAATGCCCATCCCCAGGAGTCTCTGGGAAGAGAGAAAGCCAATTTTACAGTAAGTTAGTGTGCTTTCAGATTGCCAGGGTTCCTGCAGCCACCCCACATGCATGTGAAAACTAGAAAGTGCCTAAGGAAGCCCGAAGAAGGACCGATGTGTTTGAATTATGGTGTTGGCAGAGAGTTAAATATACTGTCTGCTCTGTGGTGAGCAAACGAATCTGATGGAAGTACAGCCGGAGTGCCCTGGAGGGGTACCTGGATGTGTTAACGGGGGAATCTAGTCTCTGGAGAAGGCCATCGTGCTCAGTCAGGAGTGGTCAGCGTCAGTGAAAAAGCAGAAGGCCTTCCCCGAGGTGGGTTGATGCAGCGGGTGTAACAATGGGCTCCCACGTTACAGCCCTGGTGCGGATGGCACAGGGACAGGCAGGATTCATTCTTTTGTCCACAGAGTCACTACAGGTTTGCACCAATGAGCTACAACAACAACAACAACAACAACAACAACATTATATTTATGTTCTTCTTGATGCAAAGGTTCGGTGTACTCTGCTACTAATTGGAAAGTTGGAGGCTCAAGTCATCCTGAAACACCTTGGAAGAAAGGGCTGGCAATTGACTTAACAAGAAAAGAAAATATCGCCTAAAGGCCCTATTGATCCAAATCTGACTCTGACGGGCAGGAGGTTGTGAGAATTGACTCAGGCAGCTCCTAACTTTTGCAGAATCCCGCTCGGCTCCTAATGTCAGGAGTTGGGCTGCTACTGTTCTAGAAGCTGCACTGCCTTGGCCACAGCCGGGCTCAGGAGAGCGGCAGCCGTCTCCTTGTTCTGCGCCCTTTCAGCGCCGGTGTGTGCCTTCTCTTACTCGCTTGCCTTCCTGTGTTAGTTCTCTGGCCCAGCGTTCACCTGTGGAGTGCTCTGCCTTCTAAATCCTAACGCAGTCCCACCTGTTATGCCTTCTGGTCCTCGGCTCTTACCTCTGCCTGACTTCAAGGAGACCCAGCTTCATCCTGCTCCCATGGCCATGCTCCTCCAGTTCCCAGGCCCAGCCGCTGGCCGGCACAACCCCTCCATCCTCAACATAGACAAGGGGTCTGACTTCAGAGCAGGTTTTAGCTTAAATTTCCATTTTTAGCTTACTCAACACTACTAAGAATATCTGCTTTTTCAAGTACTCAGAAATGAACTAAAAGGGAGCTCTGGTGGCCCAGTGGCAAGAAGCTGCACTGCAATCCCAGAGGTGGTGTTTTAGGAATGGGGATTTTCTCCCGTATCATCAAAGCCATCCCTGGGGAAATGCAACTCGTTGCTACAGAGTCAAGACTTGACTCATCATTGATCCGCTATTGGGTTTCTGAGGCTGAGAATCTCATGGGAGGAGGTGGCTGGTCAACTCAAACCTCCAGTGGGCCCTGGCCTTTGGGTTAGAAGCCCAGCTCCCTACAGACTATGCTACCAGAGCTCCCTGGAGAAGGCTGAGCACTTTGCCTGTCAGAGAGGAGAATTCCTATTTATAACGGGCCTCCTCCTTTGATGACAGAGAAAGAGTCCTGAAAAGCCAGTGGGCTCTCTCGTCGTTCTCTAGTGCTGCTATAACAGAAATACAAGTGGATGTTGTTGTTGTTGTTGTTGTTGTTGTTAAGAGCCGTCGAGTTGCAGGCGACTCATAGCAACCCTATGAAGGAAAGTCCTCGATGCTTGGGTGCCTTTCATCCTCTCTCCAGATTCATAGGGTTTCCAGAGGCAAGTTATCTACAGAAGTGGATGCCACTCCTGCTTCTAAGCTTGTTTTAATCAGGGAGCTCCACCAAACACTGTCTGCCTTTTGACACACCAGTGTCACAGTGTTCAGCTTCACAGCAATCACAAGTTACCTCCGTACGGCAAGTGGACAAATGGATAGCTTTAATAAGCACACGTTGGTTCCCTCCCAGTTTGGAGGCAATAGGTCTGCATTCAGGGAACCATTTTTTGGGGGAGGCTTTCTCTCTCTGTGGGCTCACACTTTAGGAGGAAGGTCCTTGCCCCCTTTCATCATTGGTGGGCCTGGTGCCTCTTGTAGGTGTCCATGTGTGTTGGTATCAATCTTCACCTGAGTCTAGGAGGTTTCCAGCTCAGGGGCGCCGGGTGCAAAGGACTCCCTACCAGATGAAGAAATGACACTCCAGGCTGTGAGCCAGGGTTAACTGATAGCTTGCTCTGGACTCGTCTTTGCTTGTGGACACAGATGCTTAAAATTTCCAAGTTGAACAGAGGATCCTTCAGTAAAAGGGACTTGCTTATTCCCTCAGAGTCTGGGTTGGGTAGGGATGGAGAAATCTGAAACTGGCTATCTACAAGGAGGATCTTAGGGCATGAGGCACGAAGCAGCTGGTTTACATGCTTTCATGAAAGTAGTTCTTAGTAAGATTATTGTAAGGGGGATAATACCCCAAAATATAAATGAACAAAATAGAATATAAGTGAAAGACTGTACAACACACAATGTAAATACATTAAACACAAAGCACATGAATAATGAAAACACTAATTTTAAAAGCTGACACACTCATTATTGCTGCTGTATAGAAGTCCATCATGGAAGCCACTGTGTCATTGTTCTCACAGTTCCATCTCTGCCTCTGTCTTCTCTCTGTCTCCCTTCTCGTTCATAAAGGCATAACACATGATTAAGTCATCCAACCTATTCTAATGTCACCTCAGGTTCCCTTAACTGGAAACATGTTCTGTTGAGATCATACCCACAGGTAACAGGACTTAGAACTTCCACAGACCTTTTAGGGGAACATAATTGAACCATAGCACAGAGTTAACCTTTCAAACTTCAAAGCGCTCATTAGCTTCAAGCATACAGGGTAGAATTTTTGAAGGCCTTATTTTTTATTTTTGAAGGGATTTCTGTAACATAGTGATAACGTATCAGACTTTTCACCAAAAGGTTGGCAGTTTGAACCCACTAGTTCCTGCCATAAAGAAAGAGAGCAGTCTCCTCTCTCTCAAAGGTTCGCACGGGAAGCCTGGTGGCAGGTTGCTGTGAGTCAGACCAGATGCCACAGCAGCAGGCTTCCTTTTTTGTTTTCATTTATTATTATTATTTTAGTTTCACCACAGAAGCATTTTGAAAATAAAATCCCCCAAACAGCTGCTCCTCTTTGTTTTTTTCTCCTCATCAAATTCTTTATTTTTTTATACTAGTTTATTTGCAACATTTTAATAAATTGGTGCTCCTCTTTGTTGATACTATTTTTTCCAGAAAACAAAGGCACTGCTGCTTCATAGCATGTGGGTGCCTCTGTGGTTCCTGGGACTCAACGTTGCAGCCCGCTGGCCACGCCTTCTGACACAGACATGAGGTGGCTGTGTCGTGGGTGGGAGCTCAGGACAGATGAAAGCTGCGGAGGGACACAATGACTTCACCTTTGTTGGTGCCCCTCCAGCCAGAGTGACTTTACAGCCAATTGAAAAAACACCCAGGCTAACTGTAAACACAGGCCTTCTTTGAAGTGAGATAGACAAGTGCTTAAGACAGTGAATATGTCCATAAAATTGGGCACGCTCCTTTCTGGAAACAGCTGGGGCACTGACATCCCAGAGCCCCAGGTTAGAGCCTGTGTTTACGGGAACCTTTGTGACCAGCTTTTGCTCAGATCTCCGGCCTTCAGGGAAATGAGGAAAAAACATTTGGTAAACGGAAATGTTAGAGACTCCTGTGTCTGCATCCAGGGTGCTTCCAAAAGGAAAGGTGGACCCAAGTGTCCACTTGATGGCATTCAATCCCGTGGTCCATTCTCTGCAGCTGGTGACATGGAGTTGTTTGTTGTTGGCATGTGTAGTTTTTCCTACACTTTCCTTGACTAGTAATCTATTCTTGAACTCACCTCTTGCACACATTCTGGCAAAGATCAGTTCATTTCATCAGGAAAAGCTCCCTTCTCTGATAGACTCATTCCATTGGTGCACGGTAATACTTAACGTCCCCCCCCACATCCAGTTTAAATCACTTTCTTAAAATCTGTCTGCTTTGGATAATCAAGTAGATCTAAGTGACCTCCGGGACCCTGGAGAAGCCTGGGAACCTCAGCCGTGTGATAACTCTCCTGCTAGGAGTGAGACATTTCCCATTTCAAGTTCCTTCCTGCCTTCCCTCTTCTTTGTTTTCAAGGAGGGGATTTTTCGATCTCTTCACATCATATTTGGTCACTGTCTAATTATCTAAGGAGCTCTGATGGTGTAGTAGGAAGCATATTGCACTACTAATTAAAAGGTGGTTCAA
This sequence comes from Elephantulus edwardii, assembly GCF_000299155.1. NCBI lineage: Eukaryota > Metazoa > Chordata > Mammalia > Macroscelidea > Macroscelididae > Elephantulus > Elephantulus edwardii. Next base: position 29,955,769 of record NW_006399764.1, on the reverse strand, counting down.
GTTCGCAAGCAGTTCGAAGAGAGAAAAAATGGGCAGTCTCCTTGCATTAAGATTGACAGGCTCAGAAAGGCAAAGGAGAGTCACTGTGGACTGAAATCTACCAGAAGGCCACGCCTTTGAGGTTTGGTGATGCTGTTCATTCTCTAGGGCTTTTGTAACAGAAATACCACAGGTGGATGTGTTTAACCAAGGGAAATGTATTGTCTCATAATGCAAAGGGCTAAGAATCTAAATTCAGAGCATCAGCTCCAGGAGGAGGCTTCCTCTCTCTGTCAGCTCAGGAGGGAGGTCCGAGTCTCCTTTCAACATCTGTAGACTCCCCACCCCTGGAGATCTCCATGTGCCTGGCCTTGATCTCATCCTCGGTCTAGGAGGTTCTCAGCATAGGGTCCAAAGGATGTGCTCTTTTATCTTGTTGACAGCTGGTATCTTTTTTTCTTGAGTCTCTTTCCTTTTATCTCTTAGAAAAGAAAAGATAATGAAGATTAAATCTCAAGGAAACTCCCCTTCCTTAAATTCAGGGCTGTGACCCCAGCGAGGTTGTTGCATTTCACCTTAATTCTCTTAGAATGAAATTGGGTGAGGTTATCAGAACACACAATGGAGAGTGAGTACATCATTTCATAACTGCCAAGTCACATCATTGCATAAGTACTGGATCACTGAGAAGCTTGGCCTGGCCACATTAACACATTTTTTTAAATATTCATTTTAATGGAAGTTTACAGAGACTTAGGGTTTCTGTTCATCCATTGTTGCACTTTTCTCCCTGCCCACCCCCTCCCTCCAATTCACGTTTCTCCTTGATGAGTAAAAGAAAAACTCTTTCATTGTTATGCAATCCCTCCCCCCAAGTCCACTGTGCAGCCTTCATTCTGGGCTCTTGTCATGACATTAATACCTAATCATATATCCCTTTTAAATAGTTCTCTCCCTCATCTGTTGCAATGCAGTGTACATCATTCCTCCCCTACTTCTCTGTCTTCCCTCAACCCCGATGTCAGTCCTTTTTAACAATAGTGGCCCTGTGCAATATTTGTCCTTTTGTGATGGAGATATTTCACTCAGCATAATGAAATAATATGCTAAGTGGATGACCCTAGAGGACATTAACACATTTTTTTTGGGAGGGAGGACACAGTTCATTCCTCGACAGTGACATGTACGTATAGCCTTAACCTCCCTGGGTGAATGACTAGACGTTGTGTTCACACCTGTCCAGAGTGTACAGGAGGACACCATTGCTTCCTCAGCCTATTCGGCAGCGTGTCTGTGTTTATCATCCAAACCAAACCCGCTGTCCTCAAGTTGATTCCACCTCATGGCAATTTCCGGTGGATTTCTGAGTCTGGGCATCTTTACAGGAGCAGACTGCCTCATCTTTTTTTTCCCCTCAGAGTGGCTGGTGGATTTGAACTGCCAATCTATCAATTAGCAGCCCAATGCATGATGCACTAGGCTACCAGGGCTCCCTGTGTTTACTGTGGCAGCAATAATATTGGCAGATGCAAAACTAGCTGTAGCACTTACTGTATTTTTTTAAAAATTTCTATATGCATTAGTTGATGCTTAAAACAGCAACAAAGAAAACAGCTCAGGCATTTGGGGTTGCCAGCACCCCAGAAGGAATATCAAGCCAACATACCTCCCATCTATTTTCCAGTGTGTGTTCTAGAAATTTGAAAAGAGCCTGTTCAATTGCTTTTGTTTCCATTTTTATGGTCCTGGGTGCGGGACTTGAGTATCTATCAAGTTTAGTACAGGATTTTTACTTTATGTCACTTTGAGATTCAACCATATCATCTGCAATGAAAACAGAGTGACCTTGAAAATAAAATCCGAATGGAACTGCCTCCCAGAAACATGGCCTGAACCCGTGCCAAAGATTTCAGGCTGCCCACCCAGCAGAAGGGCCGGTAAATCAGAGTGAGTGTAACAATGTCGATCTAGTTCAGCTCTGATTAAGCGCTCCACTGCATTTTCAACGGGCAGGAGCCCTGCGTGGAAGGAATTAACATCTCTAATAGAGCAGAACCTCGAGTGGGATTAAAAAGAGGTGATCTGCAGTCAGGAAAGTGAGATGTGTGAACTTAACTATACAGGACCGGGCTAGCGCGGGGCAGGGGGCACTCAATCCGAGGGATGATTTATTTCACCAGTATGTAATAATTCTCGATCCTGTTTTCATCAGTTAGCAACAGCTGCTTATAGTTCAGGTAGCGATCGCATGAAATAACCTCCTGATGAACAACTGCTGATTTCACATCGGTGTTAATTGCATTTCGTGCTCTTCATAAAGCCCCAAGCAGGCTCTGTGAAAAACAGGCAAGTGGGATCTGTTCTTCTGATTGTTTGACATCCTTGTGGGAGAAAGCCTTTTCCCAGACATCCAGAAAGAAGTACCAGTGGGGAAATTGTCAAGAGTAATGGACCGACCTGGGGCTTAGCCATTTCTAGGTGAAAGGCTGTGAGTTTTATCTAAGGACAGGAGGATGCTCCTGTTAACAGAGGTGAGAGATAAGTTGCTGCTGTGGGTAGGTGCCACCTGTCAATGGAATGGAACACTGTGCAGGGTGTCAAAGTGCAATCAGAGCTACGTTCGAGCCCATTGTTGCAGATACGGTGTCAGGCTATTCCGTGGAAGGTCCCCCTCACTTTTACCAAGACCCTCTGCTTTGCCGAGCATAATGTCCTTCTCCAAGGACTAATCCTTCCTGATAACATGACCAAAGTATGTGAGATGAAGGTTTGCCATTTTAGCTTCTAAGGAGTATTCTTCCAAGAAAGAATTGATTGTTCTTCTGTCAGTCCATGTACTTTCCCCCAACATTGTAACACAAAGACATACCTTTTTTCTTCAGTCATCCTTACTCATTACCCAACTTTTAAATGTATATGAGACAACTAACAAGACTATGACTTAGGTCAGACACATCTCAGTCCTCAAAGTGACGCATTTTATTATTTTTCACACTTTACAGAGGCCATGTGCTACACGTTTGTCGAATGCAAAGTCACTTGATTTCTTGGCTGCTGTTTCCAAGAGTGTTGACTGTGGATCCAAGTCAAATGAGATCCTTGCAAGATATTTTTTTTTCTTCTCTGTTGATCACGATGTTGGCTTACTGGCCCAGGAAGTAAGTAAAGGAAGCCACTCCTGGGGGATGACCAGGACTGGGAAGTTCCCAATGGTACAAGAGGCTCATTCTCTTGGCTACGAACTGAAAGGTTAGAGGCTAGAGTCTGCCCAAGAAGCCTTGGAAGAAAGGCCTGGATGTCCAGAGCTAAAAACTCAGTCAATGAAAACCCTATGAATGCCAAGGTTCCAGTCCTTTGGGGAATGAGGTTGCTACAAGCCAGTGCTAAGTCAACGGCATCTGTAACAGTAACAACCATTGGGTTTGTATGTAATATTTTCTTAACTTTGTGTTGTCTATTGGGGCATGCTGGTATAGATAGGCTGCTGCTGTTGCTTGTTTAAGGAGTTGGTTGGCTGGCTGTGTTACACTGAAGGCCCTGAAGCTGCTATCATTCCTCTCTGCTCTGTTAAGTCCCTGAACATGAAACTTGAACTCATTACCACCAAGTTGATTGTGACCTACAGTGATTGTGACCTCCAGGGGGTTTCTGAAGGTGTCAACCTTTAAGGGAGGAGATTGCTTCTTTTTCTGCACTGGAACTGCTAGTAGATTTGAACCACTGACTTTCTTATTAGCCACCATCTACATGTCACCAGGGTAATTCCCCAGTTTCTGCTAATAGGTGAAGTGACTAAGCGTGTGACTGCCTGATGGTCTGAGGTGCTGTTTCCTCTTCCATCTGAAGCTCAGGAAATGTCCTCCACAAAATCAGTATTAAAGGACACCTTGGCCAGTCCTGCAGTGTCCATTCAATTTTCTAATCATTTCTGGTAACAAGAAAGTAGCCTATTCTCTGCCTCTGCTAAACCTTCAGCCGAAGAAAGAACAAGCTGCCAGAACTTGTCAAAGTGCATTTCATGTAAAACTCCATGGAGGATCTTATCAGAGGCCAACATCACAAGAACTGTAGAGCCCAAAGTCACACAATGCAAATCCGATTGCTTCCAGAAAATGCGTCTTTGGGGATGAGTCTTTGACAACGAAATATCACTATCTTTCACTCAAACTCAAGTCAAACTCCTTGCTGACGCTTGGAGCTGACTCCCAGATGACCACCTAGCGGCTTTTCAGAGGCCGTAGGCTGATGGAAGGACGTGGCTCTTCTTTTTCTCTAGTTGCTGCTGGTGGACTTGAACCACCTGAGAGGTACTCCCTTTGATTGATGGACTGTGTCTTTATATTAATAAGATAATAGCATGCTGATATTATTCTGTTAGTATAGCGATATGATGAGTATTGTCATTTGAATACTATTATTTCATCCGTGATGGTAGCCAGGCACCTTCCAATTCCCTTCGTCTCTCAGAAGCATGCACCCAGCATCAATATGAACTAACTGCTGAACCTGAGAAGGTCCTCTTCACTCTGGGAACTTCCTCACAGTAAAACCAGGAGTTGCACCAGATAACAGGTAAGGCTGTCACTGAGTCACAGCGTTTTGTAATTGTCCCCCTTTCCTTTTCTAAGGGATCATTGGTGGCATTGCTCATTATCTGTTGCACTGCTAAGCAGAAGGTCAGTGGTTTGAATCCAGCAGCCTCTCTGTTCCATGGGAGAAATAGGGGCTGTCTCCTCCTGTGAAGCTTTCCATCCTCAGAAACCTGCTGGTGAGCTGCTGTGCGTTGACGTGGATTCAGTGGCAGGGGCACTTGAGTGCTCTCCTTGGATGTGTTCTCCGTGCTCTGTGAGGGAACAGCTCTCCTTCCTTGGATGGCGTGTAGGAATCACATCTAGAGCCAGGAGCCGCCTTGGCTTGAGTTGGGAGTGGCTGGTGAACATGCAGAGATTGGAGGAGTTAATGACACAGAGACAGCAGGGTGGGAAGGTAGAGGTTGCCATCTGCCAGCACACGGTGACCAGGAACCACCAGCACATCAGAGCCACAAGGTACAATCTAGTATTTCACCAGCTTCATTGTATCTGCAAGCCTGGAAGAGTGAATAAACCCGAGGTTCCCGTGATGACCCCACTTCCCTCTCACAGCAGAGTCACAACATGTTGTCATTAGCATAGGTTTCTTCCTCCTAAATATACACAGGCATAGACTTGATAGAACAATGATTAAGAGCTCAGCCACTAACAGAAAATTCAGAGGTTCGAATCCGGTGGGTTTGTGGAACAAGACTTCTCAATCTGTTCCCATAAAGACGATGAACTGGCGGGGGCAGGGGAGAGGGTGCACAGGGAGAAAAGTACAACAGTGAATGAATGGAAATCCAAAGTCTCTGTAAATTTTCATTAAAGTTAATTTTTAAAAAAGTAACTATGTTAAAAAAACATGACAGTCTGGCAACACTGCGGTGCAATTCTACTCTGCCACTTAAAGTTGCCATGCACTGGAATTGATTCAAAGACATAACAACAAACTTACTGAGAATTATGGAAAACTATGAATCTACTAGCCAAATTCAGTGGATATTAACATATAGCCAGGAGGGACGGGTCCTTGGAGAGGGACATCATGCTTGGAAGGGTGGAGGGACAGCACAGGAGAGGAAGACCCTGGATGAGATGGATTAACACAGTGATGGGGACAATGAGGGTAGGTGTGTCAGAGACAGTGAGATTGGCTCAGGACAGGGCAGGCTTCAGAGCTGTTGTCCATAGGGTCACGACGAGTTGCAGGTGACTCAATAGCACATAAGAACAACAACAATAAAATATTCTTGTTAGAAATATAATACACCAGTAAACCCTATGCCTTGCTGGTGATTCTAATCTTTGTACCTCTCCCTGGGATTAAATATTCTCTTGAAGTTGCCATATAGCATTCGCTAGTACATAATTTTTACAATATAATCTTATGTTCTTTAAATGATACATAGTGTTATTTTGTACAGTTATAAATTTTACATAAATGGTCTTATTCTCCATGAATCCTTTTGCAACTTTTCCTTCCATCTGAACTTAGTTTTTTGAGAATTGTTTGTTTTGATACTTACAAATGCAGTTAATACATGTAACTTTAGTATAGCCATCCACTATATGAACACATTTTTTATTTAAAGTACTCCCTGTGGAAGAATTTTTAAAATAGAAAATATCCTGGAAAGAATAATCAAAGGTTGACAAAAGAGTAGTCTAACATTGACATAGAGGCTTGTCCTCGGAACTTCCGTCACATCTAGGCTTTGGATCCTCGGCAGCTCTTATCACATGGTCACATGACTACATTTTTCAGGAAGAGACAGTTTGAGTTCCTTCATTCAGATGTCCACTCGGTAAGATTTAATAGTAGATTATATGTCAGGGACTTGACTGTAATTTGGGAGACAAAGAGAATAGTTCCTGCGTGGAGAATGTGTGACGTGGAGCAGCAGTCTTGAACAGGAGACCCACAAGTCAGAGGAGGTGCACACAAGGGCCTTATTTTTTTGTTTTGCTTATAATTGAGCTAATATTTTAAAATTTGAAGACCTCATAAAAACCTGATATACTGACTTCTCAAAACCTTGAGGGTTGCCAAGAGCAAGTGCATAGTTTCCTTTGCTGAGAAATGACTGTAGTTGAGTAAAATGGCCAGGCCTTTCAATTTTTATGTTACTGTTTTGAACATTTTGTTGTGGTTCAGGATTTTACTGTGGTTCGAGAAGACCAAGAGGATGTTGTGCAAATAGAGCAAAGGAACACTCTGTTTTAAGATTAAGAAAGGTGTGTGTCAGGGTTGGATCCTTTCTCCAAACTTTCAGTCTTTATGCTAAGCAAATTTTTGAGAAGCTGGACTTTATGAAGACGGATGTGACATCAGGATTGGAGGAAGACTCTTCAATAACCTTGGTTATATAGATGACTTATTTAGCTTGCTGAAAGTGAGGAGGACTTGAAGCACATACTGTAGAAGGTCAAATACTACAGCTTTCAATATGAATTGCATTTCAACATGGAGGAAACAAAAATTTTCACCAACTGGCAACTGGAGCAATAGGGCAACATCATGATTCATGGAGAAAAGATCAAAATTGTCAACAACTATCCTACTCGGATTCACAATCAAAACACTTGGCATCTGCAGTCAGGAGATAAAGAGACGAATTGCACTAGCAAAGTCTGTTGTCACGAACCTCTCCAAATTATCAAGGAGCAATGATATCATTTAGAGGACTAAGGTTCACCTGATTCAGACCATAGTCTTTTCAACCACTTGCTATGCTTTTGAGATCTGGACCATGCATAAGGATGACAGAGAAGAATTAATGCTTTTGAACTGTGTTGAATATCCCATTGGCTGCCAAAGGAATGAACAGGTAAGTCTTGAAGTAGATGCAGCAAGAGTGCTCCCTGGAGGCAAAGATGGCAAAGCTGTGTCTCTTATACTTTGGGCATGTTGTTAGGAAAGGCTATTCATCAGAGAAGGATGTAATGCTTGGAAAGGTGGAGGGACAGTGACGAGAGGGAGATCCTCAACCAGGTGGATTGACAGAGTGACTGTAGCAATAGGTTCAAGTGTGTCAGAGATTGTGAGGACGGACAGGAGAGGATTGTTATTCAGGTCTGTTATTCATACAGTCACCGTGAGTCACACTCGACTCGGAGGCACATCGCAACAGTAGCCATAACTTTGCTGTGTGTTTTGACAATTCAAAGTGGCCTTATTGAACTCGTATAATATGTTGTTGTTGTTGTTGTTGTTGTGTGCTGTTGAGTCGCCTGCGACTCATAGCGACCCTATGTACAACAGCCCTAAACTCTGCTCTGTCCTGTGCCAATCGCACTGTCTCCGAC
>NW_006399764.1:29915797-29947397 GCF_000299155.1 Elephantulus edwardii | reverse complement strand
GAACAGCCTGAGCACTGTTCTTACACAGAGTTTCCAGAGGCAAGCCATTTTGGAAGTGGATGCCCCTCCTGCTTCCAGAAAAAATACTATAACCTTTTTAAAATTTCTATCTGTATATATTTTACAAATCTTTGCTCACTTTTTAATCAAAAGAACTTTTTAGTATAATTTTGTTTCATATAATTCTCACACCAGGTCCACTTTTTATTTTGGGAGATTTGTACTTTGATAAAGAAACAGAACTCACTTATTTCCGTTATGTTGTCTTTTAATAAGGACGGTCTAATGGTCAAAGCGCCTCTGAAAACTCATCAGAAGGTCAGCTCTGGGTCAGTTCCAACTTAATGGTACCCAACGACAGTGGGCAAAGAGTTACACTGCCAACCCAAAGGCTGATGGTTCAAATCCACCTACTGTTCCACAGGAGAATGATGTGCTACCTATTTTAGTAACATTTACAGCTTCTGAAAACCTTCCAGAAGGTCAGCTATGTGTGGGTTCCAACCCCCTGGCAATGAACTTTATTAGTTGAGCGTGTTCAATTTCATTGGAAATGGATGCTTTGTTTATTCTAGGCTTTCTGACTTGGTGCTTTCTCACTGTTTGTTTTTGTGATGGATGAGGTTTTTGTGGTAAGGAATAGCACTGTCAACACAAAGGTACATGGTTCAAATCCATCAGCTGCTCCATGGGAGAAAGATGGGCAGTGTTCTCCAGTTCTGAAAACCTGCTGGAGGGTCAGGTCTGACTCAACGGCACACAGCAACAACACAGTAAGCTTGTACTTAGTGTCTGATTTCATGTTTTACGATGGTGATCAGAATAGGAAATATTTTATTCTCAGTGTATTAGAGATAAAAGTTATATTTATGGAATATATAATTAGATGACTGTTTCTTTATCAAAGTCAAAAAAATAATATGTGGTGTATCATTGTAAAAAATAGTGATTCTGTTGTTGTTAATTGCCATCAAGTTGCTTCAACTCATGATGACCTTACATATAACAGGATGAACTCTTGGCCTACCCTGTCTATCTTCATGGTCATTGGTCTATCTGAGTCCATTGGAGAGGGAGAATGTGTCAATCCAAGTCACTGAAAGCTCCCCTGGTTTTAGGTGACTCTATACGAAGCAGGACATCTGTCTAAGAGCCTTCTGATGATGGAGCCACAGTAAGCTAGCCTGAGTCTTACCATCCCCTCACTTCCAAGGAGTATTCGGATTCCGTTTCTTCTGAGACTGATTTGTAGGCAATCTATTATAGCTTGATAGCATTTATGCTAACAAATCTGTAGGTGACCATAGAAGAAATACTAGTTGAATAGAATCTCAACAATTCTAATCTTCATAGAGATTCAGGAGTGGAAAGTAATTCTCCCTGAGGCCGCCCAATCCATTGGACATCAAATATATTTCCATTGGTTTTTGTAGTTTGTAAGGCTACGTAGGATGAATGTTTTGGATTCATTTATAAAATTACTCAGATAGTTTGTAAGGTTACCCAGGATAAAGTTTGGGTCAGTTCCAGTTCTTCCTTCTTCTTTATTGTTGTTGAACAGGATTCTACAAGAAATAGATGGTGTTGCTGAATGCAAATTTCCAGAAGGAAAGTTTTTCCGTGAGTGAATGATTTACATCAGTGTGGTGAGGATTGAAGGAACTAGAAGGGTTATTGAGGGACCCAGGAACTAGCAAAAGGACATTGGAGAAAATGACATTTCTGGAGCCCAGTTGAGACTGTGGCTAAGGAAATGGCCTTTGTCTAAGCTTAAACCACAGAGATATATGATGACTTGTATAACTGCAATAAATTCTAGAATGAGTATAAGTTATAAATACCTCAACTTCTCTTTCCTTTTACCAGGCATTGTCTTGCTGGTGACTTCATATAGACCTCACCCACTGAAGCCCATGCATAGGGGAACCCAGGATTCAGTGGATAGAGAACATTTTCTCATACAAAGAGAAGGGAATATAACTCTGGATCAAAGGCATGAACTTACAATATGGTACGTAACATGCACTAGAGAATAGCAGGAGGCAAAGGGCAGAGATGTTCATCTTAGCACTAATCTGTAAATCATTCTTCTAAGTTAGCTTGTATCTTATTTTACATGAACCTTTCCCTGAATTTGCATGATTGAATAAAAGTTATCTCTGGTCACTTTTGTCATGGATTGAATTGTGTTGTGTTCTCCAAAACATGTGTCAACATACCAGGATCATGATTCTCAGTGGTTTTGGCAATTATAAAACAATGTAATTTGGCAGTTATGTAATGATATAATCATCCTCCATGATGTTATCTGATGTCATCAGTCACACAGGTGTAGGAGGATTAAGGAAGGATGCGGTTCCCTAACTCAGGTCTCAACCCTGATCAGGTATAAGGGGTCTTCCACTAAAGTATAACTTGTGTAACTTTCTGTCTTACATAAATGAAAGGAGACAGGAACCAGCAGAAGAGAGACCTCAGAACCCAAAGAAAAAAAGAAGAGTCAGAGAAGGGAATGTGTCCTTTATATGCTAAGAACCTCTCTGACCCAAAGGAAGATTGATGACAAAACCTTTCCCCAGAGCTGAAAGAGAGAAGTTCCCTGAATTGAAACATCTATTATCCTAAGAAGAAGACTATCAATGACATGGATTGGCACAGTGACTGCAGCAGTAGGCTTAGGCACAGCAGTGATTCTGCAGATGGTACAGTGAAGAGTCCATTCTGTTTTGCACGGGGTCATTATGAGCAGGAACTGACTCACTACCACCGGACAACAACTATATCACCCGCAAACATTTCTGTTACCAAAACCAGCTACTTGTGACATTTCTATTACAGCAGCAATTGTTGTCACTATGTGCCATTGAGTCACCTGTGACTCATGGCCATTCAGTGTACAATAGTCCTAAACCCTGCTCTATCCTCTGCCGCGCTTATTGTATCTGACACATCTACTCCCATTACCCTAGTCACTGAATTAATCCATCTCATAGAGGGTCTTCCTCTCCTGCACTGTCCCTCCACCCTCCCAAGCATGACATCCCTCTTCAAGAACTGGTCCCTCCTTGCAACATGCCCAAAGTATGTCAGATGAAGCTTCAGAATCCTTGCCTCCAAGGAGCATCCAGGTTTCACCCTCTCAAGGATGAATCTGTTCATTTTCTTGGCAGTCCATGGTCTATTCAACATTCTTTTCCAACACCATAGCTCAAAGGCATCAATTCTCCTTCTATCTTCCCTAGTCATTGTCCAGCTCTCTGATGCATAGCAAGCAATTGCTAAGACCATGGCCTGTATCGGGTGCACCTTAGTCTCCAGAATGGCATCATTGCTCTTCAGTACTCTGGAGAGGTCTCTGACAGCAGACTTTCCCAATGCAATATGTCTTTCCATTTCATGGATGCTGCTGCTAAGAGTATTGATTGTGGAGCCAAGCAAACTAAAGCTGTTAACAATCTCAAGCTCTTCACCATTCATCACGATGCTGCCAATTGGCCCAGAGGTGAGAATCTTGGTTTTTTTAACATGTTGCTGCAAATGACGGCAAATATGTTTCCAAGCAGGGTCGTCAATTTAAAAAGTGTGCAGCAACATGTTAATAAATGAGCTTCAGTCATATTGAAGCCTGTAGTCCCTGACCCTCAGCAGCAAGCGCTTCAAGTTCTCCTCAGTTTCAGCAAGCAGGGTTGTGTCGTCTGTGTAAAGCAGATTGTTGATGCGTCTTCCTCCAATCCTGATGTCACATTTCTCCTCACAGAGCCCAGCCTCCTGGATAATCTGTTCTGCATATAGATTGAAAAGGTATGGAGATAGGACACATCTTTGATAAACACCCTTCCCAATTTTGAACCATGCCGTGGTCCCTTGCTCTGTTCTGACAACTGCCTCCTGATCCAAGAATAGGTTTCACATAAGCACAACCAAGTGTTCTGGGATTCCCGTTCTTCTCAGAGTCAGCCACCGTTTGTAGTGATCCACACAGTCAAACGCCTTTGTATAATCAATGAAACTCAGATAGACATTTCTCTAGTATTCCCTGTTTTCAGCCAAGATCCATCTAACATCAGCTACAATATCCCTAGTACCATGACCACTTCTAAACCCACCCTGAACTTCTGGCAGTTCTCTGCTGATGTGCTGTTCCAGTCATTTTTGGATAATCTTTAGCAGAATCTTGCTTGCATTTGAGGATATTAATGATATTGTTCAAAAATTTCTACACTCTGTCGGATCACCTTTCTTTGGAATGGAAACAAATAGCGATCTCTTCCAGTCAAGTGGTTAGTAGCCACGTGTACGGCCAAGCGGTTGTCCTCCAGATTTCTTGGCACAACTTGGTGAGTACATAGGGCAGCATCTGTTAGTTGAAATATGTCAAGAATTCCTGGGGACTTGTTTTTTCCAATTCGGAGCAGCTTGAACTTCCTCCTTCAACACCACAGGCTCTTGCTTATACTCTGTTTCATGAAATTCTTCTGTGTCCACCAGGTTTTTTTTGGTACAATGACTCTGTATACTCTTTCCATCTTCTTTTAATAATTCCTGGATCAGTTAATATTTTGCTCAAAGCATTTTTAAGTATTGCAATTCAAGGCTTAAATTTGGTCTTCAATTCCTTCATCTAAAGAAATGCTGAGCAAGTTTGGCCCCTTTGATTTTCTAACTCCAACTCTTTGCACATTTCATTATAATACTTTACTCGTCTTTCTGCGCTGCCTTTTGAAATCCTCTGTTTAGCTCTTTAATGTCTTCATTTCTTCCCTCTGCTTTGGCTTCTCTGCGCTCCAGTGCAATATTCAGAGTCTCTGCTGACATCCATTTCGGTCTTTTCTTCCTCCTGTCTTTGTAATGGCCTTTTACATTCTTCCTGGATGACACTCTTGATATCCTCCCACACCTCATCTGGTCTTTGCTCATTAATGTTCAAGGCCTCAAACCTGGTCCTGAGATGGTTTTGAAATTCTTGTGAGAGTAGACTCAAGGTCAAATTTTGTTTCCTATTGATTTAATTTTCCTTAGCTTCAGCTTGGACTTGCATATGAGTAGTTGGTGGTGTGTTCCACAATCAGCACTTGGCCTAGTTTTCACAGCTGATATTGAGCTTCTCCAGCGGTTCTTTCCACAGATGTAATCAATCTGATTCCTATATATAAAATCTGGTGAAATCTATGTGTATGGCCTGTGTTTATGTTTCTTATAAAACATATTTGCAATGAACAAATCGTTGATTGTGCAAAATTCTATCATTCTATCTCCAGCTTCATTTCTGTCACCAAGTCCATGTTTTCCCAACTACTGATCCTTCTTCCCTGTTCCCAACTTTTGCATTCCAGTCACTCATAATTATTAATGCATCTTGATTGCATGTTTGATCAATCTCTGACTACAAAAGACTAGATCACTAAAACAAATACCTCCCTTTCTCATAACATTTGCCAAATTATACTGAACTTATTTCTCTTCATGTACTTGTTTCATCATTTATTATGCTCTGAACTCCTTGAAGGTGGGAAATATTCCTTATATATCTTTAGATCTTTGTTGTTGTTGAGTACTATCCAGTCAGAACCGCACTACAGCTTGACCCTCCATTGGCTTTTTTTCCCCCTTGCACTTTTCTCCCTGCCCATCCCTCCCCACCCCAGGTTACGCTTCTCTTTGAAAAGTAAAATTCTTTCATTGTTATACAATTCCTCCCCCCAAGTCCACTCCACTATGCAGCCTTTGTTCTGGACTCCTGTCATGACAATAATACCTGATCATATATCCCTTTTAAATAGTTCTCTCCATTATCTTTTTCTATACATATATTATTTATCCTGTCTTTCTCAGTCTTCCCCCAACCCCGATGTCTGTCCTGCTTTACAACAGTGGCAAAGGCAGTGAATCACAAGTGCAGCAAATACCCATTCTTCGTCAGAGATGCAGATTGTGGATTTGAACCACCTGCCTTTAAGATTGCAACCCAGCTTATTATTAGGACACTAGAGCCCCCCTAAGTATAGTGTGTGATATCTACATATCTGCTTCTGAAACTATACCTCAGAGCCCACTTTAATTGATAGTTATTTACATAAACTGTGCATTAGATGCCCAGTCCTAAAATTGTCAAGTTGCAATCTTTCTTTTGTATGGCATTAATCATGTATGTAATAGAGAAAAACTTCAGATACACTGACTTGTAAGGGAGCTGAATAGTCTACACGATTAAGTCTGTAGAACTTTGGGTACATTAAGAAAAGAAGGGAAAATATCTAATTGCTTATGCAAGATGTTGGCCAAACTCTCAGCTAGAACTTTGAAGACCATCAGAGTCATATAGACATAGGGCTTATTTACATGTTGTACCCAACATCCTCGACACAGACAGACATGTTGAGGACAGAGAGGAAGCTTGGACTTTTGTTCTGGACCTGCTCAGCTATTAGGACTTTCTATGTGTAGGCCACGAGGTATAATGCAAACCCCATCCGCATTCCATTAGAGGTTAACTCACGTGGTCTAGTCTCTGACTCTTTCCGAGTCCCAGTTACGTCCTCTGTAAGATCAATAAACGGGCGTGCTGTGAAGTTTGAAATGAGCACTTCTGCAAAGCCTTCAGAAGAAGTACTGTCAGGGATTCCTTCTTCTTGTTTGGGATGTGGCCACACAGCCCTGCTCAGATGTGAGAGAAGGTTCCCTAGGCTGTGTCCTGCCACATCTTTCATCTCACGGGATAAAGGGGAGGGCAGTGAGCTGAGAGAGGGGACCTCGGCACCAGCAAGTATTTCCAGGAGCTTCCTGTGTGCTTCTGACTCAGTTGGTCTTTCTTTGAGGAAGTTCCCAGACCCTAGGAGAAACAAGACGCAGCATGATCTTCAAGGAATGTCAGCATCAGACCTGCAGATGTGGAAGGCAACCACGTCCTTTCTCCAACACAGAGCGAGGGCTTTATCCACCTGACACTCTCACTTTGGGCGTCTTGCCACCTAAACTGTAAACTAATGTATATTGTTTGCCAAAGTCCTCCTCTAGTGAGACCTCTGTTTCAGCAGCACTAGAGGGCTAAGCTGGCTTAGACCAGAAGGAGCTGTGCTGCTAATCAAAGGCAGTGCCTCTCCAGCAGTTCAAGTCCACCAGGGGCTCTGAGGGAGTCAGACGGGCATTCTCTTCTATGAGTCTAGGACTCAGAACACTTGGAGCTACCTCCAAGGGAAGAACCCACATGGCTGGAACCCTATTTGGGCTCTCAGCCTCCAGCACAGTGAGGAAGTCAGTGTCTGTTCTCTAAAGCCACCCCTTGTGGCATTCGTGTTATATATAGTAGCTGCAGCAGGAAATGGAAACACCACCCGTAATGAAATTACTCAAAACTCATTTCCAATCACTTCTCCTTTAAATTCCAGCATGCACTACAATGACACAGCACCTCTGTAAATAAAGCAGAGGAAAAGGGACATAAAAAACCAGAATCTTCAAAATACAGGGTGGAGTGGACATAGCTTTGTCTCATCTCTCTGCTGTCAGCACTGGCTCATTGTCAGGGCACAGTCGCACAGTAGACAATGCCATCTTGTGGTCCTTGTGAAAACTATTCCACAGAAAACTCTGGAAGGTCATCTTTTCGGGTGCACTCATGGTTGCTCCTCTCTTCTCTCTCTTCTCTTCTCTCTCCCTCTCTCTTTCCCTCTCTCCCTTTCCTCTCTCCCTCTCTCTTTCCCCTCTCTCCTCTCACCTCTCCCTTCTCATTCTCTCTCCTCTCTCCTCTCTCACTCTCTCTCTGTGTTTGTGTGTCTCTCTCACACATGTTGTCATAGGTTTATTTGCCATTCCCTAAACCTGCATCTAACAAAACTAGTAACCACTCTAAAAAAAAGACAGTCCCATGGTACAAACTTTAAAGTCTCTCAATGGTTTCTGATTCATTTGAATTAAGATCCTGGTGAAGACTATTAAATATTCCCTGGGCCGCCAGCAGAACAGAAATATCCTTTCTGGAATAAGTAACCAGAGTGCTTCTTTTGAAGCACGGATGGGAAGACTTTGTCCCATACATGGGGAGCACGTTGTCAGGAGGAATCGGTCCTGGAAGAAGGACATCATGTTTGGTAAAGCACAGGGTCACTGCAAAAGAGAGAGACCCTCGGTGAGATGGACTGGCCAGCGGCTACAACCATGGACTCACACCTTGTCACGATTGTGAGTCTGACACAGGACAAGCGGTATTTCACTCTGTTGTGTGTAAGATTGTGAGTTGAATGGACTCAATGGTAATCAACAACAACAACAAGATTTTCAATACGTTGATTTTAAGTAAAGTGCATTGTTCTACATAATTAGGGGTCAAAGGTGATTTGGGCATGTGGTCAGGACAGACTGGTCCCGGGAAAAGGACACCAGGCTTGGAAAAGCAGAGTCAGAGGAAGAGAGGGAGACCCTCAATGAGATGGCTGGCCACAGTGACTGCCGCAGTGGTTTCAGCCGTGGCAGAGACGGAGAGGATAGCCTGGGAGCAGGCAGGGTTCTGTTCTGTTCTGTTCTTCGTGGGGTCGCTGTGAGTTGAGCCAATCTGAAGGCACCTGCCGCCACCACCACCAAACAGAAAGACATGCACAATCTGTGTCTGACAGACAAGTAGAAGCAGACTGGTTCCGCGTCACATCCCCTTAGGAAGTGATTACCTACTGCTTTTGAAAATATAGGAGCCTGAGGTACAGACCCTCTGTCCACTGTCCAGTAGTGTTCAGGGTGGTGAATGGTGTGTGGGAAGCCCTCCTCCACACTCGCATGAAAATGTCTCCTTGGCCTTTGAAGTCCGCTCATAGAGCTTGAAGCAGCCACTGTCTGGGCCACTGTGTGGGTTTATTCAAGTGCTGCTGGTCAGTCATCTTTCCTTGGAACATAAAAATACAAGTTCAGGTTGGCCACATTTGAAACTACAGGAGAAGTAAGCACACCCCGGACTCACTTCGGAGGCTGAACTGACGGGTCGTGGTGCACTCGTAGGTGAAGGAAAGACTCGTGGTACCAAGACGCCTTCAGTTTCTGTGTTCCTTTCTGTTTGTCAGCAAGTCGTCACAGGACAAACATTTAGAAAGATAAAGTTCTGCAATTACACTCAGAATATCCTTTTGTATAATAACAACAACACCTATTAATGTCTCTTTTTTTGTTCAGAACCGAATGCCAGTTGTTACTGTTGTGAAGTGCTATTGAATTGAGTAGGACTCACAGTGACCCTATGAACAACAGACCTGAACCTGGTCCTGCCCAGGTCGTCTTCATCGTCTCCCACACACTTGAGCCCATTGCTGCAGCCACTCTGTCAATGAATCTCATCAGGGTCTTCTTTCCTTCACTGACCCTCCACCTTTCCAAGCATGATGTCCTTTGCCAAGGAATAGCCTCTCCTAGTAACAAGCCCAAAGTATGAGAGACAGCGCTTGGCCACCATTGCCTATACCAAATGAAACAAGGGAACACTGCCTGACTTAAAACCAGAAAAGGTGCGAGTCAGGGCTGTGTCTTTCTCTATGACTAGTCTATCTGTATGAAGAGCAAGTCATTCCTAAAGCTGGACTTTATGAGGAGGAATGAGGCCTCAAGGTCAGAGGAAAACTCGTCAACAACCTGTATTATGCAGGTGACACCACCTTGCTTGCTGAATGTGAGTAGGACCTGAAACACTTGCTGCAGATAATCAAGGACCACGACCTTCAGTATGGATTATGTCTCAACATCAAGAAAACAAAGGACCTTACCACTAAGTCAATAGGCAACATCAATTCCAGTAGAATGTACTAAAAGAAAACCTATATAGAAAGTTTATTTTAAATTATTAAAGCTTACATTTTCGTTTCCCACGTGTTGGTATTAAAACAAGGAATCCTGGTGGCTTAGCGTGTTATGTGGTTTGAATGTGCCAGCAACTCCAAGGGAGAAACCGGGGCAGTTTCCTGTAAAGATTTAGAGCGTCAGAAACCCCACGGAGGGTCAGGGTCGGAGGGTCGGAGGGTCGGAGGGTGGGCTCCAGTCCGAATTGACCCTGGGTTTGGTTTGTTTGGTGTTAAAACCCTTGAGTAGCGTCATGGGCCTGTGACACTGATGTGTCAGATGCGTTAGTGGCTGGTTACCCAGTGTGGACAGAGTGGGGTGGAGCTCCCCGATTAAAACAAGCTTGGAATCCACAATTAAGGTTACACAGAGAAGTGTACTTGGGGTGGGGGGTGGGGGAAAGGGATGGGGGAATTGTATACCAATGAAGGAACTTTTTTTTTTCTTTTCGGAGAGGGGAGCGAACTGGTGGGGAGGGGTGGGCAGGGAGAAAAGTACAGCAATGAATGAATGGAAATCCAAAATCTCTGTAAATGTTTATTAAAATTAATAAAAAAAGGAAAAAAAACCCACACACCAAGCTTGGAAGGAGGAGTGGCATCCACTTCCGTAATAGCTTGCCTGTAGAAACCCTATGAACCTGGAGAGAGGATGAGAGACACCCAGGCTTTGAGGACTCTCCTTCATAGGGTCACTATGAGTCGCCTGCAACTCAACAACTCGATGGCACTCAACAACAACAACAATGTCATGGGCGGAAATCGACTGTGTTTCCTGAGGCAATTTGCCCTTTAAAATCTTGCCTCTCAGAAAATGAATTCACTTAGTCAGTAGCACTTTCTGAAACCTACTAGGGGTGGTTGTTATTCTCAATGCATGTCACGGAGTCAGACTCCTGCTTGGAAGTGTGGAGGATCAAGGAGAAAAGGAAGACACTCACCAAGACAGATTGTCCCAGTGACTGTAACAATGGCTCAAGCGTATCACAGGTGGGCAGGACGGACAGGGTAGCACTCCGCTCCATTGTTCACAGACTTGCTATGAGATGCTGTGGACTCTACGGCACCTAACAACAGCAGCAGTGCCTTATGTGATCAAGGAGAATGTTCACAAGGTTTTGTCACAGAAATCTTTACGGAATCAGATTCTTGGGCCTCTTTCTCCCACCATTCTAGGTGGGTTAAGACTGAGATTCTCACTTGACAGCCCTTGCTTAAGTACGGAGCTCCCAGGGCTGCTTCTGTGAGGGGTTTTTGTAGGTCCTGCTAAGTGGGATTAAGTCACTCCCTGGTCACGCTCCATCCGCACAATCTTTAAACCCATTGCTGCAGCCGGTGTGCCAGTCCATTTCCTTGAAGGGCCTTCTCTTTTGTGCTGACCCTTTACTTTACCAAGCATGGTGCCCACCCTCCAGGGACTGGGCCCTCCTGATCACGTATCCAAAGTACCTGATAGGAAGTCTCACCATCTTTGAATTTTTTTTTTTATTTTAAATTTTTTTCCCCCTTGAGGTTTATTCCAAACCAATATTCTCTTCTAAAGACTCTCGGTGGCCTGAAGGTTAAGAGCCCAGCTACTTCTACTATCACACACACGTTTTCTGTGAGTGACAAGAAGCTACGCTGCAATTCAGAAGACACACAGTTTGAATCCACCAACTGCTCCCCAGGAGAAAAATGAGAAATCTCCTCCCATGAGATTAAGTGCTTCTGAAAACCTGCTGGAGGGCCAACAACTCTGGCAAACAAAACTTCTCTCCATGGCCTCTGAGGCCTTTTTGTTTTGTTTTTCTGCTATACTGGGTGTGTAGCCTCAGTATCCCCTTTAATGGATAGCTTCTGGGAAAGGTGCCCTAAAAGTATGCAGATGAGCTTTCCAAAATTATGTACTCAGTGGCATTATGGGTAAGAATATGTTGTTGTTGTTGTTGTTGTTGATATGTGCCATCAAGTCATAGCGGCCCTATGCACAAGAGCTCTAAACTCTGCTCCATCCTGTGCCAACCTCACTGTCTCTGACACACCTATTCCCATTACCCCAATCACTGAACAGATCCATCTTATCGAGGGTCTTCCCCTCCTGTGCGTCCCTCTCCAAGGACTGGCCCCTCCGTACAACATGTCCAAAGTATGTCAGACGAAGCTTCAGAATCCTTGACTCCAAGGAGCATTCCAGCTTTATTCTCTCCAGGACAAACCTGTTTGTTCTCCTAGGAGTCCATGGTATAGTCAACACACTTCTCCAGCACCAAAACTCAAAGGCGTCAATTCTCCTTGTATCCTCCCTGGTCACCGTCCAGCTGTCCGATGCATAGTACGCAATTGCGAAGACTATGGCCCTTACATTTGTATAAAATTGTATTGTTTGCAAAGCACTTTATCCAGATGTTATCTTATTGAATTATTATCTTTAATATTTGACCATTATAGTAGCTTCATTCATATCAAATACCTAGGAACAATTCTAATAAATGAATGATTAGGATACCACTATCTCCACAGATCTCATCACAGTGGAGGGTTCAGTGGAGGGTTCATGGTGGAGGCTCAATAACTAAGAAGGTAACAGATGGATGAATGTATAGTCAGTATAAAGCTTGGCCTATATACTCAGATCTTCAAGAATTTGACATTTCTTTACACTCCTTACATCAACTTGGGCTTAACTCTACAAATACTATCCCTGCTCTTGACTGTTGCTACCATAAGTGTGGATTGTAGATCCAGATAAAAGTAAATCACTAACAAAAAACAAACAAACAAAAACCAAAAACAAACCACACAAACCAAATACCATCCTTGCTCTTAAGGAATGTTCTGGATATGCTTCTTCTAAGATAGATTTGGTCATTCTTCTGCCAGTCCATGGTAGAGTCAGGTTTTCTGTTAGAGATTACAAACCCACCGCCTCTGAGTCAGTCCTGACTCCCAGTGACCCTCCCTCAGGTTTCTAACCCTGAAAGTGTTTACAGGAGGAGATTGCCTGTCTTTCTCACACAGAGCAGATGGTGGATTCAAACTGCTTAACTTCTTCATGAGCAGCACCTGGCGTTAAAGAGTTTACAGAGCAATGGGAGAAACAAGCAAACAGACCGCTACATGTGCGCATGGTTACTTCTGTCGTGGAAGAATTTGAGGAGACAGTGGGTGAACATTGGGGAGAATAGAGAAGTCCATTCCTGGGCACTAGAGAGGTTCTACCTGGATGTGACAAAACGAATAAGAAGGTCCCTAAATAAAAGGGTGAGAAATAGCATTTCACCCAGAGAAAGAAACAGGCTCAGTGTTCACTAGGGAATGTCTTCAGTTCAGGTAACCCGGCGAACCTGAGTAAGGCCGGGACAGAGACTAGGAGACCAGATTGCACTGGACGGAGAAGGAAGAGTGAAGCCTCAATTTCTTACCAAGCTGTGGACCTAATATCCCAATGACAGAGGGAGGCAATCAGACTGGCTTGCTGAGGTCTAAAGGATGGTGTTGGTGAAGAATGTTGATTAGACCTTGAACTGCCAGAAGACTAAACAAATCAGTCTTGGCAGAGTGTGGCCAAAATGCTCCTTACCAGGGAAGATGGTGAGACTTTGTTTCACATATTCTGGGCATGTGGTTGGGAGGGGCTAGTTCTAGAAAAAGGCATCATGCTTGGTAATATAGAGGGTCACAGACAGAGGAGGACCTCAAGGGGACAGGTTTGCACGGTGACTGCAATGGTGAGTTCAAGCACAGATGCAGTTGTGGAGAAGATACAGGGGCAACCTGTAATCTGTTCCTTTTTTGTAGCTTTGAGTTGAAATGGACTCGGTGAAACCAAACAACAGTATCATAATTGTGTAATTCCTGGCTGGTGAGACTAGCTAATATGTTTACTTCTAAAGGAGAGCCTGGAGGTTGAGTCTACCCACAGGCACCTTGGAAACACTATGGGCAATTCTATTCTCCCCTGTCGGGTTGCCACGAGTGGACTCAATGGCACCCAATCCGGGTGAATTTTTGTTTTGTAAAGATGGTGGTGATTGTATTGCATGCCCATCCAGCGAGGACATCTGCTTGAGTCTCCTCTTCTCCAAGGGGCCTCTCTGGGAGAGTTGTGTTCTCCTGGGGAGACTGCCGTTAGTGAAAAACAACACGTCCTACTGCTCTGAAAACTTTGGAAAGTTCTGGAGGATGTCGGTCATGCTGGTCTAAGGGTCACACTTTCTCAGCCCTCTTGGCTGGACACTGCTTCTAGAGCGAGGAGTCCTAGTGGTACAGTGGACTGCTAACTAAAAAGTCAAAGGTTCAAATCCACCAGCTGCTTTGTGGAAGAAAGTTAAGGAAGTCTGTTTCTATAAAAGTGCAAGTCTTGGAAACCTTCTGAGAAGTTCTACAGAGTTGATGTGAGTCAGAATCAACACCAAGAATGTTAACTGCTTATAGTTCAAATTTCCAAGCATAGTGGTTCCCTGCCTGAAGCCATTGGTCCCCTTTCTCCTGCTTATTCACTCTGTGACCTCTCTAGGTCCTTGTCTTTGAAGACTTTCTACATGCTGACGAGTCACAAATGCATGTCATTATCTCGTGTATTGCATTTGAGCCCCAGTCTTCTCTCCATGACAGATGACCCAGGTTCCCCACTGACATCCTGACCCCTGAACATCCAAAACGGAACTGCTGATACAGCCACAGAATCTAAACCCATGCTGTGTCGGGTGCCTGCGGTATAGTGGGTCTGTTGCTATGACTTTCTGTTGCTTAAAGTACCTTTTCTGAACCATTGTTTGGCTGACTGCCTCAATTCTATCTGGCCTGCAAGCACTTTAACCTGATTCAGCTGCCTCCACTCTGCCTGACGTGGCTCACCTACATCATCAACAGCTGCGTGAGCCCCACAGCAGGAACTACAGAAGAACAACGCAGCCTCCCCAGAAGGGAGTCAGACCAACATGGGAGAGGCAGCGCGACATGTTGATTTAGCTGAAGCTTGTCGGAGGGAAGATGAGAAGTAGCCTGGACGGGAGGATTGTGTACTGAGGACTGAGCTAAGAACAAGATGTGATAAACTGTTAATGGGGATGTTTACTGAGTCTGGGACATCGTTGTCCTGGCTAAGAAGCACGGTGACACTGGTGTGATTTGGGACTGCTGCTTATTTGGATACCCGACCTGGGATGCTTGACAGAACCAGAGCCAAGGCCTTCACCCAAGCTTGCTGGAGAACTGAGGTATTGTACAGTTATTGTATATTCCGCCAACCTTTGTAGCCTTTTAACTATGGTTATTGATTGTGTCCTGTTGCTCCTGGCTATTCTGAATTATAGTGTGTTGGCTTCCTGAATAAGCCGAACTGCAAATAGTGTTATGTCAAGTCTCTGTTGTCATTGCAACACAGTTTTGGACCCAGATACTAGTAAGATTGGTCTTGGAATTGTTGAAGTTGGATGCGGGAGTGTGGGAGCTCACGTCTGACCTTTTAGCTGTTTGTTGGGCTCTTTGGACGTTGTTGATGGGGTCAGTTCCCCTTCGTGGAGTTAAAAGAAGTTCGACTCAGCTATCTCCATGTTGTCCTCGCTCTATTTACAGTGTCCTTGAGTAGATTCCAACTCATGGCACGTCCACAGAATTTCTGAGGCAGTGACCTTTATGCGAGCAGTGTTAAAGTTGTTTTCTCCTATTAAGTTGCTGGTGGGATTGAACTGCCAACCTATCCATTAACACCAGGGTTTTAAACTACTGCACCATCTAGGCTCCTTCTTAGATCCATATCTCCGGCTTTTCTCTGTCTCACTAAATCTGTTCTACTTTCAAAATGTGTCTGATCAAATCTCACCTTAGCAACTGACATCTTTGTCTCCTGATTAATTGTGATAGCATCTCAACTCTTCTCTGTTTCTGCCCTTGATTTTTTATAGTCTCCACAGAGAACCCAGAAAAAGAATGTCAAGGTAAAAAATCGTCATCTAGTGGACCCCGAGTGTCCACTACGTGCGTCGGTGTAGAGCTGTGTTCTGTGGGGTTTTGAGTGGCTGATTTTTCAGAAGTAGAATTGCAGGCCTTTCTTCGGATGCATCTCTGGTTGGACTCAAACTTCCAACTTTCCAGTCAGCAACCAACCAAGCTCTTAACCCTTTGCAACGTGCAGGTCCTGTGTGTGACCTTTAGTCCCTCTCTTTGGTGAACTGACTTGTGAGGAACATTTCTTCAAGGGGACGTGGGGTGGGAGAGGAGAAGCTACACTCTGCTTGTGACTAATGTCACTTCCAATTTTCTGTTTAGCAAGGACTGTTTTGGAATAGCGTTTCAGGTTCTGCCTTTCCCTCTCTGACTGTATTTTCATCTCCACTGCACTGGTTAACTGAAAGACTCTCAGCTTTGCAAACCGTAATTATGTGGGGGATGAGACTCCATAAAAGCGCTGTTTGACATGTAAATTGACGGATCCTTCACTCAGCCCGACTTTGAGAATCCACCTAGCTGCCTTCTCCTGTTTGTCAGCACAGAGGGTATTTTGGGTCGTTTTCAGTGTATATTGTTTGGCACTGTAAATTATAGACATTTTTTATTCCAGTCATTTCACAAGCCAAATTGACTCCACTGATAATGAAATTCCCCCCACAATGGCAATTTCACCGCTTCTTTTCTTTTACCTGCAAGAGGCCTGTGGGTTATGACACTGGCATCAGCTCTTTCCCACCTACCCATCCACCCACACGCCTTCGCCGTCATGGAATTGTAAAAGGTGTTTCCAAGGTGTGCCCAGATGTTGTGCCAGTTCTCGAAACTTCCCTTATCGTGTGAAGGCGCGATAGCTGTGCACACAGGATTGCTTGTCTAGTGTCTGGGACTTATTTTTGGGTATATTAAATCCATTTGGGGAGCTCTGAACACAAAGATACAGCTTTTAATTAGCCATGTCTTATTAATATATAATTTTAAATTGAATTTGAATGTACTCTTCCTGATTCACTCCTCCCCCCCCACACACACACACTGTATTTTCATTGCCATAAAGCCCATCTCTGAAGGTATTTGACTAGAGAAAGCCCTATTCTGTAAGACTGGAAAATTCAGGAATGTGGTCTGTGACATGTAAGTGATGTGGTGTCTGGATCTGGTCTGATGAATTCATTACACCCGATCTAATCACAGTCCCACCTGTCTGTCAGTTGGCTGTACTGTGGTGACCTGGGTGTTGCAGTGACCCTGGATGTGATAACACTGAGATGTAAAAGACCAGCAGGGTCACCCCTGGTGACCAGCTCTCAGTGGGATTCTCAGGCTAAATCAGAGTGGGAAAGAAGGGACCTGGTATCGCTTGAGAACTTTATGGCTCCCCACAGAACATCGTTCCACTGGCTTGGTTTGGACACATCATCAGGTGGCTGGAGGGGACGTCACATCTCGTGATGTGGAGGATGAATGAGGGGGGGACAGGCCCTCAGTGAGGGGGGGACTGACACAGCAGCTTCGAAAATGAGGTCAGACTCGATGATAGTGAGAATTATGCAGGACTGGCCAACGTTTCATTGTAGTGGATGGGAGGAATTCATCAAAGGCCTAAAACAACTGACCAGTTAAAACTCCCTCCTTGCTGCCAGCCCACATGTCACCAACTGTACAGACACATTTACACTGAATTTTCCACACAGTGTTCCTCAAACTTGTCAGTATATCTTGTAGTGATTTGTGAAAACAATTTAGTGAGCATCTTACAGTATTAGTGAAGAAGCCGGTAAAGAAGTGTTTGAGAAATCCCATAAATATCCTAAAATGGGTGGCCTAGTGGTAAGAAATTGCCCTGCAATTCCAAAGGCAGATGGTTCAAATCTACCATCTGCTCTGCATGAGAAGGATGGGCCATCTCCTCCAGTGCAATTTACTGTCTCTGGAAACCGGCTTGAGGGCCAAGAGCATGGCCTAGGGATCAAAGGCAAAACTTGTTCAAGGTGGTTCCAGGACCAGCTTTACCAGAATCATCCAGGAACTTGACCCCTTAGGTTCATAATCAGAAATCCTCTGGACAGGACCAATCACCCGAGTTTTAACTGTCCCTTGGGTGACTCAGACATGGTTTGAGCACCACCGGTATGGAAGGATCGCTACTGATGCAGCGATTAGCTTTTGGCGGTTTACTGCAAGGCTGGCCATTTGAACTCACTGCCCTCTCCAGGAGATAAGAGGTAGCATTTGCTTCTGGAAGGACTGCTGCCTTGTAAACTCTATGGGGCTGTTCTCGTCTTCCATGCTCTTGCTGATTCACTGCTATCGAGTCAGTTCTGCCTCCTAGCTGCCCTCCACTAGTTTTCTGAGGCTGTAAACAGAAGGAAGGAAACGACCCATCTTTCTCCCAGGGAATTTCTGGAGAATTTGAACAAGTGGAAATGAATAGACTTCACATGAACAAGTCATCATAGGCTATGCTGCCAGCTCCCTAGGAAGCAACTCAGTGGTTGTGAATCTCCTCTCATCAAGTCGGCTTCCACTTATTGGACAGGGCAGACCTGCTGCACTGAGATCCCAAGGCTGTAGACGTTTCTGGAAGCAGACTCGTCTTCCTTCGTTAGAATTGGTGGTGGGTTCCAACTATGCCCAAAAGAACAACGTATTGCGAGGTACTGCGTCATCCTGACAGGCGTTGCTCTGTTTGAGCTGCTGTTGGCAGCCACTGTGTCAAGGTTCTCCTGTTTTTGATGACCCTTTGTTTTGCCAAGCATGACGTCCTTTTCCAGGCACTGATCCCTTCTGAGAATGGGTCTAAAGGATGTGAGACCAAGTCTGACCATGCGACCTGCTAAGGAGTATCCTGGCTTCCTTTTTTCAGATGTGTTTCTTCTGGCCGTCCACAGTGTATTCAGTGCTCTTTGCCGATATTGTAATTCATGTTCATCAGTTCTTCTCAGGTCTTCTGTATCGACTGTACAGCATTTGCATGCATATGAGGGGATTGAAAATATTTTGGTTTACATCAGACACACTTTAATCCCTAATAGGACATTTTGTTTTTTCACACTTTAAAGAGGCAGTAGCCAAAAATCTTGAGAGCATGACTCACTAGATCATAGTCTCAAGGAACATCGAAGTTTTGGGTGTTTTTTAAAAAGTTTTCCTTCTATTTTTATAGGAATATAAAAGTCTGAAAGGGGAAGGGGATAGAGACAAGGGGGCATAAAAAATAGGGAGGGGAAAATCATTAAAACAACAGAGTTTTGTGGGGGGACAGGGGTGTGGGCGAAGGAATTAGGAAAGATCCAGTGGGGACCTGAAAAGATGGGGTAACAGTAGGCATAAATCAGTGATGATTAATTTTATGAAACACAATGTTTATGATTGTATGAAACACAACATGCATGGAAGAATGTGAGAAACACAATGTATATGAATGAAACACAACATATATGAACTTCGTATGTAAACCAATATAAAATGGAATAAAAATATAAAACGTTTTAAAAAGGAAAGACGTGCTATGCCAATGCAGAACATCCTTTGCTTCTTTGCTTGCTGCCTCCATTGGTTCTGGTTGTGCAGAGCCTTGTAAAATGAAATCTTCGGCCACATCAACCTTTTCTGTACTGTGCTGCTGCTGACTGGCCTGGTTGCGCGGATTTTCCTTTTCTGTTGGGTGTAATTCCTTCTGAAGGCTGTAGTCTTGGATCCTCTTCAGTAAGCGCTTCAAATCCTCTTATCTTTCAGCAAATGAGGTTGTGTTATCCACGTATTGCAGGTTGTTGAAGGATCTTTCTCCAATCCTGATGCTGCATTCTTCTTCATACGGTCAACTTCTTGAATTCTGTGCTTGGCACAGGCAGTGACTAAGTATGAGGAAAGGACACAACCATGACACACACTGTTTCCTGACTTTACACCACGCAGTGCTCCCTTGTTCTGTCCAGTGACTACCTCTGGCTCATTCGCAGCTTTCTCATGAGCACAATTCGGAAATGACTACTCTTTGTGGTGTAATACGTAATTTGTTTTGATCCGAACCACCAAATGCCTTTGCTTGGAGTCAATATAACACAAGTAAACATCTTTCTGTTTTCAGCTAAAATCTATCTCTCATCAATAATAATATCCATAGTGCTACATCATTCTCCAATTTCGGCTTGAATTTCCAGCACTTTTCTGTGTACTGCTGTAAGTGATTTTGAATAATCTTCAGCAGGATTTTACTTATGTGTTGATGATATTGTTCAATACTGTTCACATTCTGTGGGGTCAGCTTCCTTTGGAATGGGCACAACCATGGCTGCACATGAGATGTGTCGGCTAGGACTTGAACCTCGGCCTCCTGCGCACTGTTTTTGTTGTTAGGTGCCATTGAGGATGACTCACCCCACCTTTGTGAGCAATAGATCTGAACCTTCTCCTATGATGTACGATGCTCACCATCCCTGACTCACGCGAGCCTATTTCTTCAGTCATTGTGTCAATCCACCTGGTTGAAGGTCTTCCTCTCTTTTGCTTTCCTCCATCTTTCTTTCCAAGCATGATGTCCTTCTCCAAGGAATAGCCTCTTTTAGCAGTATGTCCAAAGTATATGAGAAGCTTCACCATCCTTGCCTCTATGGAGCATTCTGGATGCATTTTCTCCAAGCTGTATCTGTTCTTTCTTTTCTCTGCCCATGGGATATTGCATAATCTCCAATACCACACTCAAAGGCATCTATCCTATTGTCTTTATTCAGTGTGAATCTCTTAGATGTGTAGCATGTGTTTGAAAGGATCACGGTTTGAATCAGGCACACTTTGATCTGTACACAGACATCACTGGCTTTCAGGAGTTAGAGATTTCTGACAGCGGACTTTCCCAGTGCAATCCGTCTCCTAATCTCCTGACTGCTGGTACCACGGGTGTTCCAAGTAAGATGAAGTTGTTGACAGTTTCAATCTTTTCTCCATCTATGTTGTCTGTTGGGCCAGTGGTGAGAATTTTTCTTTTCTTGATGTTGAAATGTAATCCATTTTGAAGGCTGTAGTCTCTGATCTTCTGCAACAAGTGTTTCACATCTTCCTCACTTTGAGCAAGCAAGGTTCTGTCATCTGCACAATGTGGTTTATGAGCCTTCCTCCAATCCTGATGTTACACTCTTCCTCACAAAGTCCAGCTTCTCAAATGATTTTCTCAGCATACAGATTGCATAGGTATGGAAGAAGGATACAATCTGACGCATACCTTTCTTGATTATAAACCATGCAGGGTCCCCTTGCTCTTCCAGACAACTCCTTGATCTTGGTCTAGATGTCCTGTTTGGGAGGTGAAAATTCCACTACTGAGTGTCCATGACCCCAGTATCCCACGATTTAATATCTTAAAACAAAAACAGTGACTAGTTCAGAGTTTCTGGGGCTGGGAGTCTGTGATGCTTAGTGGTGTCTCTGACAAGACATCTGTCTCTCCAATGAGTTTAATTAAGGTGTCGTCTTGAGCCTGCGTCATTTCAAGACTGGACTGGGGAAGAATTCAATTCCACATTTCACTCACTTGGCTGTTGATGAGACTCATGCCTTACTACCTGGTTCTCTACTGGTTGCTCATGACATGGCACTGCCCCCTCAGAAAGAGGACTGAGAGGGAGGGAGAGAGAGAGAGAAAGGAAACGAACAGGAGAACACACACAGAGGACCAGCCAGGTGGCACCAGTCTTCTCTTCACTCTCTTATTCTTAACATGTTCTCCAACCAACTGCCGTCCAGTTGTCCCTGACTCCTGGACACCTTCCCCTGGTTTTCTGAAGCTGTGAGTCTTTGTAGGAGAAGACAGCTTAACTTTTCTCCCACAGAGTGGTTGGAGAGTTTGAACTTGCAACCTTTTGTTTAGCCACCTGATTGCCGTGCCAGAACCAAACTCACTGTTGTCTAGTCAGTTCTGGTTCCTGGGGACCCTCCACCAAGTTCCCAAGACTAAATTTTTACAGGAAACTGCTCCCCTTTCTCTCATGAAGCAGGTGGTGGATTTGAACTGTTAACCTTTCAAAGTAGAACACACTGTTCTCTATGCCCTTTAATTATTAGAAGTAAATATTTAAATGCAGCCCATGTTCAAGAGAGAAGGGGGCTGTGCAGGTGTGTGAAAACCAGAAGCCAGGACTGTTAGAAATAATTTCACAGGCTGCCAATCTCAGTCCTGTAAGCTTTCTTCCTTTTTTTTTTTAAAAAAATAAATCAACATCTGGAATATACTTCCCAAAATGAAAAAGACTCTTGTAATTTATAAAGTGTGAACCTCAAAGTAGGAAAATTAAAAAGATTAATAAAAAATTTTCAAAGAAATCTAAATACCCGATAAGTATTTGAAAACTGAATATGTTTTCTAATAATTCCATGAGTGTCATTTAAAGCAGCCAGTAGATGGCTATGCCTGTCAGATATCTACCAGGCTGGCAATCTGTTTTGTTTACAAACTGTTTTTTAATGTCATCGAGTGCAGGTGGAAGTATCTAGAAACGAGCCACCTCTTAGAAGCCCTGGCTGATGCAATTGTCTTGAAGTGCTTGGCTGCTAACTAAAAACCTGCAAATTTAGACTCACTCAAAAGTGCACAGGAAAACAGGCCTGGGGGTGTAGTTTGAAAACACAATTGAACACACAGGATTCCACTCTGTAAAACACGGGGTCTCCAGGAATCCTAGTTTCTTCAAAGCTAACTGTTGTTTTTGGGCGCTATGGGCGCTCCAGCAGGTTTTCAGAGGCAGTAAACCACACAGGAGGAGATTGTCCATCCTTCTGTGAAGCAGCTGGTGGGTTTGAACCACAAGCCTTTGAGCTGGCAACAGGCAGGCAGAACTCCCCAATTGGCTTTACTTTCCACCATCCCCCAAGGTAATCCACTTAACTTTTGGTGTTAACAATGCTATAAAGAATGTTCATCTATTTTTGTAGTTTAATTTGGAAATTTGTCTTAATAGCTTACCAAAAACAACAACAACAACAACAACAAAATCTATGTGCGGTTAGGTGCCTTCAAGTTGACTCTGACTCACAGTAGCCCTGTGAGTAACCGGATGAAACCCTGCCTGGTCCTGTGCTGCCCTCATGACCTGTGCTGTGCTCGAGCCCAGGGGACAGCTGCTGGGGGCACGAGCATCTCCAGGTGCTAAAAAATCTTGACATGCATTTTGTAGTAAAAGTGATTATAATATTTTCACATTGAGAGATTTTTCCCTCCTAAGGGAAAAATAAAGAGGTTGTGGGAGAATTTTTTTTCCTAAGGAAAAAAATACAAAAGCATAAAGGTTTCAATCTATAGCTTCCTAAAACAATCCTAGTTCCTGAAATAGAAGTTGCTGAGATCATTTTAGGAGCCCCGGTGGGGCAATGGTTAAGCATGCATCATCTGACTGAAAGGTTGAGGGTTTGAACCTTCCTACTGCTCCAAGAACAGGCTCTGGAAATCTGCGACCATGATACCCAAGAAAGCCACCTGGGGAAGCTCCCCAATGCCACGTGGCCCGCCGGGAGTCAGAACAGACTTGACAGCACCTTTGATCACAAGACGCTGCTGCGGTTGTGAAGTGGAGTTCTGTCTAAACAGCTACAACTCAGAGCAACTCCGTGAACAGCAGGTCTGAACCTTCCCTCCCCAGAACCCTCCTCAGGATCTCGTGTCAGTTCAAACTCTTGGTGCTGTCACTGCGTCAAGCCACCGCCTTGAGGCTCTTCCTTCCTTTGCTAACTCTACCTTTCCAGCTTGAGAAAAACATTGTTGGAAACAGATGTGTAAAAAGCCATTGCTAAATAAATGAATCCACGTGCAGAAAAAGCTACAACTCTATTAAAATAATGTTACAGCTATGCAGATATTAACGTGGAAAGTTGTATCCAGTGCATCACGATTTACGTTAAATAGTGTATATTGAATGACTCATCTGTGCCAATCAAATAAACATATATTCTGGCTATAGCTAAAGCTGTTAATGAGATCACATAGTGTAATTGAATAACAGATAATTTTTATTTTCATCATCTTGATTATTTATAATGTCTAAACTCTTCATTTTTTACCATGGCTAAAAAAATTTTTTAAAAAATTATTTTTCCAAAATAAAAGCAGTAAAAGGACCACTCAAGTGACCTCCTGTTGCACAAAAAGATTTTATTTCCAAATTATTTAGCCATTTCTTCTTGATGCTTTTGTTGAAAGGTAAGATGCATCAGTTTTTCTCAGCATTCGGGAGGAATGTGAAGTATCAACATTTATTCTATAATCAGCGGTCCTGGAATGAGGGAATTTCCTCTCCTGACCCACAGATAATGAGATTAATCTAGTTTTCACATCACAGTGCTAGTTTGGAATCAATGCAATACACTTGCAGACAGTTGAATGAATAAATATGAGTAGACGATTAAGGTGCTCACTCGTCAGTCGTAGTTGACTCCAGGGCCCCCAACAACAACAGCAGCAACAACAACAACGTTCAGGTGCTCAGGTGCCACAGTGTGTGGTGCTGCTAATTGAAAAGTCAGCAGTTCAAATCCACCAGCTGCTCTGTAGATGAAAGCTGTGCAGACTCCTCCCATAAAAATTGACAGCCTCTGAAGCCCAGCGAGGTCGTTATGAGTCAGAAATAGACCTGACAGCAGGCAGAGGGTGGCAGTCTGTGAAGTGGGCAAAAGTGCGATGGAAAAGTGTGGAATGTTGTGAGAATGACAGGACCGTGCCACAGAGACACCAAGGGAGTACACTGTTGGAAGCTCCTGCCTGTAGACTTGACCAACCAGGGTCACCACAAACCTTCAGTTTGTAAAAGACAGTATCTGCAAAGCACACAAGAACAGTGAGTCGTTGCTGTCAAGTCATAGCTGGCCTCTAGTTGGTTTTCAGAGGCTATGAGTCCAACAGGAAGAGCTCGCCCAGCTATCTCAGTTGGAGAGGCTGGTAGGGTTTGAACAACCTTCAAGGGGCTGCCATTTGGCCAGCAGCTCAGCTCTCTGTAGACGACACCATTGGAGGCCCTGTCTGTGGCTACTAAAATCAGACCCCTTGTGAGCAGCATGGAATGCACAGAGCCACGTTGGAGTGTTTGTTTAACCTTCAGAATCCTGGGTAACCTCTTATCAGAACAACTGCCTGTTACACAAACAATGAGAGGTGGGCCCCAAGAGACGCAGGAAGTTGCTGAGGGCCTGAGCCCTTGCAAAGGGAAGAGCTGAGTGTGAACAGCTTGGTCCCCGCTGGCTCCTGCCTCACACCCTGTGCATAACCTCAGTGGGAGAGAGTATGCTCCCTCCCACAGGCCCCGGGGTCTGAGCCTGCGAGGTCTGGCCACAGACCACCATGCCCTCCAGGAGTTTGCATGGAAGGCTACAGACACCCTTCTCTCTGAGCAAGTGTCATTTTTGTCCTTGAGTCAGTTCCATTACCTTCTTTAGAACAGAGGGAAGCGTTGTCTGGTCCTGAGCCATTTTTACCCTCTCTGCTGCACTTGAACCCATTGCTGTACCCGCTGTCTCAGTCCTCAGTGAACCTGCCACTTGTTTCCCCTGAACTTCTTCTCCACAAGGTGGATCTACTCACAGCCTGCCACAATGGGGGCACTTACCTGGTAGGAGACCATCAGGACGGCGCAGGACAGGACAGCGGTTCAGTCTGTCATTTACAGGGGCTGCTGTGAGTTGGAATTCCCTCAATGGCACCCGACAACAACAGAGACAACTGCTTTACTAACCTCAATGTTCTTCCCTCCTGACTGGCCTGTCTCGACCTCTTCTAAAGCGTGTGCCACTGTTGTTAGACGCCTTTGAATTGGGTCTGACTCAACTACACCAACCCGAAACCCTGCCTGATCTCCCTGTCCTCACAGCACTGCACAAGACGATGTTCTGATGCCATTTATGGGGCTACAGAAGTGGATGGCCAGGCCTGCTTCCTACCCTTAGTCCATAAGCCCCAGTGAGACCTGTCCACCATGACTGAAATAGTGGTAGCATAGCTTTTAGCATCATAGCAACATACAAAGCATTACAGCACAACAAACTGACAGAGAATGGGGAAAGAAGCATATCATCTTTGCTGTCCAAAGAAGTCTGGCTCAGAACTGTGCTTTATCAGATGTTCACTGGAGCCTCAGACCCTCCTGTAGGGAACAAGCATACCTGCACACCACTCCAGTCCTGACATCCAGGACACACTTTACATCTTGCCACAGAGTCTTCAGGGGGTGGGAGTCTGAAGTCTCCTGGTTCAAGAACAATCCTTTGTTTTCTACACTGTGCAAAGAGACCCCTTTCTCCTTTGCACCTGAAATGGGAGTGGAGACTCTGTGGTGCCCAACAGCTTACCGTCAGCATTCTGGATGGATGGAAAGGCAAAATGGTCTTCCCAGGAGAACGCAGAATGTGTCCTGGAAGCTGGGCTGGTTGACTGAAGTACAGAGTGGAAGGGGTGGACGGGAACCTTTGCAGGGTCGTTTCCTGATTTGAATGAGAACCATTGAATTTAGTTATGGCTTTAATTTCTATTTGATTTCCGTTTTTAATAACCAGGCCATTTTATGGGTGAAAGTTGGGTGGGTTTTTTCTTTCTTTCTTTTATTTCTTAGTGGTGATGTGCAATGTTTTTATCTTACTTGTTTTTTAAGGGTTTTAATGTTCTTGCTGTGCTTTAAGGGAGGAATAAAAATGTCTTTTGTCAGAATAACCAAAACTCACACACACAGAAACACACCCACCCCTAAAAGAAATAGGATACATTCAGGGCCAAAGTGGATCCGTGGAGTCCCCTGGAGTAATACAGTCTGAGGTGGGACGTTGTTAGCTTTAATCAAGGCATATAAGGGACCCTGGTGGGGCAGTAGTTGGGTACTTAGCTATTAACTAGAAGGTGAGTGGTTTGAATCCACCAGCTGCTCCTGCAGAGAAAAATGAAGCTGTCCATTTCTGCAAAGATTCCAGGCTGGGAAGCCCCCAGGGATGGGCTACTATGTCCTAAAGCATCACTGCGAGTTGAAAGGAAGTCGGTGGCAGTGGACTTGATCTTAGTTATTACAGCTGATTAATGCATTAATTATTCTCTGTGTTTATTTGCACACAAAATCCACATTCTGAATGATGACAATAAATCTACACGTAGTGGTGGTGTTTTTTCTTTATTTGAACTGCAACCCAAAGGAGCAATTGGGCAACTGAGGTCCAGCTGCGAGGAGATGCGGAGGGAAGAGGAGGAAGCTGTGATGCTGGACAGGAGCCTCGGAGCAGCAGGAAAGTGGGGAGATAAGAGAGGACGCTGTTGGAGCCTGTGGACCAAATGTGGCATCGCTTCCCCTTCATCCTTCATCGTTGCTGCTGTATTCCTCTTTTCCTCCTGACATCCCCCACCCCCACCCCCTGGAACTTGAAGTCTAATCAAAGGAGCCTTGCAAGAAGGCCTGGCTATCCACTTGTGACAAACCAATCACCGAAAAAGCCTAAAGGTTCGTAGTTCAAATCTATCAAACGCTCCTGGGAAGGAAGACAAGGCCCTCTGCTCACACAAAGACGACAACTTGAAAACTCTCAGGGAAGCCCTGCTCTGTTGTTGGGGACACCGTGAACTGGAAAGGACTCAGTGGCAGTGAGCACCACATACATGATGCAGGAGTGCATCTTGACGGAATCCTGTTCGAGGGTCTCTAAGTTTCATGTAGGCGGATTCAATGTCAAAGGCAATGTTTGTATTCGCTTCCAATGCCAATTTTAACAAATTAGCACGAACTAGGAGCACAAAAACCAACAGAGGGGGACCCTGGTGGCACAGTGAATTATCCATTTGGTTCTAGATTCAAGTTGATATTTTGAATCCATCACTTGTTCCTCAGAAAACCGGAGAGGCAATCTACACGCATAGATGATATCACCGTCACTAGTTGTTGTTGTTTTGTTGTTATGTACTATCAAGTAGAAATCAAATCCTGGTTGACACTCCAGTGAGTTTTCAGAAGTAGTAAATCAATGACTTCTCTTTCTCCCACAAAAAAGCTAATGGATTCAAAAGGTGTTCCTTTAGGATGGTAGTGAAACACTTCCCACACTAAGCCGCCA
This sequence comes from Elephantulus edwardii, assembly GCF_000299155.1. NCBI lineage: Eukaryota > Metazoa > Chordata > Mammalia > Macroscelidea > Macroscelididae > Elephantulus > Elephantulus edwardii. The sequence goes on along the minus strand of NW_006399764.1, from coordinate 29,919,591 downwards.
GAGTTCCCTACTCCATGAGGTTCTGCTGAGTTGGTTGATAGTGACTTCACGTACCACAGAAGGTGCTGTGTCCAGGACAACGTTTTCTGCAGCCTCTCCGTGTCCGTGTGCTTCAGCGCACTGTTACGGCGACTAGTCTTGCCATCCTTGACTCCAGGGAGCACTCTGACTACATTTCTTCCAGAACAGACGTGTTTGTCCTTTTGGCAATCTAGGGTATATTCAGTGCTCTTTGACAACATCACAATTCAAAGGCCTCAATTCTTTATCTTCCATAGTCATTTCTAGTACGCAGCTAAGGTGACTGACGATATCATGGTGGGGGTCAGGTACACCTTAGTTCTGAAAGCAACATCTTTGCTTTTTAACACTTTAAAGAAATCTGTTTATTTTGGTGTTTGCTTGTATTTTATTGAATAAGCAAAGGTAGTTGTATATGTAGATCGCAACAAATTACCGATGACATTGTGAAGAATGGGAATTCCAGAATACTTGGTAACACTCATGTCCTAATATTTCAACTACGACATATTCATCTAAAAGCTGAATGATTAATAAGGAAGATCAAAGAGCAGATTCCTTTGAATTACGATGCTGGTGAGAAATATTGAATAGACATAGACTTCCAGGGAAACAATTTGTCTTAAAGATTCAGCTATAAAAGTCCGTAGAAAGGAAGATGGTGGAACTTTGTCTTCCTTCTTTGGGGCATACCGTCAGACTGGCCAGTCCCAGGAGAAGGACATCGTGCCTGGTAAAGCTGGGGGTCAGTGAAAAACCAGACACTTGACAGGATGGATGGACGTGGTGGCTCCAACAGTGAGCTCAAGCCCAACATTGACCGTGGGGATTGGTACAGGACCCGGGACAGGTTGTGATTCTGTTCCGATGTGCACAGGGTCACTGTGAATGAAATCCGACCCCTCAGAACTTAATGACAACAAAGTGCAGGTCAATTCAGCTGCTTCAAGGGGTGTACGCCTGTATGCGGATAAGACGGCAGCAATTTGTGCTGTTTTTACACTTCCCTGCTCTCCAGTCTTCCTCTTCTTAAATCATTCTCCTTAAAGTCATAACTGAGCATTGACAAAACAGACAGGAAGCATAGAGAATATGAATCCATGGAAATACCTAGTTAGGCCTTTTATTATTATTAATTTTAATGAAAATTACAATTGGATTTCAATTCATTCATTGTTGCACTTTTCCCCCTGCCCACACCTCCCTTCCAGTTCATTCTTCTCTTTGAAAAGTAAAAGAAAAATTCTTTCATTGTTATACAATCCTTCCCCCCAAGTCTACTCCACTATGCAGCCTTCATTCTGGCTTTTTTTAAGGACACCATTTATCCTAAAGTGTGTAAGAATTGCTTTAAAACCATTAGAGTCTGGATTCTCCAATGGCAGTGACACATTTTAAAAACATACCCTTCTTATTAGACTTTAATAATATTGGAGGCAGATTTTTCCCCCAACAAGAAAGAAGCAGAGGACACTTGCTCTGGCCTGGCAGGTCCACGCCTAACTGTGCTGTGCGTTAGGATCTCAACCACCACACACTGAGGTGTGCGCACATCACGGGGTTAGATCAGTGTCCATCCGACTGGAAATTTCAGCCAGCTCCACTAGATTCCAACTGATCGGAAATTTCAAGGCAAACTTTGTGGTTTAACCTGAGCAGAACAGATTCAATATTTGAGGAGAGGCCAAAACCTGAAGAGAATGTCTGGGTTTCACCTTAGATAATTGTGCATTTTGCTGTGTCCCTTGCATGATAAATGCATGAATATCCACATAAGTGCATGTTGTTTGATCAACTGGGTTAAGTGCCAGTATTGTTGCTATTTGTCACTGAGTTGATTCTGACTCCTGAGTGACTCCCTGTGTGCAGAGTAGAATGGCCCCATGTGGTGTCCAAGGCCAGGATATTCTGGAATAATCCATCAGCGGCCTAATAAACGCCTTTCTCGGCTCTTACTTCCAATCATCCTTCTGTTACAGGTTGTCTCCTCCAAGTTCAGTGTGAGTCCACCTCCCTGTGGTTGACATGAGATATGCATTAAAGTGTGCAGTGCCGGAGCATTTACTTAAATCTCAGAAATCTACCTACCTTTAAGAGGAAATGTTTCCTTGCTAAAGAATGATTTTAGAATATGGCAGACAAGACAGTCCCTCCCCTTCCAAATGTCCCCTGAGCAAGTCAGTCGTGGTTGTGGACAATGCTTTGTCTGTGAAGACTGGGAGTTGTCTGTATTTTATCCTTTCAAGGTTTGCCTTTGGCCGGATCTCTGAGAAATTAGTGTGAGAGAATGGAGCCGCCCCGTGGGTGGGCTGAGTGGGTTCGGGAGGAAGAGGACCATGTGCTGGATGGAATTGCCACTTACTGTGACTACAGCTCTGGGTTATTGTGACTTTACATCTGTCCCAGGAGAGCTCTGCTCCATTGGGTCTTCAGTGGCTGATTGTTTGAAAGTAGATTACCAAAACAAAAACAAATTTAAAAAAAAAAAGAAAGTAGATTACCAGGTAGGCTTGAACAACCAACCTTTTGATTAACAGCCAAGCTATTTCACCATGTGCACCACCTGGGATTCCTAGTGAAATGAAACTCTTAGTAGTTCTGGGAACTGATCTGATTTGACACTGCAGACACTTGCCTAGAATGATAGTGTTTTCTCTCTGTCTTTCTCTCTCTCTCTCATGTGAAGAGAAGATGAAGGATAAACTTCCTCTGGAAGCTCTCCTCCATCATATTTCCAAGTGAAATATAAACAAGACTTTGGCTTACAGATAAAGAATGAAGGGGGTAGAAATCCAGAGCAGGTGGACAGGCAACAAACAAAGAGGAAAGCAGAGAAAGAAAAACATTGCCCAGATAATCCACCTTCCCAGTCTCTGTCTTGGTGACATATTTGCTCATTCACTTGAACATGTACCTGGAATTAATATTAGTCCTTGCAGGCAAAGGAGAATGATCCTTGGACTATTGCAGGCATCCATTTCACCCTCCCCAGAGTTTGACTTGTCGAATAAATAGAAAATAACTATGAGGCCAGGCAACATGTTGGAGGTGAGAATTTCACAATGTCTGTTAAATTGAGCTTTCTACTCGTCTCTCTGTGTGAAATGCTACTCTTGTTGGCAAATAATCAGCTTGTCACATGAGATGTTAATTCAAGGACACCCGTTACAACTCTGGTGGTTAAGTGAAAGCATTTGAAAACAAGTGACATGAAATATGATTGTTGAAATAAAGACAAATTTAAATTACTCCTGCACAAGTTTGTTGTGTTGCTGGGTGATTCAAGTGGGCCCTGACTCCGGACAATCTCTCTGACCCTTGTCCCAGCCTGTGTTGTCCTCATGATCTCGGACGTGCTCAAGCCTTTTGTACCAGTCACTGTGTCAATGCATCTGTTGAGAGTCATCTTCCCTTTGTCTGACCCTCCAGCCTTCCCACAGGATGCCTGTTTCCAAGGCCTAACATGAGCGAGATGAAGATATTTCACCCTCCGTCCTTCTGAGGAGCACCTTGGCTGTACTTCCTCCAGGGCAGGCCTGCCTGCTCTGCAGTCATGTGATGCTCTGCACTTTCTCCAACACCGCAGCTCAAAGGCAATGCTGCTGCTTTGGCCATTGTGACCCGCAGCACTTTGGAGAGCTACTTGGCAGGCAATGCCCAGTGCAACCTACCTTTGCCTCTTGGTTGTAGATCCAAGTAAAATGAAGTTATGTTAATGTCAGTCTCTCTCTCTCTCCCCCCCCCTCTCTCCCTCTATTTCTTCTTCTCCTCCT
>NW_006399764.1:29911359-29913052 GCF_000299155.1 Elephantulus edwardii | reverse complement strand
GCTCAGGCCTTTCGTTCATAGGGTCGCTATGAGTCGCAAGCAACTCAAAGGCACATAACAACAACAACAACAGTCATTCTCCAGCTCTTTGAATGACAGTGTCTCATAAAGCTTAGAAAGCACTAAGATTTGAAGGTGTTTCAAACGATTGGCATATTCAGCTTCTACGGAAAGGTGGGAGGTTTGAGTCTGTCCAGAGCTGCATTGAAGGGAAGACGTGTCCCTGAGAACCCTCAGGAGCCGAGCTGTAGTCTGCCACACGCGTGGTCATTATGAGTCAACGCGTGGTCATCATGAGTCAACACAGAGTGGACAGCAACTGCTTTTTTGTTTACCTAGAAGCAAAATTTAGGTGTTTAAAAACATCACAATGCTTATAATGATGTTTGTTTCTTACTAAACAGCAGATGCTTTCATATATATATATATATCACTAAAGTTGCATATCAAAGACTCTGAGGAAGCTAGGAAGCTCTGGTGGCTTATTTGTAACAAACTGTGCTCCCAATACAAAGATACGCAGTTCAAATCCACCAGCTGCTCCATGGGAGAAAGATGGGTGACCTTCTGTGTGATTACCTGTCGTCACTGAATCCCTCTGGAGGGTCTGCTATGGGCTGATTCTGATTTGCTGGTCCATATCAACAACAGTGTTGTTACATCTTATTTGACAGATGAGAAAAACGAGATGTAGAGTTGTTAAATCACACGTCTAGTTAGAGGAGGAGCAGGGATTTGAGCCAAGAAGTCTGACTGCAGAGTCTAGGCTCCTAGCCACAGCCCCAACTGCCTCTGTAGTGACAATCTGAAAATTGAAAAATCAAGTCATGTTTCCAAGACTTTAAAATATTATTCGCACTACCAACTGGTTTAGATATTTTCCTAAAAGCAAGCTTTCTTAATCTTGCAATCATTGGTAACACATTAAAAAAAATGTGAGTTGGGGAGATATGCCAAGCATTCGGGAAGCCTGATAAGAATCTCACCTAGACTTCTGGGCAGAGGGTAGTGACGCCAGGCTCACCGGTAATGAAGACTGGAGTTTCTCGCAGGCCCTGGAGAAAGACAAGGCCTCAGTGCCCCCACACCGACCTCCGTTAGCCCGTCCACTCCATCCATCTGCAGTGCAGCTTGCAAAGACAGAGTGTCAGGCTTCATGCTCAGCTGGGGGAGGCTGGATCCAGGTGTTTCCATTTCTTCTCTGTGACGCCATTCTGGCTCCTTCTCCATCACAGCTGCAGAAATTGGACTGTTATGACTGTCACCATTCATAATATATGTTCTTTTTATTGTTACAGGACAGAATGTGGATCAAATGTTGAATGGAAAACTAGTTGGCTATGTAAACTTTCCCCTACACTACAGGAAGAGGTCAAAATAATGAGTTAGAAAATATCACATGTAACCAAACTAAAATCTATCTTACCATTGAAATGCTTCACCAAATTGGAGATAAACCTTAATTTATTCGTTTATAGTTTATATATTATATATTATTGTTGTGTACGGTCAAGTCGGAATCCACCCATAGCTGACACTCCAGCAGGTTTCCTGAGGCAGTTAAGCACACGAGAAGAAATTGCCCATCCTTCCCCCATGGAGCGGCTAGTGGCTTCAAACTGTGTGCCTTTAGGATTGCAACACAGCCCACTAGGCCACTAGAGCTCCCATATAACTATTACATATCATCTTA
>NW_006399764.1:29910530-29911259 GCF_000299155.1 Elephantulus edwardii | reverse complement strand
CTCTCTCCCCTCCCCCTCTCTCATGATGTTCCCTATTGGTCCAGTGATGAGGAGTTTTTTTCTTGTTGTTGGGATGTTTAGCTTCTGTAGCTTTTACCAGTGCTTGAATGTCTTACAGTGCTTGGATGTACATGTCTCCAGCCTGTGCATATCTGCGTGTGATAGTGGTTGTGTTAGTTACCATGGATTCAGTTCTGACTCATGGCACCTCCATATGTTACAGCGCAGGGTGGAATGCTATGTGCAGTTTACTTGAAGCTTTGTCTCATGTGTTTGGATATGTTGTTAGGAGAGGCTGTTCCTTGGCAACCTGTACACTAATTCTACCATTACTCATTGCTGTTGAATTAGAATGAACTCACGGCAACATTGCGAGATGGAGGAGGGTGTCACTGGAGCTGCCTGGGGAAGTCCAGGAAGACTTCAGGGAGGAAGCTGCATCTGTGTTGGGCCTCAAGGGCTGAATGATATCTTCATGTGGGCAGTAAAGTGGGGCGTAGAGGCAGGACAATGTCCATCAATGGAGAACGGGCAGCACCTGTACAGGTGTGGAGCAGAGACCTGTGTGCACCTGCTCCCTGGCAGGTTATCAGGTAAAAGAGGTTTAGAAGACAACTTCAGGTCATAATTAGGTGCTAATGGTGTTGGAAGATCTATTAACAATCTGTGCTATGCAGATGACCCAACCCTGCTTGCTGAAACTGAGGAGGACCTCATGCACTTGCTGCA
>NW_006399764.1:29847907-29903396 GCF_000299155.1 Elephantulus edwardii | reverse complement strand
TTCTATCATCCCTAGTCATTGTCCAGCTCTCTGATGCATAGCAAGTGATTGCAAAGACCATGGCCTGTATCAGATGCACCTTAGTCTCCAGACTGACACCGTCACTTTTCAGTACTTTGGAGAGGTCTCTGACAGCAGACTTTCCCAACAGAATGTGTGTTTTAATTTCCTGACTGCTGGTGCAAAGAGTGTTGACTGTGGAGCCAAGCAAACTAAAGCTGTTAACAATCTCAACTTCATCATCTATCATGATGCTGCCAAATAGCCCAGTGGTGAGAACTTTTGTTTTCTTGACATTGAGCTTCAATCCATTTTGGAGGCTGCAGTCCTTGACCTTCTGCAACAAGCACTTCAGGTCCTCCTCAGTGTCAGCGAGCAGAGTTGTGTTATCTGCATAATGCAGATTGTTGATGAATCTTCTTCCAATCCTGATGCCATACTTCTCATAGAGCCCAGCTTCCTGGATAATCTGTTCTGCATATAGACAGAAAAGATATATACTAAATACATAAGCTTTATATAAAACCTTAATTTATAGATGTATAAATAAATATTTATTAATAGATATTAAGATTTTCATATTAATCTCTCTCTGTGTATATATACAATTGACTCAGTAGTATGTAATAACAACACATACACAGCTCTGATAGCTTAGTTCATAACTAGTTGCACTGCTCACCTAAAGCCTGTGTGTCTTCAGCTGCTTCAATCCACCAGTGTCTCTGAAGGAAAAATATGAAGAGTCTCGTCCCATTGTGATTTACAACCCCGGAAACTCTCCAGAGAATAATTAGAAAACAACTTGATGGCAGTGAATGAAAGGTTTTTGATATATAGAGTTTGGGTTTATCTTCTTAAATTTTTTTTAATTTTATATTGGTTTGCATACCTAACTCATATACAATGTTTTATAGTTTCCTTCATTCACATTGTGTTTTATACAATCATTCCTATACATTGTATTTTAGAAAATTAATCACCATTGATCTATCCCCACCATTACCCCATCTTTTCAGGTCTCCACCAGATCTTTCCCATTTCCTTTAACCTTCTCTCCACCCACCAAATTATGCGACCTTGTGATTTTCCTCTGTCCTCTTTCACCCTCTGCTCCCACCTCTTCCACCCTTGACCCTCCATACACGTTTTACTAATTATCCTTCTATTTTTATAATAATGGTCTAACACAGTATTTGTCCTTATAAGACTGAGTTAGTTCACTCAGCATAATCCTCTCCAGTCTCTCCCAAGTTATATAGTATTTTCGAAACTGTTACTACTGAATCTCATCATGTGAATGTACCAGTTTCTTAATCCATTCGATTATTGTTTGGACATTTGAGCTGTTTCCATGTTCTTACAATTGTGAGTAAAGCTGCTATGAACACTGGTGGACAAATCTCCATTTGAGTTTCAGTTCTAATTTCCTCAAGGTATATTCCTAGCAGTGGAATAGCTAGGTTTTATGGAGTTGCTATGTTCAGTTTTATTAGGAAACACCAAACTGCCTTCAAGAGCGGTTGTTCAGTCTCTCCACATCTTCTCCAACGTTTATTGTTTGCTGTCCTGTTGAACTCTGCCTCTGATACTTGAATAAGATGGTATCTCATGGGGATTTTGATCTGCATCTTTCGTATTGTCAGTGGTTTTGAGCATTCCTTCATGTGTCTGTTGGCCATCCGAATGTCTTCCTCTCAGAAAAGTCATTACGTGTCTTTAACCTGATTTTTTAATTATTACGAGTCTTTGTGGAGGTCCTATTGTTGTTGTTATGTGTCGTCAAATCATCTACAACCCATAGCGACCCTATTAAACAGCAGCTTTGAACCCTACCCTGTCCTGAGCCTGTCTCACTAATTCCGACACACCAACCCCTATAACCCCAGTCACTGTATCAGTCCGTCTCATCCAGGGTCTTCCTCTCCTGTTCTGTCCCTCCACCCTTCTGAGCATGATGTCCTTCTCCAAGGACTGGTCTCTCCTGGCCACGTGCCCAAAGTATGTGAGAGATGGAGCTTCAAAATCCTAGCCTCCAAGTAGAAACTTGGTTTTACCCTGAAGTATTCTATAAACTTTTGTGATATGAGACCCTTGTCTGAGATGATACTGCCAAAGGTTTTTTCCTAGTCAGTAGATTTTCTTTTCACCCTATTGGAAGAAGTTTTTGATGTGCACAGAGACTTTAATATTTAGAAGATCCCATTCACTGGCATTACCCTCTTCTGTTAGTGCATTTCTAGCTGTATTGATCAGCCAATTTATACCATAGACTGCCTTCTAAGCATTTCCCCATGTGATAGGTTTTGTTTCCTTGTCAAATATCAGTTGACCATAGGTAGGTGGGATATTTTTTGGATTCTCAGTTCTGTACCACTACAGGTCTTTGAACCTGTTATTAAACCAGTACTATGCGGCTTTGGTTATATATAGTAGGTTTTGAGATCAGAGAGTGGTATGCCTCCGCTCATTTTTATTTTTCAGAAGAGCTTTGCTTATTCAGTTTCTCTTTCCTCTCCAAATAAACTTGACAATTGCCTTTTCAAGCTCCTTAAAAATTAATTTGATATCTGTATTGAGATTGGGTTAAATATGTAGATTGCTTTTGATGACTGTCATTTTTACAATATTGAGTCGTCTTGTCTATGAAGAGGGAACATTTTTCCATTTATTTAGGTCTTTTATTGTGTCTTGCAAAAGTGTTTTGTAGTTTTCTTTGTAAATATCTTGTGTGTCTCTAGTTAGGTTTATTCCTAAATATTTTAATTTGTGCTTGGCTATTGTAAAGGGTATTACTTGCTTGGTTTCCTTCTCTGTGTTTTGTTCCTATGTAGAAAATCCACTGACTTTTTTATATTGATCATGTATCTTAACACGCTACTAAGTTGAGCCACCAGCTCAAACAGTTTTTTAGTTGAGTCCTACGAGTTTTCTGTCTACACTACCATATCATCTGCATATGTTGTTGTTAATGTGCCGTCGAGTCGCTTGCTACTCATAGCGACCCTATGTACAACAGCCCTAAACCCTACTCTATCCTGTGCCAATCTCACTCTCTGACACTCCCATCCTGATTATCCCAGTCACTGAATCAATCCACCTCATAGAGGGCCTTCCTCTTCTGCGCTGTCCCTCCACCCTCCCCAGCATGATGTCCTTCTCCAAGGACTGGTCTCTCCTCACAACATGTCCAAAGTATGTTAGACGAAGCCTCAGAATCCTTGCCTCCAAGGAGCCACCCGGTTTAACCCTTTCCAGGACAAATCTGTTTGTTTTCCTAGCAGTCCATGGTACTCTCAATACTCTTCTCCAGTACCACAGCTCAAAGGCATCAATTCTCCTTCTATCCTCCTTGGTCATTGTCCAACTCTCTGATGCATAACACGTGATTGCAAAGACCATAACCTGTATCAGACGCACCTTAGTCTCCAGAGAGACACCATTGCTCTTCAGTACTTTGGAGAGGTCCCTAACAGCAGACTTTCCCATGGCAATGCCCCTTTTAATTTCCTGCCATATAGCAACAGTTTAACCACATCTTTTTATTTCCTCCTCTTGTCATATTGTCCTAGCAAGCGCTGCCAATACAATATTGAATAGGTGTGATTACAGTGGGCATTCTTGTTTGGGCCCTGTTCTCAAGGAAAATGTTTTTAGTCTTTCTCCATTGAGAATGATACTGGCTTTTGGTTTTGTAGTTGCACTTTTAAGTATGTTAAGGAAATTCCCTTCTGCTTCTATTCTTGAGTGTTTTAATCAGGAAGGAATGTTGGATTTTGTCAAATGTCTATTCTGCATCAATAGCTAAGATGATGTGGGTTCTTGTCATTTTCTTTGTTAATGTGATGAATTACATTATTTTTCTTTTTTAAATTTTATTATTTTTTGTGCATGTACCGTCAAATCAGATCTGACTGGTACAGAAGGAAATTGTTCCTCCTTCTCCGGCAGAGCATCTGGTGGATTTGAACCATGTACCTTTGGGATTGCAGTACAGCTTCTTTCCACTAGGCCACCAGAGCTCCTCTACATTATTTTTCTTATGTTGAACCATCCTTGCTTATTTGTTATGAATCCTGCTGGTCATGATGAATTTTTATTATTATATTAGTTTATTTACAAAATTTGAGTATATTACTTTTCAGACCAGATTCTTCCAGTCTCCCTCACCCCCTCATCAAATTGTACAACCTCATGATTAATCCACCCCACCCCACCCCCGCACATCCTCACCCCTCTGCTTCCACCCTTCTCCCTCGCTTGGACCCTCATACTCATGCTACAATAATGGTTTTATACAGTATTTGTCCTATGCAGCATGCAGGAGAAATGTTTTTGTAAATTACTGCCTAGCTTGGGAGGGACTGGAAAACATTATACTGAGTGAACTGACTCAGTCCCACAAGGAATTCTCTTTTTTTAATGTGCTGTTGGATTCATATACATGTTGTTGCTGTGTACTGTAGAGTCGGAGCCGACCCATAGCTGACCCTCTGGAGGGTTTTCAGAGGCAGTTAATCACACGGGAGGAGGTTGCCCAGCTTCTCCTGTGGAGCAGCTGTGGTTTCGAACCATGTACCTTTGGGATTGCACCTCAGCTTCTTGCTGCTAGGCTATAGTTATTTATGCATATCTATTTGTGATGAAGAATGTCTGAGTGCCACAGATTAAAATCAACCGCCTTGGGCTAGGTAGCATAACTTTCTGTCCACTAGGCCAACATAGCTCTCTATGTTATTGTTGTTAAGTGCCGTCGAGTCGTAGACCAGCCTTCAGGCCTGGTTTAAGTTGTTTTTTGTCATACATTCTTTTACGTGGTATAACACTGGTCTGTGCATTGCTGTACAGAGGTAACTCATGGTTGCTGTGATGCTAAACACTGTGACACTAATGTGTCAAATGCGACAATGCTTACCCATGGTGGACAGTGTTTGGTGGAGCTCCTTGATTAAAACAAGCTTGGAAGCAGGAGTGGTATCCACTTCTGAAATGGCTTGCCTCTGGAAACTCTATGTACAGTGCTCAGGCCTTTCGTTCATAGGGTCGCTATGAGTGTGTACGACTCGATGGCACCTAACAATAACAACATTTGTGATGAATTAGGAAGAAGGGTCTGATGACTTCCTCTAGAAGATTTGCTATGCTGTTGTCAGGTGCTGTCCGGCCAGCTCTGATCTATGGCATTGCTCTGAACAACAGACTAGAAGCCAGTGCTGTTCTGAACCGCCTTCCTGAGCCCCACCACGCTCAAGCCCATCACCACGGTCATTCTGCCAACCCCTCTTGTTCAGCATCTTCTCTTTCACTCATTTCCCAAGCATGCAATGACGTCCCTTTTCAAAGACTGGCCCACCCTTCCTGGAAACATGTTCAAAGTATGCAAGCTAAAGTTTTACTATCTTTCCCTCTAACGAACACTCTTGTTGCACCTTTTCTGAGACAGACTTGCTTGTTCTTTGAGAACCCATGGGATACTCAATAATCTTTGCCAAAACCACAATCCAAAGGTATTGTTTATTCATCTCTCTTCACTACTCATTGTTCAACTTTTAGATGTATAAGAAGCAATTGAAGGGAGTTCTGGTGGCCTGGTGGCAAGAAGCTGCACTGCAATCCCAGAGGTACTCAGTTCGAATCCACCAGCTGCTCTGCAGGAGAAGGAGGGGCAATCTCCTCCTGCACCAGTCAGATCTGATTTGATGGTACACACATAAAAAATAATAAAATAAAATAAAAACTTTAAAAAAAGAAGCCATTTAAAATACCATGGTTGGGTCAGGAACACCTTAGTCTTTAAACTGACATCCTTGCTCTTTAGAAAATTAGTGAAAATACTATGGAAGATAATAGAGGATTGTGACACAGCATTGGAAGAGAAGCCTGGGGGTTGGAAGCCTCCACCCCACATGGAAGCTGTAGATGTGGATGTGAGCACTCGTGATTTTTTGAAGATGATACAGGCCAGGTAACATTTTCTCTGGTGTGCGTGTCATCATCATCCTCAGTCCACAGTCATTGACTTGATGGCAGCGGACAGCACCAAGCCCTTTCCTTCTGCTAGTTCAGGATCCAGGGTGATAATCTCTCTCCATTGAATGGTCTAATCTGGACCGTCACATCTCTCTACTAGGACTCTGTGCGGCTGAGGCAGCGGCGTGTGGGAATAGCTCAGTGGGTTAAGGACTGAACTGCTAGTTAAAAGGTTAGAAGTTGAAAGCTGCCAGCGGCTTCCTGGAGCAGGGTGAGGAAGCCAGGAGGGCAGTCCTCTGTTCTGGGAGGTTATCATGAATCGGAATGGCTCGGTGGCAGTCAGGACTTCTGTTTGCTTAGGTGAGTCCTTTCCAAGGTTACTTCTCTTCTCCCCACTCACCTGCCCACCTCTCCCCTTCTTGCTCCCACGTTCCTTCCTCTGCTCAGCCCTTGTTTCAGGAAGGGTCTTGGCCACACAGGCCTGTCCACACAGGCCAGTCCCCAGCCGGAAAGCTCTCTGCCTCTCACTGACACTCTGGCCAGTGAGGGGCTGCTCTCTGGGTGGCTTGCTGAGACCCCAAGCCACATCTCTGAATGCACTCCTCCCCTTGTCAGCTGTCTGTTGCAGGAGTTGCCCAGACTATAAAGAAGAAATGGACTTCAGTGGGATGCCTGAAATCCATTTCCTCCCTCCAGCACATTAGTTGCACTCATTCTACCTGTCTCCAGGCCCCTGGCTTCCTTAGACCTGTGGTGATTTAGATTCACAGGGCCTCAGGCAGTCGGGACGGAGGGACGTGGGCACACATGTGATACAGAGCTGTTGAAGGGGACTGGCACTGGGGGACTCATCACACGTAGCAGCTCTCACCGCTGCCTGCACTGAAGTGCACACAAGCAGAGGGGAAGCTTCCAGCAGCTGGGGGTGACTGCAGTGTGTAGGAGGCTCTGCCTCGCAGGGGGACAGGCAGCACTGTCACATGGTGGCAGAAGAGGGGTGGGGGCAAAGCTACAAGGTATTGAAGCTGACCTGGGGCTTCAGGAAGATGGGGAATTGCTAACTCCAACTCCCTCCGGGCCTGAGAATTCATGGGAAGGATGTACAGAACAGAGGATGCTGTTGTTATGGTTACAGGTGATGCCCGGGGAGGTGGGCCATGCTGGCTGGCAGCAAAAATGTGAAACAAAACAAAACAAAAACCAGCTACCACAGGGTTGACGCCAACTCCCGCCAACACTTCGATGTCCACTATGCTCTGGTGGGTGTCCACTGCCTGCTGCTTTGGAGGGCGATCGTCAGGCCTTCTGAAGGGGCCCTGGGTGGACTAGGATCTCCAACCTGTAGGCCACCAACAGCAGAGCATCTTAGTTGAGTACAAGGATGGATGGGGGTTTTCTCCCTCAGAGGAACTTGTAGGGTCAACCCACCACTTTTCAGTCAGCAGCTGTATGGGGACCCACGATGCCACCTTCTTTGTGACATTTGCGTAGCTTTCTCCCCAAGTGGGTGCTGAGCTGTATGGCAGCACCCAGATGCTGAAGGTGTCTTCGTCCAGGCTTGAGGATGACCACTGAGTGGGCACCTTGCAGGCCCCATCCATTAATCTAATGACAATGATTTTGGCTTTGGTTTGACCATGACAATGGATGTTTTCCCCCTTGGAGTGGCTTAGAGATTCTAATCGTCATCTTTTCACAAGTTAGTGCTTGCATTTTATGACTGCACAACCAGTAACCACTGTACTGACGGGACTTCTTTGTAATGTTTGTGTGAATTTTGAGTTTATTTTTTTGTGGTTTTTGTTGCACCTGCTCACTTGCCCAGGAAGAATATAAAGGTGCCAGAAGACTATGTTCATGGGCAAATATTAACACAAAGAACTGGTTTGATCCAAGAACGTGTCACTAAGTTAGAAAATGCTCTCACTCCCATTCAGCTCCTCCTAGAATGCTAATAACCTTAAGGAAAGCCCCATTTCCCCTCTGCTTATGTTCTTAAAACCATTTGGAAGATATTGCTGTCTCCTTTGGGCAACAGTGCAGGTAGGAATAATAATAGCTGACATTTGGAGTAGGCTTAATATGGGCCAAGTAGTGTGCTAAGCACTTTGCATGAATTATTTCCTTTAAAAATAAAGAAAATGAGGCCAGGAGGTCACATAACTTGCTTAAGTTTACAGAGCTGGGAAGTGGCAGGACCAGGAATTGAATAATCCAAGACAGCCTGGCTCCTGAGTCCAGCTCCAAATGCCACATTTTGTCTAATGAAAAATCAACAACTGTCCAGCCAGGCATATGACGAACGGTGCGTTCTGATCTGGTTTTCCAGAACACAAAGTCTGCTTGCCTTTTCTGTCATGAGGAAGCTCTCTGATTTTGCAGACTTCGGTCTGCTCCTGCTGCCGCACTTCAAGTCTGTTCGGATGGGTGGAGGTTTCCAAGCACACTCAGCAGGATTGCTAGCCAGAGCCTCTGGGCGGGGACCTTTCCAAGCTGATCTCCAGGCATTTCTTCCAAGGTGCCTCTGGATGTTGTGCCAGGATTCCGTTTAATTGACAGGCGCTTCGCTCTTTGCACCATCTGGTGACCCCCTACCAGGGGACCTGGAAGCAGCAGGTGCATGGGGGGCTCCCCTACAGGCCTTCAGGCAAGGAGATGACCTGCTGTGTTATCTTTGCTGTGGACAGTCCTGGCCCAGGGACGTATTATTCGAGATTCCTGTGGTGTCTCTGCAGCACATTGAGGTTAGACCAGGACTGGCCAGGCCTCCCTCCTGTGAGGGGAGGAGCCCCGCGGAGAAGAGAGGATTGGGGAGAGATAACAGATGAGCCCCCCCGCACACCTGACCCTGCATCTGACGCTGCCCCAAGCCATCACCACCGTGACTCCCACTCCGGCTTGGTTTGGGGCAGCTACAGCAGAGCGTCTTGCTGTTCCTATATCAAGAATGAGTTTTCAGAAATGGCTGGTGAGTTATAAAGGCAACGAGTGCCTTCAGATGCGGGGTAGTTGGACTCTTGCTCCTAAGGACACAGGCTGAAGGAGCTTGGCAGTTGGTAAATGAGATGGCCGGGAAGGGTGAGATGTCACCTGAAGTGTCCAGCGTGGGAGTGGACACTGAGTTCTGAGGGTCTGCTGTGACCGAGAACCGCGTATGACACCTGGCCCGGCCGGCAGGGCTGCGTGGCCAGCAATGATTATCCATCTTGTGCAATTTGTTGCCTCTGAAAAATTGCTGTAGAGTCAACTATGAGAGGATTCTGACTTGACCGCACACAACAGTAACAAAAATAGAACACAGTTATAAAAACTTCTGGTAAAATAGGACTGAACCCCCGGGACGGCAGGTTAATAACCGTGACCTCCGGGATGCTTCGGTTAATGAACAAAGCACAGTTCATGAGGACAGAGATCTGCATTCTAGTTTGGTGAAGAGTATCTGTGGTCTTTAGAGTGTGAGTGGCCATCTGAGAATTGACTCCTCTCACCTAGAGCAGAGGAGAAGTCAGAACAGAGGACTAAAAGCCCAGTGAGCACAGCCTCTTCTGAGACCGGAAGAGTGAGATGATGTCCAGCTGCTCCTACCACAATACAAGCTGTTCTCGAATCTGTCCTGAGAAGCAGACTGTTAATGGGAAGTCTCAGGTCAAAGAAGTACCAAATGCTTAACCAGCTGTGTGTCCATAATTTCTAATACAAAGAGCTCCAGACATGGCTCAGTTCCCCAGTTCCTTCACGGCCCTTGGGTTCAGAGTCACTAGACGGTCTCCCAGAGATACAGACTCATCCAGGGAATGACTCACATGACTGAAGGTAGCAGGCTGGTTCTGGAGAAACTGGGGAGCAATGGGCCAGAATCTTGTAGACTGTCCCTTTGGGCACAGCTAGATGGCGACTGTGGGGGGACGCAGGCTGGTGGTGCAGAGACTGGTGAGCAGCTGGAAGGCTGGTCCCAGGCAAGCAAACTTTTCCAAAGGAAAAAAAGTGCCTGGCATCAAGGTTCCATGAGTTTATATAAGCCTTTCATAGGTCAGGGCTTGTAACCCATTCTAATGCTCTCTCCTTAATACAGTGTTTACTTCAGCACAAAATACACAGTTAATCATTGGCTAGAGAAGACATCTGAATGATAAACCTTAAACACTCAGAAGGTCTTGGTTAGAAAAATGTAGACAAAATTCAAGCTTCGCTACGCATTTAAAAAAAAATTACTGGTAAGAAAAACACTAGAAATATTCCCAAGACTATGCTCCTAAGAAAGTCTTCCAACTTGAAACTAGGAAGAAATATTTCTCAGAACAACTAACTGTGTGAGACTGAAAAGGCAGGATTTTCCAAAATAAAATTGCAACTCATAGCAACCCTACGTACAACAGGTCTGAAGCCTGCCTTATCCGGAGCCAGTCCCACTGACTTCTGCACACCTACTCTCATTTCCCTGGTTACTGTGTCAATCCATCTCAGCTGGGGTCCTCCTCTCCTGCGCTGTCCCTCCACCTTTACAAGCATAGAGTCCTTCTCTAAGGACTGGTCCTTCCTGACCACATGCCCAAAGCAATGGAGCTTCAAAATCCGTGCCTCTAAAGAGTGTCTTCATTTCACCCTCTCCAAGACAGACCTCTTTTTTTTTCTTCTTGGCCATACGTGGTATATTCAAGACTCTTCTCCAGAACCACAACTCAAACACATCTATTCTTCTTCTGTTATCTTTTATCATTGCCCAGTTCTTTGATGCATAGCAAGTAATTGCAAAGACCGTGGCCTGGATCAGGCACACTTTAGACTGACACGGTTGCTTCTCAGTACTCTGGAAAACTCCCTGACAGAAGATTTTCCCAGTGTAATTATTCTTTTTATTTCCTGACTGTTGGTGCAAAAAGTGTTGATTGTGGATCTGAACAAGCTGTAATTGTTAACAACTTCAATCTCTTCTCTGTCTATCATGGCGCTGCAACATTGGCCCAGTGGTGAGAATCTTTGTCGTCTTATTGTTGAGCTTCAATCCATACTGAAGACTACAGTCCCTGACATTCTTCAGCAAGAGCTTCAGGTCCTCCTCAGTTTCAGCAATTAGATTGTGTCATCTGCATATTGTAGGTTGTTAATGAGTCTTCCTCCAGTCTTGATGTCCCATTCCTCCTCATAAAGAAAGCCCAGGCTCCTGAATGACCTGTTCTGCATATTGATTGAAAAGGTATGGAGACAGAATGCATCCCTGAAACACTCCTTTCCTGATTTTAAACAATGCAGTGTTTCCTTGCTCTGTTCAGAGGACTGCTTCGTGGTCCAAATATAGGTTTCACATGAGCACAATCAAGTGTCCTGGGACTCCTATTCTCCTCAAGGTTAGCCACAATTTAGTATGATCAACATAGTCAAATGCCTTTACATAGTAAGTGAAACACAGACATTCCTCTGGTACTCTTTGCTTTCTGCCAAGATCCACCTGACATTGTTGATAATGTCTGTAGTGTCATGACCTCTTTTCAACTTGGCTTGTATTTCTGGTAGTTCTCTGTCAATGTAGTATGCCTGTTGTCTGGGGATAATTTTTAGCAGGGTTTTGCTAGTGTGTGACATTGTTCAATAATACCCACACTCTGTTGGGTCATCATTTTTTTGGAATGGGAATAAATATAGATCTCTTCTAGTCAGTTGGCCAGGAGTTGTCCTCTAGATTTCTTGGCACTACCTGGGGAGCACGTCCAGGACAGCATCTGTTTGTGGAAAAATACCAATTAGTATTCCATCAATTCCTGGGACCTTGTTTTTCTGCCAAGTCCTTCAGAGCAGCCTGCGCTTCCTCCTTCATCACCATTGCCTCTCGATCATATGTTGTTTCTTGAAATTCTTCTGTGTCCACTAATTCTTTTTGCTACATGACTCTGTATACTCCTTCCATCTTCTTTTAATGTTTCCTGAATCATTCAATATTCTGCCCATAGCATCCTTAAGCATTGCAACTCATGCCTTGAATTTATTCTTTCATTCTTTCCGTTTAAGAAATGCTGAGCAAGTTTGGCCATTTTTCTTTTCTGACTCTGGCTCTTGCACATTTCATTATAAAGGTAGGATAATCAGAGAAATGGACATTGGAGGTCCAGGGGAGAAAAGAGGAAGGTTCTAACACATTGCAGAGAGTCCAAGCAGTGTTACGGGTCGGTGTGTGTAAGATATCAATTGGAAGAAGTGGTTTACAGTGTAATCTAAGGGAGCTGTGTTGGTACAGCCCATAGGGAGACAATACTGCGAACCCAAACACAACGCCCCAGTGGCCACTGAATCCACCAGTGGCTTCGCTGGACAAAGATGGACAGTGTCCCCAAGTGCAGTGTCTGCTGTGAGCCAGTCCAACTTGACGGCAATGAGCTTTTCATTGTTTTGTTGGGTGGTTGTTGTTGTTGGGTTTTTTTAGTAAAATAAAATATTAAAAAGACATTATAAACAAACAGAAGCATGTTCAAGGAACTATGGAAAATATGGAAGTATAAGCTGCTTCTTGCTTATGAAGAGAAAAATATCATAAAATATTTTGGGTGATTCTGGCAAACAAAGAGCTCATGAAGCAAGAAATGAGCAGATGAATGTTTGATTTTCCTCTTTGAAAAACTATGCTCCCTGCGTTCTGGTGTAAGTTGTCCTACCTCAGGAGGAAGATGGGGCAGCTGGTTCTTTAGCGATTACAGCCTTGGAAGCACTGTGGGCAATTCTACTCTGGCCTGCAGGTCGTCGTGAGGCAGAGCTGTCCCCACAACACTGGGTGGGTTTGGTGTGTGTTAATGTTATTTCAGCACGGCGCCTGGGATGGGAGAATCCGAGGAAAGGTTGCCACATCCTGGTCTGACAGAGTGGCTGCTCTAACTAGTGTTTTCCTTAAATGGGATTTCTTCTGATACGTTCTTATGGATATACCCTCTCTTAGTATCTTCAAAAACCTCTTCGGGCAAAGATACAATAGTACCCACAATCTTCTCTTAATAGTTTTGCCAGTGTTTGCTGTTCCGATGTCAGCAGTCATTAAAAGGCTGGGTTTTCAGTGTGGGATTAAACCTCTTTTCTTCTTGCAATCATCAGTGAAGTAATTGGCCAGTGAGGGTGCTCTTTGGAATCCCATTGCCAACACCTGATGTTCTGCCAGATCCCGTCATGGAAGATCAGACAGACATAAAAGATGAACAAAGAGCTCCCGGAAGGGAAGTGCTGACAGCTTCCAGCAGACGCAGACCCGACATGCAGCACCCGAGACACACTGACTTGGACGGCGTGCCAGGGTTGACCAGCAAGTCCCAGCATGCAGGACCAAGAAGGACCTGACTAATTAAAGACTGTCAAGCACCTCGTCATCAGAGCACAGAGAGCAGATGTGAAGGTGGACTAGCAGAGGCAGAGGAGCTGTGTGCTGACTTCCAAGGAAGGATGGGTCCTCACCTGCACGCCACCAAGGGGCAGCTGGTTTAACTTGACTTTGCATTACTGTGGGGGTTCAGTGAAGAGTTGGGGAACCCTGCATCAGACAGACCTATTGGTGCCATTTCTTTAGTCATTTCACTTGCTAGTGTTCACTTCCTGTCTCTGGTCTCCTTTTGGTCATTGTCACAATATTTCACACCTTTCCATAATCATCCGCACATTTCCTACACCACGCGCCACACCCAAAGTCCTGTCAGCGAGCCGATTGTGACTCATGACAACGTGCCCTCGGGTTTCTGAGGTTCTGGTTCTTAATGGAAATGGATCGCCCTGCCTTTCTCCTGAAAAGCGTCTGATGGACCCAAACCACGGAACTTTCAGTTGGCAGCCGAACCAAATGCACCACACCACAGAGGCCTCCTCATTAAACTAGAGTAGAGTGTCAGCATCACTTTTATATGCACTGCTGTTGTTCTCAGGAGCCATGGAGTCGAGTACCGCTCTCAGTAGTCCTATGAACAAGAGATCTGAACGCTGTCTTGTCCTGTGCCGTCCTCATCATCTGTAACACACTTGAACCTACCGCTGCAGTCACCGCGTGAGCCCAGCTCATTGGAGGTCTTCCTCTCTTCTGCTGACCTTCCATCTTTCTATGGGTGATGTCCCTTCCCAAGGAGCAGCCTCTACTAACATGTGCTAAGTATGTGAGATAAAGCTTCACCAACCTTGCCTCCAAAAAGCATCATGGCTGCACTTTTCCCAAGAAATACCTGTCTTGTTCTGTTTGCAGTCCATGGGCTAGTCAGTACTCTTTTCCAACACCGCAGCTCAAAGTCATCAATAAATCTTCTGTCATCCTTATTCAGTGTCCTGTGCTCAGAGGCAAGTGACTTAAAAGACCATAGCATGAATCAGGTGCACATTAATCATTGAAAATGTCATCAAACTGACATTATTGCTCCACAGTAATTTGAAGAGGTCCCTGGCAGTGGACTTGCCCAGTGTAGTACTTCTCTTGATCTCCTGGCTGCTCGTATAAAGAGTGTGTGGATCCAAGTAAAAGACAACTGTCGAGAATTTCAGTCTTTTCTCCGTCTATCATGATGTCTCCTACGGGCCCAGCGGTGAGGATCTTTGTCTTCTTGATGTTGAGATGGAAACCATATTGAAGGGCGTGGTCTTTGATCTTCTACAGCAAGTGCTTCAAGTCACTCTCCCTGTCAGCAAAGAAGGTTGTATAATTTACATAATACAGTTTTTTTATGAGTCTTCTTCCAATCCTGATACCAAATTCTTCTTCACAGAGTCCAGCTTATTGAATGATTTGCTCAGCATATAGATTGAAAGTTGTTGTTATGTGCCATTGAGTCACTTGCGACTCATAATGACCCTATCTATGTACAAGAGCCCTAAACGCTGTTCTATCCTGTGCCAACCTCACTGTCTCTGACACACCCATTCCCACCACTCCACTCACAGAATCGATCCATCTCATAGAGGGTGTTCCTCTCCTGCACCGTCCCTCCACTCTCCCAAACATGATGTCCCTCTCTAAGGACCAGTCCCTCCTTGCAACATGCCCATAATTGTGAAGACTATAGCCTTACTCTATTTGATCATTATCTTTTGGGGGTAGGCATAGGGTTTGTATGAACATAATTCAGTGTTTGGTGATTCCCATTCTTCTCAATGTTAGCTGTGGGAAGCCAATACTAAATACTTATAATAAACTGAATGCTATCTCAAGATGTGGGGGAGGCATGGTCCAAGCTAGAACTCACCCTGAGGCACCAAGGCAACCCTTAAGAATGCAGATTCTTGCATTGTATTCTCTGACCCCTCCCTCCTGAGTCAGGAGGAAGGTTTTCAATAGAAAGAGCTTGGCTTCATTTGCATTGAATTTTCTTTGTGATTTATTTTCTGATAATTTTGAATAAAGATACAAGGAAGCTGGAATAAGGGGTCTTCCATCTCTGGACCCCTGTTTTTCACGCTCTCTGTTCTAGCTCATAGCTGGCTGGCTGTCTCATTATAAAAAATTCTAAAAATACTTTACCCTCAGTTTGCAACAGTTAGCCATAGTTTGCTATGATACACGCCAAATGCTTTTGGACGCTCAATAAAACACAAACATTCCTCTGGTATTCTTTGCTTTCAACTAGGATCCGTCTGACATCACCAGTGTGATACCCCTAGAGTCACTGCCTCTTCTAAACCCAATCTGAACGTCTGGCAGTTCTCTATCAATATCCTGTTCCAGATGTTTTTGGATGATCGTCAGCAGTATTTTACTTGTATATGATATTATGCGTACTATTGTTGTTATGCTTTGTTGAGATGATTACAACTCATAGCAATCTGCTGAAACTTGCCCTACCCTGAACCATCTCACCAACTTCAACACACCTGAACCCATTGCCGCAGTCACTGTGGCAATCCATCTATTGAGGGTCTTCCTTTCTTGTACTGGCTTTCTACCTTTCCAATCATGATGTCCGTCTCCAAGGGCTAGTTCTTCCTGACAAAATGTGCAAAGCATGGGAGATGGAGTTTCACCATCCTTGCTTCCAAGGAGCACCCTGATTTCACCCTCTCCAGGACAGACCTGTTTGTTCTCTTGGCAGTCCATGGTATGTTCACTCCTCTTCTCCAGCACCACAACTCCAAGACATCTATTATTCTGTCATACTTAGTCACTGTGCAGCTTTCAGATGCATAGCAAGAAATAGAGAAGACCATGGCCTGGAGCAGGTGCACTTTAGTCTTCAGACCGACATAATTTTAGACTATTTAGGGAGCTCTGGTGGGCTAGGGACAAGAAGCTGCACTGCAATCTTGAAGGCAGGTGGTTCGAGGCCACCAGCTGCTCCGTGGGAGAAGGATGGACAATTTCTTCCCGTGTGATTAACTGTCTCTGAAAACTCACCGGAGGATCAGCTATGGGTCGGTTCTGACTCAATGGTACACAACAACAGACTGTTTAGTTAGTGAATGCATTAAATATATGCACTGTTGTTGCTGTGTGCCATAGAATCAGAACTGGCCCATAGCTGACCATCCAATGGGTTTTCAGAGACTATAAATCACACCAAAAATTAATGTGACTCGCTTTCTTATAGTGTTGCTTTACTGCAGTGGTCTGGAATAGTACCCTCCATGTCTCAGAATTATTTTGATACTATAATTAGGAGACAGCTTGATGCTGCAAATTCTGGCCTAAGGAGAACCATTAAATACTTCCTAAAAGGGAAAGAAAAGAAAAAAGGCCATTTATTGAGCACTTTCTATATGAGAGAAACCTTCTGGGAAATAAGCTGACCCCTCTCTGGGTTCCCTTTGCACTTTCGTCTACATCAAGTTGTTAAAGGCTTCTACTCTGGTGCCGTTTTATATGTCCGTCACATTATTTCTTTCTTGTAAGAGCCCAGTAAAGTGATCTTTTTTACAGATGAGGGAGTAACAGATTTGGGTCTTAATTCTGGCTCCATAGATACATTAACTGTGTGATTTTTTAAAATGACAACCTTGCTGAACCTAGAAGTGTACTCTCTCCCTTCCCACTACCCCAGATGGGCGCCAGACAGCAGCCACTGAGCTACAAATGGCTTCCATGACAACAGACATCCAAGGAAGTGGTCCAACTCTCTCCAGACTTTGCTGCCTAAGCACAATGCCGACACTGGCAGGGTCCTCAGATTTCCCTCTACTCCTCAAAGCACGAAGCTTTCAAACTTTTCTTCTCCCTCTTTTCCAAGCTTGCTCGTAAACTTTCTCTTCATACTAAAGCAGTAAATTCCCAGTAACAGATTTAGGTATCAATACTCTCAGGAATGTCAACATTTCAACAGTGAACCAGGCCTTGAGGTGTGGTCCCTGAGCAGCCATTGAGATCTGTGTGGAAGCCCCAGGGTCTTACCTGGGAGAGTTCTCCTGCATGTTTCCTTGTGAGCCCACTGTGGGTGCTGTGGGCCCCGTACCTCCATCTGTGGGTGCTTCTGGAATGCAGGCTCTTAGAATCCCACCCTTCACAGGGCAAGAAGCTACAGTGGTCATCTCATCCACAGACATACAGACTTCTGAAGGCCCTTACCTGATGGCCTTCTTCGATACTTTTATATATTAATAGCCTCTTTGGGTCCAAACATGGTAATAATGGCATTGTTCATCATAAAAAAAAATATTCAAAGAGGAAGAACAGGTTCTTCACAATGGTTCAGGGGTAACTAGGCCATTGTCATCCTATGTCTTTGTGGTTTGTGCAGCTTTCTAGGGGGCGAGAGTGAAATGATTACACCCTAAACACTTATGTTTAATAGTCATTGCCTGTCATTCATCGCTGTCATTTGCAGAAATAAAACACGAAGGAAATTGCTCCTTTGCCAAGAAGACGAGACGTTTCTGCTTCTAAAATAACATTAGTCAGCAGTCAACGACTCCACTTACCTTGAGGCTGTTCTGGCTTGTTGTTGTTGGGTACTGTCAATTCCGACCCTAGTGACCCAGTGTGACTGGGTAAAACTGTCCCATAGGTCTTTCTCTACAGGAGCAGATCCTCAGATAGTTTCCCAGGAAACTGTGGAGAGGATTTGAACAGCCAACCTTTTGATTTGCAGACCAGCACCTACCTGTTGTGCCCCTAAGGCTCAGACTAACCCCTAGATGTCATTAGTCATCTCTCCTCCAAACAATGTTCCATGTTCACCTCTGTCACTTGCCCCAGCTCTTTCAAAACTTCCCACAGGGTAGTTTGAAGAAGCTGTGCTATTCTCCCAAAGATGTTGTTGTTGTTTGATGCCGTTGAGTTGTAGACGACTCATAGTGACCCTATGATCGAATGGCCTGAGCACTGTTCGTACATAGAGTCTCCGGAGGCAAGCCATTTTGGAAGTGGATGCTGCTCCTGCTTCCAGGCTTGGGAAGCTTTAGCCAGCACTGTCCACCATGGGTACCTGTTACCACGATTGGCACATCACTGTCACAGTTTTCAGCATCACAGCAACCACGAGTTACCTCTGTACAGCAACACACAGACCAGTGCTGTACCACAGATACATAGTTCAGATCCACCAGCTGCTTCCTCTTTGTATATTTTTATATGTTGAACAATGAATATTTCTTACCCTCAACCAGGTAGGTCGACACAGTGACGGCAGCAATGGGCTGCAGTCTGTCTGAGATTGTGAGGATGGCACAGGATAGGGCAGATCTGTTAGTCATGGGGTCGCTGTGAGTCATGCTCGACTCCAGAGCACCTAACACCACCGCCACCATGGTTGTGACCTATTTAACTCACCTCAGCAGGGGCACATTCTGATGGCACTCCAGTTAAAGCAGTGGGCTGTTAACCAGAAGTCTGCGTTCACACCCATCCCACTGCTCTGTGGGAGAAGGATCTGGTGGCCGATGACTATAGAGCTGGTAGCTACAAAACCCTCCGGGGCAGCTCTATTCAGCCAGGCACGGTCGCTATGAGCCGGACCACAGCCGTGGTGGATGGGTTGGTGGGAGGGAAGCATATGCCCGCCACCGTCAGTTGTTGTTGTTGTTGTGTGCTGTTGAATCAGAACTGACGCATAGCTGATCCTCCAGTGGGTTTCCAGAGGCAGCTGGTGGACTCGAACCACGTGCCCTTGGGATTACAGCACAGCTTCTTCAAACCACTCTCTGGAAAGTTTTGAAAGTGGTGGGGAGAGTGACGGAGTTATGTGCATTGAGCATCGGTTACACCTGTGGTCCTTCCGGCAGGTGCTGCCACAAATCCCTCATGCTGAAGTCAATCTGGTTGTCTTCCCTCGGCCAGGTCAGCTCAAGGCCTGCATTGCGCTGACCTCACCCAGGGTCATTCAGCACAAATGTCGGAACTGTGAAGTGAGCTACCACCCCTTGTCACCTCCCTGCTGCGTGCATCCTGAACTCTCCTTCTTACATAACACGAGGAAATGAGGTGGCCCTCATGCTCTATGCGAATCACCTGGGGTAGCAATTCTTCTGACTCTAGAACTCCCAGGTCATCCTGTCTCCACATGCACTTCAGGTAGGACCTGTTCGTGCCAGCTGTGATGGGGTCACCGCAGTTCAGAACTGACACAATGACACATAACAACATCGGCAGCAGCAGGGTATACCCACGGCCAAGGCTGCAGCCAGCATGTTAGGCCTCATCCACCGCTCCTCCCTGGTTTTTTTGTTTGTTTGGTTTTTGGTTTTTTTCCCTCCCTGGTTTTGATTTGCTCATTGTCTGAAAGATAATCTCCAATTTGGGGGCTCCATCTAAATGAGCAAGTTTCCCTTTATAAATGACGATCTTTGCATTTTGTTAACATAAACTACTTAATAAACCTTTACAGGGCCAGTATATTATATCAATATCATTAACCCATTCTTCCCTACAAGTTATAAGTTGTGTTGGTGTTGCTGTGACTACGTTCCCCAGAGCGTCTTTGACAGAATGAGCCTTAAGACACCGACAAGCCTGCAACAGTGAAAGAATGGCCTTTCTTGCAGGTGGCTCCCCTTTTAAAAGACATTTCTTCAAGGTCTCCTTCTCCCCTTTCCTGTACCCCACCTTCTTTTCCATATCCTTCTTAAAAAAGTTTTTGTTAGAGTATTTATTGTGAATGTTTACAGAACCAATTGGCTTCCGACTCAATAATCCACTCACATTTTATTTACTGATATTGATAGAAGTCCCCACAGTGTAATAATTTTCTCCCCACTCGCTCCCTGTGTCCCTCATTTCATTTGTCCTTCTTTCCAGGCCCTTCCTCCTCCTGAGCTTTCTCTCTGGGCCAAGCCGTCTTTCTGATTGCCTGTGACTGATGATTCTAAGAAGTAAGGGGATTCCAGCCTTCCTATTGTTCGAGCCATGAAGAGAGTTCCGTTCTAGGCTTGGTGGATGATGAAGTCCCTTCTTTCTTCAGTGCTAGGAGAGGAGAAAACCTGTCTAGTGATAGCGGGAGAAGGATGGGCAGTCTCCTCCCTGAGATTAGCTGCCTCTGAACACCCGCTGGCGGTTCAGCGATGGGTGGGCTCTGACTCGACGGTATACAGCAGCAACAGTGATAGCTCAGAGCTCGATGCGCTCCAGTAGTGTGTCTGGGTCAAGCTCTTCCCCATCAGAGGGGAAGGGCACAGGTGTGTGAGGGAGAGAAAGGCTGTTGTTGTTATTATTTTTTACATTGGTTTGTGTACAAACTTCGTATACGTTGTGTTTCACTCTGTTCTTCATTTTCATTGTGTTTCGTGCACTCATTCCTTGTGTTTTATAAAATTAATCGCCACTGACCTGTGGCCGCATTATCCTGTCTTCCCAAATCCCCAGAGAGGCTGCTACTTACTGAGTCATTTGTGCGCACTAGACATGGTGCACTAGACAGGCACTC
This sequence comes from Elephantulus edwardii, assembly GCF_000299155.1. NCBI lineage: Eukaryota > Metazoa > Chordata > Mammalia > Macroscelidea > Macroscelididae > Elephantulus > Elephantulus edwardii. The sequence goes on along the minus strand of NW_006399764.1, from coordinate 29,882,634 downwards.
CACACGGTACCTCGTTCCGTTTCCACGTCCTTCTCTTGAAATGCCAAGTGAACTTCCCAAGCTCCCAGGTCCAGCTCTATATTTTCATATTAGGAAACTCTTGAGCTCCATTTGAAATCAAGTGATCTTGCAAATATGGCCAGGATGTTCCTTGACGTATAAACTCTGAAGTCAGGTCTCGCTCCTTGTTTTAGAAAAAATGTAGTTACTTCTGAAGGGCATAAATCTGTAAAACAGCAAAATTAATACATCACTTCCATCTTTAGAGTATCCACGGTTGGGGAATGGGAACCGACAGCGAGAATTCTTCCTGCAACAAATCAGCGCCCAGGCCAGTCCCAAAGGCCCAGAAGGCGTCTGTGCTGGCAGTTCACGGGGAGAGCCGCGGCGGGGATGTAGGGCCCTGCTCCTCCGAGTGTCCCTCCGAGTGTCCCAAGGCTCCTGGGGGGGGGGGGGGGGAGACGAAGGGAAACATTGCTCTGCAGAAGGAGGGAGCTGCCCTTTCACTCGCGGGGGTCCATTGCACAGGAACACTGGGACCTTCGGTGGCTGGTCTCCTCCATCTGAAATGGTACCTCGCTCCGCAGTCCCTCACCGGGCACGCGGATGTCTGCAGTCACAGGGCTGGGTGCCAGTGGGGTGGGGCACCCATCACTCTTCATTCGGCCCCTGGGCTCCCTCCTCAGGTGGGCTGTGGGCTGGATTCCTCTCCCTAGTGAGTGCACAGCGAAAAGTCAGAGAAGAAACTCATTTTGGACCCAGGTGAGCAGTCATTGGGCAAATATACTGCAAAAGACCCGAGATGTTAAAAAACAAGCACTGCCTGCCTGAGCGAAACTCTGAAGACCTCCTGGACAAATAGAAAAGGACTCCTGATGGTTCTGTGGGTTAGATATTGGACTTCTAACCGAAAGGTTGGCAGTTCAAATCCACCAGCTGATCTATGGGAGAATGATGAGGTAGTCTGCTTCTGTACAGATTTCCAGTCTTAGGAACCTTCTGGGGCACCTCTGTTCTGTGCTGACCCAGTGAGTGAGAATCTTCTCCACGGCAGTGGGCGGGTGTGAGACAAATGGGGATGGAATGCCAGGTATTTCCTTCACTGGACAGAAATGAAAACAAAAAAAGGAGAAAGAAGTGAGTTCAAGGTCACAGTATCTAAGATGAAATCTATGACATAGTCCAGACAGCAGCCCCAATTCTCCAACCATCCCTTAAAATGAAATCCTTCCAAGGAATTTTAGGGAGTTTTTGAAAGGCATTCTTTGACCTAGACGCCTGATAAGTTATACACAGCTGAGCTCCACTTAATTGCATAATGAATGAATCAACCACTTTAAATCACTTTACAAAATCCCAGACAGGATCACATTTCCTGCCTGGTTACCAGTACCTGTTAAATGCAATCCTCCTAGAGAAATAATACACTTCATTGTATTAGGAAATGCCCACTTGGAGTCCTTTAAGCATTGCAGTTCTCAATTATCTCACCCCAAACCCACTGTGAAGCGATAATTAGGGGCTAAAAGCTAAACAGGTTAGATTATTGCAGAATTCTCTCCTGACAGCCATTTAATAGCTAATCAGGTGTGAAATCCCCAAATTATGCATTTCTCAGCAGCACATAGATCACAATAAATACTAGAAGTTTGACGTTATGAACTTATCTTTCACAACTTCGTCCCAGTGTCCCAAGAGTAAAGGGTTCCAAATCCTTGACGATGTGGCAGCTTTGCTGTTTAGGTTTGTTTTGATTGATGCCTAATCCAAATTGCAGTCCTTGCCTCAGCGTCTTGTCATGAGAACCATTCTTGTCCTGAGAGAGTGAAAGAGAACACATTGCATCAATACAGACATATTGCGCGCCAAGTGAACTTGAACTCATAGTAACCGTGTGTGTAACACAATGGAGCACTGTCCAGTCCTGTGCTGTTCTCACAACTTCATGCTTCTGTGCGTTGATGCAGTCACTGTGGCAACACAGCCCGTCTGTGGCAACACAGCCCGTCTGGGTCTTCCTCTTTCTCACGGACACTCTACTCTCATGAGCAACATGTTCTTCTCCAGGGACTGGTCCCTTCTGATAACATACCCAATGTACGTGAGACCAAGTCTCCCATCCTTGCTTCTAGGGAATGTTTGACTGCTCTTTCTGCAAGATAGTCTTGTTCGTTCTTCTGGAAATCCATAGTATAGTCAATATGTTTTGCCAACATCCCAAAGACATCAATTTCTTTTTTAGTCATCTTTATTCACTCTCCAACTTTCACTAGCTTATGAGGCAATTAAAAATATTATGGCATGGGCATTAGATGCACCTTTAGTCCTCAGTGTGGTATCCTTGCTTATTCCTGTTTTGAAGAGTTTGTTGCCATTTTTCAGTATACGAGCTCAGGGTAGCATATAATTTTATTTGGGGTGGGTACTCCATGGGTGTAGATTGTTGACCCAAGTAAAAGAAAATATCTCACAACTTCAATGTTTTCTTTATTTAACATGTTGCTTAATTGTCCAATTGTGGGTGTGTATTTCTGCTTTCTCAATGTTAGAGTATACTCTATATGGAAGATGGTAGTCTTTGATTGTCATAAAAAAGTCCTTCAAGTTGTCTTTGCTCCCTGCAAGCAAGCAAGAAATTGTAAGAGATAAAAATTAAGAAAATGGATATATATATTCAAATCAAGGATCGTGAGACTTTGTTTCACGTACGTTGGGTGCGTTACCAGGAGGAGTCAGTGCTTGGTGAAAGACATCCTCCTGGGAAGGGTAGAGGATCAGCAAAAGAGAAGAGGACCTTCAAAGAGATGCTTTCACAGTGACTGCAGCAGTGGGCTTAGCCGTAATGGAGAGTTCCAGGACAGCACAGGGTCAAGCGAGATGTAGATCTGTTGTACATAAGATCCCTTTGAACTGGACTCGGCTCAACAGCACATGACAGCAACAACACAAGGCTTCGCTGGAGAACACTCGTAGGAGACTCAGAGAAAAGAAAATGCACCAAACAAGCCCCCTGGGAACAAGCAGGTTCTCACCCACGGTGTTTCCAAGGCTGTACATCCTCAGGGGAGGAGAGGGCCCTTCCTTCAGCAGGGCTGATGGTGGATTAGAACCACTGATTTCAGCAACACATCACAGCACTAGGCCACCAGAGCACCTTCATTAAGGAATAGACATTGTAAAATTATCAACTAAAAAGAGATGGCTCTAGATTTAGAGCTGTGTGATCTTTAGAGAGGAAGACCAACGTCTTATCATAAAACCATAGATATCCCAAATAATTTTCTTCTTTTATTGAATATTGCATCTCAACACAGTTCAGGAGAAAGATAGGCAGTCTCCTCCTGTGAGAGTTGTTGCTTCTGAAAACCCACTGAAAGGTCAACTATGAGTCAATTCTGACTCAACAGTACACAACAACCACAACAATGTGTGCATGTTGTGTAAAAAAAAAAACCACACCGAATTATCATTCCTAAAGGCCAGCAGTTTTCTACTCAGCCTCCTTGCATCTTGACACCTGGTCACCAAAGCACCCACTTTTGCTTATTTTCTGTTTCTTCCGATAATTCACATGATGTTTCTAACATGTTAATGATACTCCCCCTTGTTCTTGATGCTATAGCAGAAACACCACAAGCCAGTGGTTCTAGGCAACAGTCATTTCTTTTCTCCCACATTAGGGAGCTCGAAGTCTGAAGTCAGGGCATTGACAGTAGGGTAAACACTCTGCCTCTGAATCTCAAAACTCATCGCCATTGAGTCTGAACTGACTCAGCTGACCCTCCCTGGACTGCTGTGACTTTAAACCACATGGGAGGAGACTGGCCATCTTTGTCCCTCAGAGCTGCTGTGGATTCAAACTGCCAGAGAGATGCCACCTTTGGGTTCACAGCACAATTCCCTGGGCACGTGGAGCAAACCCTTGTTCCAGCGACTCTAGATAAGACGAAGAGCAAAGATTCTTGCTCCTCAGAACACTAAGAAGACGACAAACCAGAGAGTTAATGCCTTTGGATTGTGTTGTTGGCAAAGAACATTAAACAGCCCACAAACTGTCAAAAGAACAAACGATTGTATGTCAGAAGAGTGCAGCCAGAGCGCCCCTTAGAGGCAAAATCATGAGATCCCGTCTCGCATACTTTGGGTGTGTTTAGGAGGGCCAGTTCCTGGAGGGGCCAACATGCTTGCACCGGGGAGGGAGGAAGATCCTCAAGGCATTGGATTAACACAACGGTACAACGGCAGCCTGACGCCCAGCAGAGGTGGCGGGGACGACGCAGGGCCAGCTTCCCATGTGCAGCACGTCGGCTCACTGTGTTGGTACTGTCTGTGGGGCCCAGAGCTGCTAATCCAGAACAACGCCTCTCTGGCTATTCCAATCCAACCCTTCAGGTGAAAGAGGAACATGTTCTAGCCTCTGAAAACCCTATAGGCAGAGTATAATAGCCCCATAGAGTTTCTGGGGAGGTCTGGTGGCCTAGTGGCAAGAAGCTTCATTGCAATCCCAAAGGCATGTGGTTCACGACCACCAAGTGCTCTCTGTGCAGGAGAAGAATAGGCAATCTCCGTGTGATTAATTGCCTCTGAAAACGTGTCGTAGGGTCAGCTATGGGTCGCTTCTGACTCAACAGTATACAGCAAAAACAACAGCAACAACAACTGAGTTTCTAAGGCTGTACTTGGTACAGAAATAAACTTCCTGCCCTTTCTCCTGCTGATAGTGGATTTGAACCACACACCTTTGTTTCATCAGCTAAGTGCTTAACTATTGCATCACCAAAGCTCCTTCACGGATTTCTCCCAAATGCCTGGTAACAACCAACTTTTTCACTTTCTCTGCAGCTTTATTTTCTCAAGTATAGCCTCTATTTAGAGCCATACAGGGTGTAGAAATGACAATGTTAAGTGAAAAGATGGGAATCTCAACATAGAAATGCTGTTGTTGTAGACACACACCATCAAGTCATCTGTGACTCCTAGTGATCCTTTGAACAACTGTTGGGAGCCTTGGCCTGCCCTCCTCTGTTCCCACAATTGCTACCATGCTCCAGCCCCCTGATAGAGTCGCTGCTCAGTCCAGCTCGAGAGGGTCTTCCTCTCCTTCACGGACCCTCTTCTTTTCCCAGCATGATGTCTCTTCTCCAGGACTGACCCTTCCTGAGAACATGCCTGAAGTCTATGAGACAAAGTTTCACCATCTTTGCGGCAAAGAAGCACTCTAGTCGCACTTTCTCCAAGACATATATTTTTATTAAACTCATGATGAGATATTCCGTACTCTTCTCTGATGCTGTCATTCAAATGTATATAGATTGTTTTTTTTTAAAAAACACTAATATTTTAATGAAAGTTTATAGAGAACTTGGATATCCATTCATTCATTGTTGTACATTTTCCCATTTTCCTCCCTAAACCCCCCAAGTTAGCTTTTCTTTTTTTAAAAAAAGGTCTCTCTTTGTTGTCCAACCCCGCTCCCCAGTCCACTTTACTATGCAACTCTTATTTCTTCTGTCTTTTTTATTCATTGTCCAACTTTCAGATATTTAGGAAGCAATTGAAAATATCATGGCTTGGATCAGACCTGATTTCTTTTTCAAACTGATATGCTTGTTCTTTAGAACTCTGGAGAGATACCTTAAGAGCAAATTTCCCTTTAGGAAATGGGAAAGAACTGGTGGGGCTCTGGAAAGACAGGGCAATGATGGGCATAGGGAAATAGGGATTAATTTTTTAAAACATAATGGGAATGATTGTATGAAACACAATGTGAATGAAGGATAGTGTGAAACACAACGTATACAAACTTTGTAAGCAAGTCAGTATATATTTTTTATTTTTTTAAAAAGAGCAAACTGTAAACTTTCATGAAAATGAATTAAAAATATATTAGAAATAAGAAAAAAAAAGAGCAAACTTTCCCTATGCAATATGCCTTTTGGTTTTTTGACTGCTTGTACAATAGATCTTTATTGTGGATCCAAGTAAGATGACATCATTGATGACTTCACTCTTTCCTCTATCTATTATGATGTTGTCTGTTGGTCTAGTTGTGAGGGGTTTTGTCTTCTTAATGTTGAGATGTGATCTGTGTCTAGGGCTATCGTCTCTGATCTTATACAATAAGCACTTCAAGCCTTTTTCACTTTTTCCAGGCAAGGTTTTGTCATCTGCATAATACAAGTTGTTTATGAGTCTTCCTCGAATCTGAAATTCACTAGAAGAGCTCAACAGCAGATAAAAAATAGAAAAAGAAAGCTTCTGTAAACTTGAAGATATATTAAAAAATTAATATAAGGTGGAAAAGAGAACAAACTACTGAGAAAGAACACAGTCTTAGAGACTCAGAACAATAAGCAACTACACACAGTTGAAACATGAGGTATCTTGGAAAGAAACAAGGCAGCAGAAGTAATAATTGATGGTGCAGTAATTTGCACTCAGATGGTTACGGTCGAGTTGTTCATAGTTACCCCAAACTGGAAGCAACCACGATGGCTTTGAGTAGGTGAGTGTATGCACAGACTGTGGCTTGTCTGTGTGATGAGATCCTTTCCATCAAAGAGAAAGGCACAATCAAGCCAGAGAGACCCAAGGGGACAGTGCATGCACATTGCTATGCGAAAACCATGTGAAAGGTTACAGACTGTGGGGTTCCAACTCCCACCCCCCTTCAGCAGGTTAGGTCAGTGCCCACAAGTTCCTTTTGGGATAGCGACTCTGTTTGCTGTCTAACGTCTTTTAATGGTTCCTAAGTCATTCAATATTTTATGCAAGAAATCATTCAATATTATAATTTGAAGCTTGATTGCTTCTCATTTGCTCTTTCAATTTGAAAAATGCAGACTGTATTTTTTTTCCTTTTGGTTTCCTAAGCCTAAGTCCTTGCACATTTTGTTATAATATTTCATCTTCCTAAAATGCCTTTGAAATCTTCTGTTCAGCTCTCTTCCTACTTAATCTCGTCCCTTCCCTTCAGCCTCTCTACATTGAGAAGTAAGTTTCAGAGTCTCCTCCAACAATCATTTTGGCCTTTTCATTCTTTCCTGTATTTTCAATGACTTTTTGTTTCTTTTTACATGTAAATTGTCTTTGTCATCGCACAACTCATCTGGTAAAGAAGGATTGGTAGTTATAAAATGTGGTCTTGGTGACAGAAATGAGGCTGGAGATCACATGATAGAGTTATATATAATCAGTGATTTATTTAAAATACCCTAAAACCCAAATCGTGACTCTAGACATGGATCTTGCCAGATAGAATACCCAGGAATCAAATTGACTGTATCTGTGGAAAGAAATGGTGAAAAAGCTCAATGCTCATTTGCAAGCTCATATTGAAGCTGAAAAAAAATTAGAACAAGTGCCTGACAGCCTAAATCTGGCCATCAGTTCATCCCATCACCAAGTGAGCTACAAATGCAAAACTCACTACCATGGAGTTGCTTCTGACTCATGGCGACCCCACATGAAGTAAATCACAACAGGAAGAGAATGCCCATTTCTCGTCTTTCTTCTGGTGCATTCAAACCCGCAAATATATTAGGTCTTCTGGTTAGCAGCACGACTCTATAAGGACTATGTTACCAGAGCAATTCAACCCAGGGTTTGCACAGAGAACCAAGGCACTTACCTGGGCTTGACCTTAATGAACTCCGTGAGTCATCACTCTGATGGGTGGCGAGCTGATGGAACCCCAGAGTCGATTCTCAATCCTGTAGATTTTTTAATCTGCATTTGTGTGCTTACTCCAGTTGTGGTTTCCCACTCAGTTCTGTATCCCTCTCTGTAAACATTGATTAATTGTAACTGCAACAAATTATGATCTAGTGGTGACTTTCTTTGTATTCATATCTTGAGTTGAAAGCCATGGTCACACATTAGTGGACTACCTTCCAGTTCCAACCTGTCGATTTATCCCAGAGCAATTTGTCTCTTCATCTTTGTCCTATGTCTTAATTAAAAAGTTGTTGTTGTTGTTGTGTATCACCGAGTTGACACTGACCCATAGCTGACCCTCCAGTGGGTTTTCAGAGGCAGTAAATGACACAGGAGGAGAGTGCCCGTCCTTCTCCCATAGAGCAGCTGGTGGATTTGAACCACCTGTTTTTGGACTTGCAACGCAGCTTCTTGCCAGTAGGCCACCAGTATCTATAGGAGATGTTTGAATCTGGGTTATCCTTTCCTCTGAAGCGTTTCCTTCCCTTTTTTCTTTCATCCTTCCTAATAATTTTACTGTGATTCCAGATACATTTTAGCAAATGGTGGTAATGAATACATATACCCATATGCCCTAATTTCAAGAATCTCATTCTTCAATGCATCCCCCTTGACCCAGCTTTAAGGAAAGACTTGCCTGTGTTGAGCAGTGTTTTCCTTTGTCTTTATTATGGCTCCTTCATGTTTCCAGCATTTACTGCACACCGGTTAGTCTACCTGGCTGGATGGGACATTAAGATGCATTGCGAGATGCAGTCTCTGCTTGAGAAGCCTATTCCTGTCATTGATGTAGGGAGGTTGTTAAGAGAAATACAAACTACATAAACTCTGTAAGTTGTTTTGCCTTCAAGTACTGACAAAATCCTTGCTTCTCCTAAGAAATAAATACATCTTCCCCTACTGCCAAGATAAACCATGCAACTTGCCATTCCCCGCTTTGCACCAAGGCTGACAGGATGTTTGTGATCATGAACCTCAGCTGCATATCTGTGAGTTACAGGCGCTTCTTTTTATCGCCTGACCTTGAAGTCCTAGTCCTATATATTCGTCTATTTTAATTTTCGGTTCAAATGTATTGAACAATTTTCTTTTCATTTTAGACTCTTGTTTATTGGCATATGTGCATTGTTACATACATACATGATAAGATGCACAGCACACCGAGTTTGTAAATATTATTATCTCTTAGTGGAATGGCACTGTGGGTGGTGATCTCTTATGCTGTGTAACATGAAGATCTAGTAGTATACAACAACTCAGCACCTTGCCGTCAAGTCAGAACCAGATTGGGGCTGACCCTTCAGTGGCTTTGCAGAGGCTGTGAAAGGGACATTGTGCTTGGGAGGGTGAAGGGACAGTGCAGGAGAGGAAGACCCTGATGAGATGGATTGACTCAGTGACTGGAGTAATGGGGATGGGCGTGTCAGAGACAATACGATTGGCAAGGGATAGAGCAGGGTTTAGGGCTGTTGTACATAGGGTCACTGTGAGTCACAGGCGACTCGACGGCACTTAACAACAACAATAGGAAGAGATTGGCTCATCTTTCTACTCCAGAGTAACCGGTGGATTCAATCTTCTTGCCCTGAGTTGGCAGCACAACCCCTTACCCACCGACCACCAGAACTCATTCTTGTAGCACGTTGTTGTTGCTGTTGTGTGCCATCGAGTTGGAAACTGTTCATAGCTGTCCTTCCAGCAGCTTTTCTGAGGCAGTGAATCACACAGCAGGTAACTGCCCATTCTTCTCCCGTTGAGCAGCTGGTGGAGTTGAACTGAGTACGTTTTGGATGACTGTGCAACCTCTCACTCCTAGGCCACCAGAGCTCCCTTGTAGCATAGTATGGCCTATTAACTGGGAGTTCAGTCATTTGAATCTATCAGCCAAGCCTTAAAGAAATCCTCGACAGTGTCTTCCCGTAAAGGTTTAGAGTCTCTCTCAGAAACTCAGTGGAGGGCAGCTTTGATCTGGAACCATCTCTACAACAATGGATTTGACTTGGTTTGGTTTTCACTATGGATAGAACAAAAGGACAAATATTTCAGCAGGACCTGGTCTCAATTCTGGCGTATAATAAATAGGTCCTTGAAAAGATTTGCTGACTAAGTGAATAAGCTTATTTCTTAACAAGAAGTTTGTTAACTAATGAAAGGCTATTGCAAAAGTAATAACTAATAAAGATTCTTACTACTTCACTGATAGGTAACATCATGTTGTTGTTGTTGTTGTTGTTGTTGTCATTATGTGCTGTCGAGTCACCTGCGACTCATAGCAACGCTATGTACGACAGCCCTAAACTCTGCTCTGTCCTGTGCCAATCACACTGTTTCTGATACACCCATCCTGATTACCCCAGTCACCGAATCAATCCACCTGATAGAGTGCCTTCCTCCCCTGCACTGTCCCTCCACCCTCCCAAGCATGATGTCCTCTCCAAGGACTGGTCCCTCCTTACAACATGTCCAAAGTATGTTAGATGGAGCCTCAGAATCCTTGCCTCCAAGGAGCTGCCCGGTTTAACCCTCACCAGAATGAATCTGTTGAAGGGAGTGGGTAGAAGTGGACGGGTATCCTGGTGGATGGTGGAGCAGGGAAATAAGCAGGTAAAGAACCCTGTGCCAAAGGTAGGGACAACACTGATAGTAATAGTTAACTCCACAATAAGGGATATATCTTTCACTTTTTCTGTAAAATGCTGGTCTTTCTGATGCTTCTCTAAATCTGAACATTCAGATTAAGACAGACTAGGAAGAAGGATTGGACATCCACTTCTGAAATAGCAGGCCTCTAAAAACCCTGTGTACCTGAAAACCTATGTATAACATCATGAAAAGTTGACAAAAGATTGAAACTGTCAACAACTTCATCTTTTTGAATTCACAATCAATACCATTGGCACCAGCAGTCAGGAAATCAGAAGATGTATTGCAGTGAAAAAGTCTGTAGTTAGGGACCTCTCCATATTTTGAGGAGTAATGATGTCATTTTAAGGACTAGGATGTGTCTGACTCAGACCATGGTCTATCCGATCACTTGCTATGCATTGAGAGCTGAACTATGAGCAAGGATGACAGAAGAAGAGTTGATGCCTTTGGGCTATGGTGTTGGAGAAGAGCACTGAATATCCTATGGTGAGCCAAACAAACAAACATGTCTTTGAAAAGGTCCAGGCAGAGTGCACTTTGGAAGCAAAGATAATGAGGTTTTGCCTCACATACTTCAGGCATATTGCTAGGAGGGGCTATTCCTTGGGGTAGGACATGAGGCTTGGAAAGGCTGGTGAAGGAGAGGAAGACCTTCAGCCAGGTAGATTGACGTGATGACTGACTCAGTGGGCTCTAATAATGTCAGGAAGTGTGAGGATGGCACAGGGTGGGACGGGGGTTCGATCTGGTGTTCATAGGGTTGCTCCGGGTCATTCTTAATTCAATGGCACCTAACAACAACTGCAAAATTAAAGAACATCTTTCACTGGCATCAATCAGCTAACAATTAATGATATCTTCAATGTTACCTTACATTCAGAAGATTATTTTTGTTCTAAAGAGAGAATAAACCCAATCATCTCTCAATAGCCTTTCCAATTATAAGAGCTGATCATTCTGTGACACTCTATAGCACAGTAACAGGTCCTGGTGGCTCAGTGCCCTTGATTACTAACAGGAAAGTTAGAGGTTCAAACCTACCAGCTGCTCCTTGGAAGAATCATGTGACAATCAGCTTCCATAAAGGCCACAGCTTTGGAAATCCACAGAGCAACCCTACTCTGCCTTAGAAGGCACTATGAGTTGGAGCTGAAGCTACAGGAATGGTTTTGGCTTATTATTTATTTAAAGTATTAACTGTTTTGTTTTCTATTTTAGAGCAAGTGCTTAAGCTTATAATAAGTCATTAACATAATTTAGACTCACAACCAGATCACAGCTTTGCAGTTCTGCATTTGGGTTTACTGTGTCCTTTCTTGTTTCTGCATTCTGCAAAAGTCATTCTTGACCGAGTGCTGGGCACTCTTGAAAGAGCTGGCCATGTTCCTGGCAATTAGAATTTGGGGCCATTCTCAGTAAGCCACACCTGTCACCCAGATTCTCCAGGCACATGCCATCCTCGGCTGAAGAAAGGAGGAATTGATGGAAGGCTGATAACAGATCATGAATTTTTTTAAAGCTCCCTGAAAGAAACAAGAGCTGTGGTCTTAAAGAACAGGTTCAAACAGGCCTCCGGCGGGTTCTGCTGTTGTTCTTATTATTGTTTTTGCTATTGTTGTCATCAAGCCGATTTGTCCTCTTCTGGTCTCATCAGGATTAATGGGTTCATGGTGCCTCCAAAGGATTTACGCAACACCATGATTCATGACGTAGATGGCTCAGTTCTCCATGAGGAAAAGGTGGAAGCAACCAGACTGTCCAAGGAAATGTTAATATTCAGAGTGTGATTTAGAGTCCCTGGGCTGGGACTGGCCTCCTCATTACGCTGAAGGATTACAGAGATGCACAGAGTCACCCGTCAGCCCACCGTTACAAACGTATGTGTATCAGGACATACAGGAGGGGGGAGGATTGAAACGTACCCGCCTCGCTGTGCATTCCAGGGAGTCCATGGGCTTAAATCACAGCCACTTGACATCAAGCAAATCGAGTTTCTGGGACTGAACAATCATTTGGAACCAAAGGTATTTGAGAATGCCAGCTATTAAGAAAAATTCTTTTCTCGGGACCGGTATGGCCAAGCCGCTTCTACAGATGTAGTTAGCACATGCCTGCCAGACAGAATTCAAGCTGTCTGCACCTTTTGGCTTTGAAGTGAGATTTTTGATGGTACGGTTTGTAATTCTGCACAGTTATGCCAGGGGTGAGTGGGCTTGGGAAGGAGGGTCTGGGAGAAAAGGGTCCCCCCAGTCCATGGAAGTCAGAGAAGTCTCAGATTCAGGCTGGATGAGGTCGTGTTGTTCTGCAGCAAATCTGGGGAGGCTTGCGCCTATCATCTGACTGAGACAAGCCCGTGGGATCCTAACTCAGTTTCTCCATGTTCGGGAGTGGACAGGAGTACTCCTGGCTAGATGTGTGCTCTCGTCCAGGTTGTAAGCTCTGGTTTCAAGGACTGCAAATGCTTGCTGGCCCCTCCCTCCCCACACACACTGGGACCACAGTGGCGCAGAGGAGACAGCATTGCTTGCTGCCTCATCAAGGGTGGTGACCTTCTCTGAGTTTTGTCAAATCCCCAAGGGCCAGTGAGCACCCGAGTTCTGCCAAAGCCCACCAGGACGGGGGATAGGTTTGAACACTGTATTCGAGCTTAATTAACATCTGACGTGTTTGGCTTGTGGAAGGCTGAGCTCTGCCTTGATTCTGAGTGTCATCCTAAGGTCAGCCACCATTTGAGCATCTTTCTAACTATCACACCATGGCCAGTAGGGAGTGTATTGCAGGGGAATCCAGGAATCTTGCTGGAAACGTCCCTAATGGTGCCTGGGGGTCATAGCTCCAACCACCTCATAGCCAGGAGGGGATCTAGAACCCATTCTATAATTTGTTTTTGAATTGGGATTTTAATGAAAGTTTACAGAGAACTTGGATTTCCACTCATTCACTGTTGCACATTTTCCTCCCTGCCCCTCTCACCCCCAGTTTGCTTTTTTCTTTGGGAAAAAATTCTTTCACTGTTAAACAGTCCATTCCCCTGCACCAGCCCACTTTACTATGCAGCTTTTGTTCTGGACTTTTGTCATGTCAATAATATCTAATCATATATTCCTTTTATATTTTTAAATTTGAAATTATGTATATGTCCCAATATATTCATTTGCTGGCCAAAGTAGTTCTGTTTACAATGTTATTTAGATGTAAAGCCATGACACCCTAGAAGACCTTCAGGGTCGTTCTGATGGCTTCCTTGCATGCTGAACCAATTTGCCTGTCTTTGCCCAGTGTATGTGTTCAGGAGAGAGTCTGTATAGAACATATTTGAACTGGAGATGCCTTCACTTCTTGAATAGAAGACAGGACGGTGTGATGGAAATGACGGGCTTGGAGTTGGAAGATGACCTTGGTTTCAGTCCTGTATGGTCTCAGACCAGTCACGTTTTCCCTTTGAGCTTTAGTGAGACACTGTTATTGTCTGCTTTTAATCACAGGGCGGTGCTGGGTGTCCTTGGCTCTGGACCACGGACAGCAAAACAACACCTGCCTGGTCTCGCTCCGTTCTCCCAACCTCTGCAGTGCTCAGATCCACCACTGTGGCCATCTTGTTGAAGGGCTTCCTCTCCTGACTCTCTGCTTTTCCAAGCATGGTGTGCTTTCCAAGGACTGGTCTTCTCTGGTGACAGCAAATGAGTTAATATGGCCTTTTCTGCCATCGTCGTTGGTGTTAGGTGCTGTTGAGTTGACACAACTCTTAGCAACCCTGTGACTGACTGATTGGAGTTTTGTCCTGTTCTTTTCATCATCTCTACCAGGCTTAAGGTCATTATTGCAGTCATTATGTCAATCCATCTCTTTGAAGGTCATCTTTTTCGTTCAACCCTAGTCCTCTGTTTTGTGATGGATTCTAGGTCCTCGCCTCTCTGCTGTGTCTATGACCCATTCTGGAGTGAGTAATGTGCTGTGTTAATGGTGCAGCTTTAGATTGGGATGTGTCTTGGTGTCCCTGCCTTACTAGATGATATGGCCCAAGGTGTGGTCTGCAGTGGATGACAGCATGGGAAAACTTTTACCCTTAGGGCTGCAGAACTTACTCCTGAGCTGATCCACACACCTGCAGACACCTGGGGAAGTCAAGACAGTCTTCCCTCTTTCCCTCTGTTTACGTGGTTTCCTGAGCCCTGCAGCCTGATCCACGGACTTGGGACTTGCTCACCTACACAAGTGAGTGAGCTATTTCTCTGATGGTTTGTGAGTTTCCATGAGATGTTGCAGTGAATTACAGAACCAAGAACAAGGTGAGCGTGGAGAGGAAGAGGAGTAAGTGAAGTTAGAAATGATGGAGCAATTTGGCAAAGCTGGAAACTTGGGATGTCCCTAACCTCTGCCCTGCTAATCCTGTTAAAAGAAATTATTGGTGCACTGGGTTCTTATAGAAGACACCAAGTTAATTTTACATACACACCCGTATAGCACTCCATCGCCGTGACTGCTGACACTAGTATTTCAATGGTCTGAGCTTTGACTTCTCCCCTCCACACCTTCCACTCTCCTTTGTTCCTTTGCCAACATGTCTCTCTTGTTTGGTTGTTGACATGCAAGGACTTCCCTTAGAGAATGCATGATGACTACCTAAAGCAGACTGGTGGTAAAAACTCTTTACTTCCCATCTGGTCCTGTCTTTAAAACTTCCATAGGTTCTCCTAGGGGGCTTCTCATTTTGTTTTGTTTTAAAAAGATGCTGCTCCACTTCACAAATGATGAGCTGAGGAATTTGTAGACACTCCCTAGGTTCTATGCTGTCCAGTAAAAGGCCTTGGGATGACAGAACTGTTGTACATCTGCCAAAAGAAACAAAAGCCCCACACACATGTTTTCTGAATGTGAAGTATCTTCCAGGCATGATCTGTTAAAAAATCCCATGAGTTTCAGTGTAATTATTATGATCCCATTTTATAGATGAAAATATCCAAGCCCGTTGACTAAGGTGAAAGAGGCAGCGCGTGGGAGAAGGTGAGGCGCCAGAGCCTACACTCTCATTGTCGTTAGGTGCCCTGAGTTGTCTCAGTTCACAGTGAACACGTGCACAAGGGAACAGACCTTGCCCAGCCCCTCACCACCCCCATGGTCAGGGCTGGCCCTGGGTCCACAACTGCAGCCACGGTGCCAGTTCATCTCACTGACGTCTTCCTCTTTTCCTTGACTTTATCAAGCATGATGTCCTTCTCGGGGGACTGGTCCCTTTTCATTCCATATTCATTGTATGTGAGAGGAAGTATCACCTTCCGCTCTTCTAAGGAGCATCCTGGGTATAATTCCTTCAGGACAATAACGTCAACAAGTTAGGTTAAAATAAAGTCTTTCACTAATTTGTACTTTTGCTCTCTCCATTAGATAATTCATCTTTTGTATAACCACTCATCCCACCCAGTATATGATAGGTGTATGAGCTGCCTGAACAAATA
Organism: Elephantulus edwardii; assembly: GCF_000299155.1. NCBI lineage: Eukaryota > Metazoa > Chordata > Mammalia > Macroscelidea > Macroscelididae > Elephantulus > Elephantulus edwardii. Next base: position 29,866,816 of record NW_006399764.1, on the reverse strand, counting down.
ATCATAGTCGATGAAAGGAGGGCGAAGAGGATGACTTGCTTCTTCCACCTCAATCAGAACCAGAAAGATGGGGATTTCATTCTGTGTGCTCAGCATGGTAATAGCACTTCCTTCCTTTTGAATCTGTATGAAATGCAAACAGGTGTGGGAAGGCTAGTGTTACATCTCAGTGAAATCCATTTAAATAAACATGCTGCAACTTGCCACAGTCCATTGAGCTTGGAATGTCACACAACAGTGACAAAGCAGAGTAGAGTGAGCTTTACTGGGAGATCAACAAAAGCAATTTAGTCCAGGGGGAGCTACTGATTGGTGACAGCTTTTATTGCAAAAGGATGCTTTGGTAATTGCAAACCGGATTTTGAACCAGGCCCTCAGCAAGACAGTAGAGTCAAGTTGCTGCTGTAGGGAGTGTGGGGTGTGGTCTAGGCGCCTCTGCCTCATGGTGACCCAGGGACCGCAGAGTGAATCCCTGTCTGGTCCTGCTCCAGCTTCATTCACTATCATTGCTGGGCGTCCACCCACGGTTTCAGCCAGTGAGCCAATCCATGTCCTTGGAGGCGTTCCTCTTGTTAGCTGCCTCTCTATTTAGGACACACGATGTCCTTCTGTAGGAAGTGACTCCTCGTAACATGCCAAAGTACCCTCGATGGAGTCCCAGCAACCTGCCCCAGGAGCATCTCAACCGTGCTCCTTCCGGGAAAGAGGAATTCTTGCTGCAGTCACGGCCCACTCAACATCCTTCAGTCACAGTTCAAAAGCATCAGCTCTTGACTGGTCTTTGTTCACGTGCCAGCTTTCCTATCCAGTGAGGTAACTGAAAATAGCATGGCGTAGGGCAGAAACACCTTAGTCCGTAAGGGGACAGCTTTGCTTTGAACAGTCTTTTGCAGCCGATTTGCCCCAAAGAAGGCATTGTTTGATCATTTAATTGCTGGTTCCGCGGATGTTGGCTGCTCAGCGAGCTAGGAGTCTATGAAATAGTCCCATCTATGAAGGGAACATCTGATACATCTCTGTCTTATTTGACATTTCATCACTAAGACAACGGAAAAGTATTAAGAAAATGTAATTACTTCACCATAAAGAGAAACAGAATCCTGATGTGTGACATAGGACAGATGCACCTGGAAAACATCATGCTGTGTGAAATGAGTTAGCTCTGGAAAAGACAAATATACGACATAATCAGGTTTATGTGAAGTATCGACCATAGGCTGATGTGTAGAGACCAACACTTATTTCCGGTTACAGGATGGCAACAGAGTTTCTGCTGATGGTGGTGGAACAATTTTATTGTGAGGGGTTTTGAGTCAACTCCAACTCACAGTGTCCACATGTCCAACAGAACAAAGCCGCACAATCCTGCACTATCCTCACCATCTCTGCTACCTCTGCCCATTGCTATGGTCACTGCATCCATTCATCTCATTGAGGCTCTTTCTCTCCTCGCTGACCCTCCACTTTGTAAGTATGATGTTCTTTTCCAAGTGACTGGTCTTTCCTGATAACATGCTTAAAGTATGTAAGACTTTGCTGGTGGATAAGGGGTTGTGCTATCTACCCAAAGGTGGTAGTGGTTGTTAAGTGCTGTTGAGTCTCCTGCGACTCATAGCGACACTATGTACAACAGACTTAAATTCTGCTCTATCCCTTGCCAATCCCATTGTCTCCAACATGCCCATCCCCATTACTACCGTGACTGAATCAATCCATCTCATCGAGGATCTTCCTCTCCTGTCCCTCCACCCTCCCAAGCATGATATTCCTCTCCAAGGACTGGTCCCTCCTTGCAACATGTCCAAAATATGTCAGACGAAGTTTCAGAATCCTTGCCTCCAAAGAGCAGCCTGGCTTTACTCTCTCCAGGAATGAACTTGTTTGTTCTCCTAGCACCATGGTATATTCAGTCCTCTTCTCTAGCACCACAGCTCAAAGGCATAAACTCTCCTTCTATCCTCCCTAGTCATTGCCCAGCTTTCTGATGCATAGCAAGTAATTGCAAACATGGCCTGTAGGTCATTTTAATCCACCAGCTGCTCCTTGGAAGAAAGATAAGTCAATCACCTTTCTTGAGATTTACAACCTCTGAATATCCGCTGGAGGGTCAACCATGACTCTGTCTTGGTCACACCTAGGAACAGCAATAATGTGTGTTTGTACTGTGAACTGAATGAACGCTTACACAATATACTGAGGTTTTTTCAATTAATCATTCACAGACACTTTGTTCCATAACATTAATTTCAACACACACACAGTGTCTAGTCATCCATTCATTCCACATTGTCTTTCCTTTCACCCATCTGCATAAGTGTCTGTTGTCTATTAATTAATTTTCTACATTCTCTTCTCTTCGCCCTCTGGCAGCCGTACTGGATAGACTGATTCTCTCTGTGTGTTAACCTTTCTCTAGGTTTTTCTAGCAGTGGCTTTATACAGTATTCGTCCTTTTGTGATTGGCTTATTTCACTTGGCATGATGTCCTCTAGCCTCATTCACATTGTGTAGTCTCTCATTAGTTCATCATTGCTCTTCAAAGCTTCATAGTACTCTATTGTGTGACTATACCACAGTTTCTCTATCCATTTCTGATTAAGGTACTGGACTCAACCAAAAAAAAAAAGTTCATTCCTGCCCATGCCCCCTCCCCCATGGAATGCTTAAAGGGTTCAAATACTAGATGTTATTGCATTACAAGTAAAATCTTTAGAAGGAAAACTTAGAGGTTCTGCTAAACCAGAGGGAGACAGAGCTCCATGGAGTTGAGGGGCTACTTCCAGGGGAGGGAGTGAGGTACCCTCTCACCCCAAGCTCTTCCCAGTCCCTTCAACCAGAAGTACCTGGGCTAAACCCAGGCCAGTGGCTAGGATCTCCTTCTAGGCCCAGAGATATCTCCACTCCAACAAGAAAATGGCAAATAAATAAATAAAATCTGTATAAATTTAAATAATTGGAAGTCAGCTTGACTGAAAAAGACACTTTCTTTTTCACCACAAATGTCACCATCTGGACTTTTCCTTTTTTAATTTCTTTGGGACCTGACAAGTCACTGGGCTGATAGAATCACACCCAGTCAAAAATGACAGACATGTCTCCACAAGAAAGGGTAGGCAGGGCTGCAAGTGGAGAGGACTCAGAAGGCAGAGGGAGTGGCTTCAACAGCCATATACACCACACACACAGACGGACAGACAGACATAGACACACATGCACATACCATGTACACAGACACAAATACCGTCTACACACAGAGACAGACACACCACACAAGACAGATAGGTAAACACTTACATACCACACACAAAAACCATACATTGCACATGCACAACACACACACACACAGAGGTAGATATTGTTAGGTGCCATTGAATCACCTAGGACTCCTAGCGACCCTGTGAGCCACAGGTCTGGACCCTGTCCTGTTCTGTCCCATCCTCATCTCTGATATGCTCCGCCCCACTGTCACAGTCCCCGTGACAAGCCATCCAGTTAGGAGTCGCCCTCTCTGACACATCCCCAACTCATTGCAGACCCTCTTCCTGACACAGACAGATGAACAGACAAAGATACAGATATACACCACATCCACAGACAGATTCACACAGATTGACAAACACAAACGCACTCCTATGTGTACACAGACAGAAAGACGCAATCTATATACAAACTGTAGACATACTACATAGACAGAAATACTGAAACCCGTGCTCCTATCTACCATACCATATACCCCCCCCCACATACTACCTACCGCAGTGCACAGATACACACACACACACACACACACACACACACAGAGATGTGCTCCGCAAATATGTAACACATCCCACACACATACAGACATAAACACACACCGCCACACACATGCATACCACCCACACATCACATAGACACACAGCTCACACACATGCATTACGCGCGTGTACACGCCCATGCTCACACGTGCACAGACTCGTGTGCATGCACAGATGTCCTCAAGCCACGTGTGAGAGATGAACACTTAATTATGGGAGCAGAGAACCAGATCTAGCTTCCGCAGAGCCCTGGGGCGGGCACACACCACCATCCTTCCAGTGAACCGTCCACTGCAGACCTTCAGGTCACCCAGGCACGTCTCTTCACAGGAGCACTGAAAGGGCCGACGGGAATTTACTGGGGACACACTGCTTGCTGGTCCCTAACGCAGTGACTGGAACACCCCGTATTTAAGGTTTCCCTTCTGCACCCAAGAACTCAAGTCTTAGTAGTTGCATCATTCACTTGGGAATCCCTGCATCATGTTGTTCAGGACAAACGGAATCATGTGACAATTGGAAGCATGACTCTGTGTGGAGCCTTCAAAGTACAATGTACACACGTGACACTGGAATGAAGAACGTGTGATTTGAGCCCAGAGGCCGGGACGACAGTGCGATGAGGGACACTGGATGGGAGCTCACACCTTCCCGACAGCGGTCTGACCAGTGCTCCGTCTGACTGGCTGCATCTTCGTGTCAATTTCCTCCCGCTTACCCAGGGCAGGAGTGGAGAAGTGAGATCTTTAATCATTTCTCTTTTATTCTAATTGAAACATTTTCCTTGCAAGTAGAGAGAGGACAGGTGCGTGGCCCGCCTGCAGGACAATTCACAAGGTAGTAAGTTTCGCCATAGATCTAATTATACTGCAAGACCAGTGAAAATATCCTCTTCTGTGCCGTGGCCAGGTCTTTGTAGCTGGGCATCGGGCGGGCTGGAGGAATGCAGAGCCATCTCAAGAAGGGGCACCCCCCAAACTGCCACACCCCTCACACAGGTGTGCCCCGCAATATGCTACTCTCATGATGCTTTAAACAGCCGCAGACCAGCACAGCAGTGATGACTTATTCAACGAAACCCCTCTGGTGATGGTACAGTTAATGAGCCCCGTCTACAGCCATCAGCAGGCAGGAAGGCACTGACGGCTGTATCTTACCGAGGCTCCCTCTCCTTCTTCTTTATTAGGTTTCTTTTTCTTGTTTGTTCTAGAAAACAAGCACACATAAATAACCACAGGCCCAAAGAGAGAAGGCAGCGGGAGGGGAAAGGAAACGGGGGAGTTGTGCAAACACCAGCACACCTTGTTCCATTGGGTTCTCCTTCACTGCACTTTGCAGATAACTGTGAAGGTTTCCAAGCTGACGGTGTGTGGCAGCCCTGGGTTCTGCATGGCTGTTGGCACCACGTTCCCAGCAGCGTGTCTAACCCTCATACCTCTGTGTCCCACTCAGGACATTCTCACAGTATTTCAGACTTTTTCATCACACCAAACCCAAACCATGCTCACCGCCGACAAGCCAGTTCCCACTCTCAGCAGCCCTGACTTTGCTTCTGCGGCCCTAAATCTTCACCTCAGGAGAGTGTTTGTCTTTCTCTCAAAGAGGAGCTGGCTAGTGGATTCAAACTCATGACCTTTCAATTGTCATTGGATAGCGTTGAGTCAGAACAAACTCATTCACAGCTGACCCTCCGGAGAGTTTTTCAGCAGCATTAATTCACATGAGAGGAGACACTTCATCTTTCTCTCTTCGAGCAACCAGTGGGTTTGAACTACATGCCTTTGAGTTGGCAGTGCAACACCTTACCGCTAGGCCACCAAAGCGGCTTTATCTCTCAGTTAGTGGCCTGATAAACTACACAATAGGACACTAGGGCTCCTGTCACACGCATTACAAAGCCAGACCTCCTGTGACTCACTGTGCCTGCATTGTTGCAGTGGGCGGACCCAGAGCCAAGATCTGTCCCACATCTGCTGGATGCGGCTTCTCTCCGCGACTCCAGGGCCTGCACTCTTCTCACTCCAGGACACCCGGCTCTCCAGGTCTCAGGATACCTGTGCCTTCTCCACGTACTATGGTTGCTGCTGTTGTTGGTCCACTGTGTCAGCTCAGAGTGCTGACCCTCCTGTAAGCTGTTGGATGGAGCCTCGCTCAGCACTGCACCAGGTTCAAGTCCATGGGCACATTCGTGTCCATTGTTGTGATTACTGTGTCATCTATCTTGTGGAACTCTGGTGGCCTAGTGGGTAAGAAGTTGTACTACCAACCCCAAAGCAGGAAGATCGAATCCATCAGCTGCTTCATGGGGAAAAGATGGGTCATCTCCTCCTGTGCAATTTACAGCCTCCAGAACCTCACTGGTTGTCCAGCCATGCGTTGGTACTGACTCTACGGCAGCAGCTATCAGCTAAGCAGTTCTTGTCTTGCAGTTGTCTTTCCTGACGACACCTCAAAAGCCAGCCAGCCAGCAAGTCTCAACATCGTGGCATCTAAGGAGTGTTCTAGTTGGGTTTCATCCTGAACGAGTTCTTCCTGATTTTGACTCTTGTTGTTCGTTGATGTCACATTGATTCCAGCTTGTGGGGACCCCTCATGTGCAGAGCAGAACTGCTCCCCGGGATTTTAAAGTCGAGGCCTCTGGGACCAGATTGCCAGGCCTGTCTTCTACGAGGCACTTTGTTGGGTTTGAACTACCAACATTTGTTCATAGAAGAGTACCCAGCTGTTTCTGCAACATCACAATTCCATTCTTCCTCTGCTCCTTTGTTGTAGTCCACACACGAGGCAAGCGGTGAAACCCTGGCTTGAGTCAGACCCACCCTAGTCATCAGAGCAGAATATCCGCTTTGTCAAAGCTGTTCCGGTCTCAAGATTCAGCACCCGGCTGTCAAGGGAACAAAAGGAGAGAAGGGGAAACGTGAGTGTTCAGATTGTCCCTGATGCTAATGTCTTAGATCTCCAAGAACTGTCACAGCCTCGTGTTCTTTGAAAGGAGACCTGACGGTGTCACATGTGGCTGAAAGGCCAGAAGTTCGGGTCCTCCAGCCACTCTGAGAGGGACGGATGAGCAGTCTCTTCCTGTGGAGATCTGTGGCCTCGGAAACCTGATGAAAGTGACCCACGGTCAGAGCCAATTCCACGGTGGTAGATTTAGTTATGTTTCTTACGGGCTTTGAAATGTGCTTCGTTCCTGATAAGTCTCTTTTTGGTGTGAGGTTTGGTTTTGGTTTTATTGGTTGTCTTTTTGTTCCCCCCTCCTTTCCTTTTTTATAACACTATAATAAAAAAAGAATTGCTCCAAGGGTCAGACAGAACTGTTGAGGTCAGTTCCAGAGAAGGAGATGAGCTTAGTGCCCACGGCTCAGGGGGTCATTGCTTAGCACAGATTCCATCAGGAGAAGACAATGGAAAGTACACCCGGAATACTGCCGGCCATATTTTGTCAAAGAAAGGAAGAATGGGAGATGATTGCAAGTGCCTGTGAATTCTCCAGTCAGGAAGATTCTAAAGTTGATGTTGTTGTTATGTGCCATCGAGTCGCTTGCAACTCATAGTGACCCTGTGTACAACAGCCCTAAACCCTGCCCTATCTTGTGCCAATCGCACCATCTCCGATACACCCATCCCAATTACCCCAGTCACTGAATCAATCCACCTCATGGAGGGTTTTCCCCTCCTGCGCTGTCCCTCCACCCTCCCAAGCATGATGTCCTTCTCCAAGGACCGGTCCCTCCTTACAACATGTCCAAAATATGTCAGACAAAGCCTCAGAATCCTTGCCTCCAAGGAGCCGCCCGGTTTAACCCTTTCCAGGATGAATCTGTTCGTGTTTTTGGCAGTCCATGGTACTCTCGATTCTCTTCTCCAGCACCACAGCTCAAAGGCATCAATTCCCCTTCTAACCTCCTTAGTTATTGTCCGACTCTCTGATGCATAACAAGTGATTGCAAAGACCGTGGCCTGTATCAGATGCACCTTGGTCTCCAGAGTGACACCATTGCTCTTCAGTACTTTGGAAAGGTCCCTGACAGCAGGCTTTGCTATCGCATAACTCTGGATAATACCTCTTTCAGCATAGACTAACTGCTCTAACCATTTCAAAATCTCAGCTAATTGAGCAGGGAGGTCACGGGTGTGAGACTTCCTCGGACACAGGACGTGTGGGCAGGAGGAACCAGCGCCCAGAGAAGGACATTACGCCTGGTAAAGAGGGGGCCAGTTAAAAACAGGAAGCTCCTTCGTGCTGAAGGGACAGAGAGGCTTCAGCAATGGAGACAGGCACCGTGAGACTGACCACAAGGACGAGCAATGCTAGGTTCTGTCCTACAGAACGCCGACACCTTGGAACCAACGTGACACCAAAATTGGCTAAGAATAAAGACACGTTCTCATTCCTAAGTCAGAACTGGATGTTCTCAGTTGGACGAATGTCCTTCTTCCAGTGAATTTAGGGATCGAGGTCCCTCCATTGGCGGCTCAACCATCTCGCGGAACTCCGGGAAAGCCTTTAGGAGAATCCAGCAGAGTCTATCCATGGAGGCGTCTACCATCCACATTCTACTGGTCAGACTCGATCATGCAGACACAAGGCAGGCTGGAAGCTGTGGTCTCCCTCTGTGTGGGCAGGTGTATCACCTATGCAATGCCTCCGTTTCCCAGATGTGCAATGCTAGGCTCAGGGAGCTGACCTGGTTTGTTCAGAGTGACTCAGCCTCAGAGTCAGGAATTAAACTCTGTCTCCTCACTCCACTGACTTCTTTTTGTCCTGTTCTTTCCTGGGCTCTTTGAAGAGGTACAGAACAGTTTCTGGTTTCCAGAAGAAAATCCAAACCACGAGGAAGGATCTGCTCACACGAATCCAACGACACATTAAGAACTAAGGTGCGCTTGGCCAAGCCAAGATATTCACTCGTTTCATATGCTCGTGAGAGTCGGACACTGAATAAAAAAGAGCAAAGAGAAGAATTCAGTCTTTGAATTGTGATGTTTTCTAAGAAGCAGAGATGGAGAGACTTTGTCTCACGTACTTTGGGCCTGTAATCGTGAGAGGCCAGCTCTGAAGAGCAACATCACGCTGGGAAAAGCACAGGGTCCGTGAAAGAGAGGGAGACCCCAATGACACGGCTTGATGCAATGACGGTACCGATGGGCTTACGAACAGCAGAGATTGTGAAGATGGCACATCCGTCTCTTTTCCAAGTACAGGCCCCTTCTGACAAATGTCCGAAATAGTGTCACCATCCTCGCCTCCAAGGAGCACCCACCTGCTTGTACTTCCTCTGAGACAGACTCCTTCCCTTTTTCTGGGAGACTGTGGGACAGTCAGCACTCTTCTCCACGAACATAGATCAAAGGCACTGATTATTTGACTCTTTTCCTCCTTCAGTGCGCCAACTTTTAGAAGCATAAAAAGCTGTTGACAGTATCATGGCTTGGATCGGGCGCACCTTAGTCTTCAAACTGACCTCCTTGTTCTTTGCTATTTTAAAGCATTCCTTGACAGCAGATGTTCCCAATGCAACATGTGTTTTGATTACTTGAAGATGAGGGAGTCTGTGGCATGTCGTCACTGCTTAGCAAATAGTTGTTATCAGGCATGGTTGTACTGGGTGTTACACAAGGATCTAAGTGGAATCAGGGAGAGACTGAACAACAACATTCTTACAAGGGGGTGACTCCATGATGTCATTAAACACTTCCTGGACTCTACCCTACCTGAAGGGTCTCTGGCGGCTCAGCTTCTGACCCACACCTTAGTGGTTCCAAACATCCTGCCACTCCACGTTTGAATGATCTGCTGAATAATATGCTCCCATAAGGATCACGGTCTTGGAAACCCTGTGGGGAACTTGTGCTCTGCCACGTGGGAGTCTATGAACAGGAATGAGGGGGCAGCAGTCGATTTGGACTGTTGGCTGCTGGGATGCTTCCGAAGGCCCGGTTCTGAGTGAGGGGATCGCAGCTGAGAAGCAAACAGACAGAATTTGCTGGAATCTCAGCCTTGAGCTACAGTCCATCCTGTTGGCACTGTTGTTGTGGGCCGCTCTTGCTTCTGACTCCCAGTGATTTGAACACAACAGGAGGGACCGCCTCTCAGTCTTAAACCATCTTCACAAACGCTGCCACGTTTCAGTCCCCCATTGCGGCGACTGTGTTAGCTCGCCTCCCAGAGCGGCCTCCTCATTCTCGCTGATTCTGTGTCACCAAGCTCCGTGTTGTTCTCCAGGGACTGGTGACGTGCCACAGGGCGTGAGATGACCGTGTGGACATTGTGGCCGTGCTTCTCCTGAGGCGAACGTGTCTGCTCTCACAGGCCTGAGGTCTCTGCAGCCCGCCATGGCGTCCTTGTCCCCCTCACCTGTTTTACTCTTCGTAAAGAATTGAGAGGAGAAATAACCCAGAGGCTGCACCTAAGAGTGGTTAGATGTAACCCCACAGAGCACGGAGAAGTCTGGAAGGCTGGGAAATAAAGACTTCATGCCACCAAGTCCGCCTGGGCTCACAGAGATCCTGTAGGACCGGACAGAACCGTCTCCTGGGTTTTCCAGGGCGGTGAATTGTTACAGGAGCAGCTGCCTTACCTGTCCGCAATAGTTGCAATGGAACAACTGAACTTTCCATTAGCAATCAGTGCTTTGCCCACTGTGCCACTAGAGCTCCTGGGATCAGACCCCATGATCCATCCACAAAGGGGCCTGGTTAGCAGGGCGTGTGTGACAAGGGTGTCCAGCTGTCTGCAGGGCGTCACTTGTCTAGTCTCCCAGGGGTTGATACGTGGTGTGCAAATAAAGCAGCAATGATACGAGCAAAGCAGGGCTGCACAGAAGACAGAGCCTGAGACAGCAGTGCTCACTGGGGTAAATTCACCAAGGTCGAGGTCATGGCCACACCCTGCTCGCAGAGTGTGGGTGATGAGCTCCCGGAGAGACAGCAGAAGGAATGTAGGACACCATCTCTCTTGGATCCTTGGGCTCCATGCAAAGGTCTATACCTTCAGGAACAAACAGAACCTTTCGCTTTTGTTCCTTTTATAGTAAGTTTTTATTGCTTGTGAGATTAAGTTTAGGGCTGCTAACTGAAGGTATGGTGGCTCCGGGCGGCCAGCTGCTTCCATGATTTCCAGCCTCTGAGACCCTGCGGGCGGTTCTGCTGCGCCCTACATACATGGCTGTGAGCCAGGGTCCTCCGGCCAGCACTGGGGTTGGATTTGATGTGTGGAAAGTCATATCACCCCTCAACCTTGTTGTTCAAAGAGTGAAGGACACTCAGGTGACACTAGGTGACTGAGTGTTCCCTTCCTGTCTTTGCGTGTTGTCCCATCAGCTTCTCAATTTATCTAGAGCAGCTATGATAGAAATACCAAATGAGTGGTTTTAACAAAGAAGATTGAGTTCTCAGCGCTTCAGAGGTTGTTGTTATACGTCATTGAGTCAAAATCATCTCACAGCTGACCTTGCAGTGGGTTTTCAGGGGCTGTAAGTTCCGTGAGAGGCGAGTGCTCATTCCCCTCAGGGGAGCTGGTGGATTTGAACCGTCCACCTGTGTGCTGGCAGCACTGCTCCTTACCCACTAGGCCACTGTAGCTTTAGAATCTGAATTCAGAGGGCTGGTTCTAGGGAAAACTCTCTCTGTCATCTTGGGGGAAAGACCTTGGTCCTTGGTCCAAAGGTAATCTGCATGCAGCTTGACATCTCTCCCCCTCTAACTCTGCTTCCTTCTTCCATCTGCTCTTTATATCAAAAGAAATTGACTCAAACCACAAACCACACGAATGCTGCTTTATTAATGTAACATAGAAAACCTTTCCCGAATGGATTTACAACACAGAGGGGTGAGGGTTTCAAGTACCCGTTATGAGGCTTGGGAACTCTGGTGGCTTCAGTAAGAAGCTGTGCTGCGGTCCCGAAGGCATGAAGTTTGAGTCCATCCTGCTCTGCTGGAGGATGGACGATCACCTTGCATGAGATCTACTGCCGAAAAAAGCCACTGGAGGATCATCTGTGAGTCGGTTCCGAGGTGACGGCACACAGCAGCAGTAACAACGATCGTGGGGCCACAGTTGGACCTATACCAGAGTTCTCATTGTCGGTACCACGTCTTTCCTGGGTTTTCCATTTGATGGTGCAAGTAGTTAGTGAGCTCAGCTGTTAGCCACCAGGCTGGAAGTTCGAGTTGACTCAGAGGAACCTCTGAAGAAAAGTTTAGTGATCTACTTCTGAAAAACCAGCTACAAAGCCCTGGGGACACGCCTGTGCTCTGACTCACACGGGGCGCCCAGAGTTGGAATTCTCCGACTTTATAGGACCTTCGTTTTCAGTGTGTGTGGCCTCCTTCCAGAGTGGACATGCGGCTCCCCAGGAGAAACATGGACAGAGTCCTCTCGTGTGATTCACAGCCTCCGAAGCCCAGTGGAGGTCGGTTAGGAATTGGATCCCAAGAGAGGAAAACCTTTAACAAGAAGGATTGGCACAGAGGCTGTAGGAATAAGCTCGGACGTATCCGAGATAGGCCGAGGTTCAGCTCTGTTGTTCACAGGGTGGCTGGGAGTCATGGTCAACTCTACGGCACTTAATTACCAACAGTAATGACAGCCGATGGCAGAGAGCGTGAGAGCATGCGTATGGAGCTCTCCTGGTGCAGGGCTTAAAGGGTGTGGATGGTAACCAATGGGTCAGCACTTCAAACCCACCAACCACAACTTGGGAGAAGGACATGATGATCTTCTCTCTCCAGCAAAGATACAGGCTTGGAAAGCTGTGGGCTGGTTCAGCTTTGTCCCATAGGGGGCAGTGTGAGTTAGAATTTACTGGGTGGTCTTGTGTTCTTCTGTTGTCCTTTGTCATTTAAGAAGCAGGCAGAAGCTTGCCGGCCACCATATGCCAACTCCTGCACTAGATCATGTTGCTTCTTATGCTGGTCTTGAGGAAGGAGTTTGCCGATCAGATAAACCTGCTTTCTGGAAACTCCTCCTCCATTCCCTTAGTCAAGTCACAAGTGGAACTGCACTTCTATCCGACTGCTGTCTTCAAGGACATTCCAATGAATTAAGGTTATGGAATTCCTGGGTAAGACATACCACCTTAGAACTAGAAAGTTATGATGAAAATGTTAAAATGGAAGAATAAAACATAATTCATGATTTATGGTGGATCATCTTTGATGCTTCGAGGAATCAATAACCCATATCATCATTCTCATTTATCCCCGGGACAGTCATTCATTTCACAAAGCAATAATTCCTGATAATATGAAATATATGCAGACTGCATGCACAGATCCAGCCAAAGATACACCCCAAATTCTGATGCGATGGGGAGGCAAGCATGGAAAACAAATTCATCTGCTGGTATAATTTTAACAATCATGCTTAGAATCTTTCTACATTATTTATATTTATCATGAAATACACCACTTTGTTGCACAAAGAAATGCAGCTGTAATTTGAAGCAATGCAGACATGTTGTTGTTGTTGTTAGGTGCCGTCGAGTCGTTTGCGACTCATAGCGACCCTATGCACAACAACCCTAAACCCTGCTCTATCCTGCGCCAACTGCACTGCCTCTGACACACCCATCCCGATTACCCCAGTCACTGAATCAATCCATCTCATAGAGGGTCTTCCCCTCCTGCGCTGTCCCTCCACCCTCCCAAGCATGATGTCCCTCTCCAAGGACCCGTCCCTCCTGGCAACATGTCCAAAGTATGCCAGACGAAGCCCCAGAATCCTTGCCTCCAAGGAGTAGCTTGGTTTAATCCTCTCTAAGATGAATCTGTTTGTTTTCCTGGCAGTCCACGGTACATTCAGTACTCTTTTCCAGCACCACAGCTCAAAAGCATCCACTCTCCTTCTGTCCTCCCTATCATTGTCCAACTCTCTGATGCATAACAAGCGATTGCAAATACCATGGCCTGTATCAGGCGCACCTTAGTCTCCAGAGAGATACCGTTGCTCCTGAGTACTTTAGAGAGGTCCCTAACAGCAGACTTTCCCATCGCGATACGCTTTTTGATTTCCTGACTGCTGGTGCCAAGAGTGTTGACTGTGGCGCCAAGCAAACTGAAGCTGTGAACACTCTCAATCTCTTCGTCATCCATCCTGATGCTGCCAATTGGTCCAGTGGTGAGAATCTTTGTCTTCTTGACATTGAGCCTCAGTTCATACTGAAGGCTGCAGTCCTTGACCCTTCGCAGCAAGTGCATGAGGTCCTCCTCAGTTTCAGCAAGCAGGGTTGTGTCATCTGCATAACGCAGATTGTTAATAGACCTTCCACCAATCCTGATGCCACAGTTCTCCTCGTAGAGCCCAGCAGAGCAATGCAGACATAGTGCTCCGTAAAAACAAGGACGACAAGACTTCAGCTTCTTTGCTTTGGATGTTTCATCAGGGAAAACCAATCTCTGGTAGAAGGCCTTGCGTTTAGTGGAGAAGTGGATCAGGAAGCTCTAGTCAAATCCTCGGTGAGATTGACACAAACGGACTCAAGCATCCAGGGGGTCGTGGTGGTGACACTGGATCAGTGGGTGTTCTGTTCGTGCACAGATATGTGGGTGGGTGGGTGGATGAATGGATGGATGGATGGATGGATAGATAGGCAGATGATTGCCACAAGGTGGAGGCAACTTGACAGCTGTTGTCGAGTACCGTCGAGTTGAACCCACCTATAGCTGACCCTCCAGCAGCTTTTCAGAGGCAGTTAATTTCATGGGAAGAGATTGCCCATCCTTTTCCAATGGAGCAGCTGGTGGATTCGAACTGTGTGCCTTCAGGACTGCAGTGTAGTTTTTATCAGTGTGTAATCTCCTCTGGGGCAAATTGACAGTGACTGGTGATAATTTGATGACAGCAAATACAAGCAATGCCCATATCACCAGCTGTTTTGCTAAGGAGTTTGGGCCTGGGTTTTCCACATACCTGTGTGTGACACAAGAGGGAAACATACACTGCCTTTCAGCTGCTCTTTGTTACCCCCCGATTTGTGACAAGTCAAGCCCAGCAGGACCAGACCGTTGTGATCAGTGCTTCCATAGCTGCTTTTCAGGAGGAGACCACCTCACCTTTCTCCCTGGTCTCAGTCTGGAAGCCCTGCTGAAATCTACTCGCCATTACAGCACCGTGAATGCCTCCACCAACCAATGGTGAGTGGCTGCACCTGACATGCAGGGGCTGGAACTCAAACATGATTCTCTTAAACGGAGAGAGGGAATGCTGCTACTGGATCATCACCTCCACCATAACCTCTTGTGAATGTGTAAACAAATGAATAATGCACCTGTTGTCTTTTTATGCACTGTGGAGTCAGCACTGACTCATGACTGACCATCCAGAGGGTTTTCAGAGGCAGACAATCCCGTGAGAAGAAACTGTCTCTCTTTCTCACACAGAACAGCTCAGGGATTTGAACTTTGTACCTTTGGGTTCGCAATGCAACTGACTCATCATTACCAAGTCATCAGAGCTCTTTAATAATAAGCCTATTTCTCCAAATATTTTAATGGAAAAAAGTGAAGAATTAGGAGTCTCATTAAGAACACACACACACACACACACACACACACACAACAAACCCCAAATCTGCTGCCGTTCTGTCTCCTAATCACAGCACCACAAAAAGTACAAAGTAGAACTGCCCCCATTGGGTTTCCAAGGCCATCATTTTTATTGTATATTCAATTTTTGCCACTGACATCGTAATTAAAAGGTATGGATTTTATTTCTTTTTTCTTGGCCTTCCTTATTCATTGTCCAACTTTCACATGAAAAAGAAGTGATTGAAAAGATGATGGCTTGGGTCAGGTGCCCCTTACTCCTCGAAGGGACATCTTTGCTCATTAGCCCATCGAAAAAGCCTTCTGCAGCAGGTTTCCCCAAAGCAATGTGCTCTTTTTTCTCTTGATTGCTATTTGAGAATCGATTGTGGCTCCAAGAAAAGAAATCCTTGACAACTTCAATCTATTCTTATTTATGATGATGTTGTGAGATGCGATGACGACAGGACGAGATGATGCTTCATTCTGTTGTACACAGCACTGCTGTGGGCTGGAGCCCCCTTGGTGGTACCCAACCACGAGAAGTCGTTATAGAAGTGGTGTCTTTCTGCAAGATACTGCTGTGTCTTTCTCCCACGGAGTGACTGCTGGGGTCTAAACAACTGCCTGCCTGTTAGCAGCCAGAAGCATTCACCATTGCAACCACTGCACCACTAGGACTCCCTTTGGAATCCAGTATTGGGTTTGGATACTGGCTTTATCATCTATTAACTGTGTGGCTTCAACGACTTCAAGCTTAACCTCTCTAAGCTTCGATTTCTTCACTTAAAATTGGGAACATCAAATAATAACTGAAGGTATTAGTGGACAATGAATAAGGAAGAATGAAAAGGAATTGATGCATTTAAATTACAATATTGATGAAGAGTGTTGAATATAACATGACCTTGTCAAAGAACAAAAAAAAAAATCTGTCCAGGAGGAGGTGTAACCAGAATGTTCATTAGAAGCAGGACAGTAAACCTTCATCTCACATACTTTGGACATTGTCAGGAGGGGCAGATCCTCGGAAAAAACTGGCATCATTCTGGGAAAAATAGAGGGTCCATGAAAGAGAGGAAAAACTTTAACTGGATTGACTGATACAGTAACTACAACAATGGGCTTGGACAGGAAGGAGATCATGAGGGATCACGGGAGAGGGCAACGTTCCAATCATTGTTCGCAAGGTCGCTATGAGGAGTAGTTGACTCAGTATCACACAACAATAAACTCATGTACATAAGGTTGCAGTGCAGCTTCAATAGTTAGTAGGAATGAGGGTAGCGGGGACTGCAGCTTCTGTGCATTGATAGCATGCATGCACTGAGATATTATTAGCAATAGATTTGTCACGAGGTGAAAAACTAGAGGTGTTGTCCTTTGAGGCGGCAGACTTTTCATAGACTTAGTGTAATTTTTTCAGTCTAGAATTAAAGATGTGCCTCATACAGGCCATGGTCTTAGCAATTACTTGCTATGCATCAGAGGGCTGGATAATGTCCAGGCATGACAGAAGAATTGATGCCTTTGAGTTGTGGTGCTAGAATTGATGCCTTTGAGTTGTGGTGCTAGAGAAGAGTATTGAACATACCATGGACTACCAAGAGAATGAACAAGTCCATCCTGGAGAGGGTGCAACTAAACTGCTCCCTGGAGGCAAAGACTTTGAAGCTCTGTCTCACATACTCAGGGCAGGTTTCCAGGAGGGACCAATTCTTGGAGAAGGGCATAATTCTTGGGAGAGTGGAGGGACAATGGAGGAGAGGAAGATGAGATGGATTGACACAGTAACTGGGGTAATGAGGGTAGGTGTGTCAGAGGCAGTGAGATTGGCTCAGAATAGAGCAGGGTTCAGAGATAATGTGCAGAGGGTCACTAGGAGTCAGAGTCAACTTGAATAGGAAGCTGTGCAGAAATTCTGAAAGGCCGTTTTCACTGAGGTCTGGAGGATACCAGTGGTGTGAATTTCTCTGCTGAGTCAGCTTCAATCCTGCTACCACCATGGCTCACGTTTCTTGTTGATTGTTTTCTTGTTGGGCTGCCTTTATTGTAAAGTTCCTCTGAAGTTTCTAGAGCATTTGATCAACTTCCTGCCACCAAATATTTTATACTTCCACTTTAGAGCAAATTTTCTCACTCAACATTCCTCTAACTTCCCTTCTGTTTATTTTATGGGGACAGTGTAATTTAGCAAAGCCTCTCTTATCCAAAAAATCCGTTATAAAATTCTTTTTCATCGAGGCACTGGTCGTCTCTGAAGTCAATTAACTGTCACATTTAACTGGTTTACTGTGTTGAGTAAACCAGTGCCTGGAAAGCTACAGGCTGCCCTACAGAGCGATTATCCTATAGACAGTGTTTGTTGTTGTTAATTATAGATGTACCAAGACAAGTCGTGGTGACCTTGTGCACTACTTAGTAGAATTGAGTTTTAAAGGATTTTTCTTGACTGTCATCTTGGGAGCTCTGTTGGCACTCCAGAAGCTATGCTGTACTCCCAAAGGCACACAGTTCAAATCCACCAACTGCTCTGGAGGAGTAGAATGAACACTCTCCTCCCATGCAATAAACTGTCTCTGGAAACCCACCAGAGAGTCAGCTATGCGTCGGTTCTGACTGCTCAACAACAATCGTGATGAATGCCTCTGTAATGGTTTTGAACCCTCATATATGGGTTAGCACGAGGTCACAGAAGAATTCGGATGTACAGACTCCAGATGAATAAAGTGTATCCATAGTTGGGCCATCTAGTGCCTCTTAAGCAGAGACAGGCACTACAAGTGATGACTTTAACAGATCACATTCTATCACACTTTAGAAGGCTGGAAATAAAAATTCAGTGTGCCAGCTCTAGAGGACGCTTCTTCTTTGTGTTGGCTCACAGGATAAAAGGGCGGCCCTTTTACTCTTCCAGCATCTGTGGACCCGGGATTCCTTGGAGATTTCCATGTAACTTGGTGTCAATCTTCTCCTGAGTCTAGGAGGTTCTCAGCACAGGGGGAACTCAGGTCTAAAAGATCGTCTCCTCTCCCAACTCCTCTTCCTTCATGATCCCACTTCTGCTCACTATTTAATTCTTTTAATTTCTCTAAAGAGATTGACTCAGTAGTCAACCTAATCACATGCATAGTAGCCAACCTTTTTAACACAACTGCTATTAATCCTGTCTCAATAATATCATGAAGAACAATGGCATCACATAAGATAATTACACCAGATCATAAGATGGAGAATAATTACATAATACTGGGACCATAGCCTAACCAAGTGGACACATAGGCTCCACAACACTGGATATTCATGCTTTGAGGTTACAGAGTGACTAGAAAAAGTGTGTTGTGTTGTTGTTAAGTGCTGTTGAGTCATAGACGACTCATAGTGACCCTATAAATGAAAGACATGAACACTTGTTTAACTTTTATCATATCTCTAAGTTCATAGAGATTCATCCTGGAGAGGGTTAAACCGAGCAACACCTTGGAGACAAGGATTCTGGGGCTTTGTCTGACATATTTTGGGCATGTTGCAAGGAGGGACAGACAGGTCCTTGGAGAGGGACATCATGCTTGGGAGGGTGGAGGGA
>NW_006399764.1:29814772-29847587 GCF_000299155.1 Elephantulus edwardii | reverse complement strand
CACATCAATGTCACAGTGTTTAGCATCACAGCAACCATGGGTTACCTCTGTACAGCGAATTGATAGATCAGTGCTATACCACTTAGAAGAATGTTTGTCCAAAAATAATTAACACCAGGCCCGAGGGCCACAGATTAAAATCCCCCACCTTTGACTTGGTAGTATAACTTTCTAGCCACTGGGCCAAGAGAGCAAACATTCCATACCCAAACCTCAGCCAAAACCAGAAAACACACCTTTGCAGAATTCAGCTGCCTAACTGACCCTCCCAAACTGGATTGCAGCCCCAAACTGGCAACCAAATGTCTTTTTAAATATGAGGCCAAGTCCAATCAGCTCATACCCATTGTAAGCAAACATTCCACACCCAAGCCTCAACCAAAACCAGAAAACACGCTTTTGTAGAATCCAGCTGCTCCACTCATCTTCCCAAACTGGATTCCTAGAAAAGTATAAGATTAAGAATTAGAGAACCTTGATTTGGTTATAGGGACCTGAAGAAGGTATTAAAACTCCACATTTGATGTTTTGATTAGTAAAATAGGAATGACCTTAATACTTATCTCATGTGGTTGAATCTAAGTGCCACAGATAACGATAATCATAGAGACAGGGCAAACTACCAATCCCAGTGTATGCTGTATCAGAGCTATCAACACCACCATTTCCATTATTTCTTCATGTGTGCATGTGTAGAGGGTGGAACCAACAATTTCTGCTCTGCTGTGGTCTTCAGTTCCACTATGTGGCACAGGAAGTCATCAGCAGTTGAAAAGGGTTCAAGGTCAACAGCCTTTATTTTGGTTTGGTGCATATATCCATACGGATGCAATTTGAAGGACAAATTCTGTGGTGGTGCAACTGCCTAATCCTAACCCTGACAGGTGTGTAAGCTTGGATAAATCATTTCCATCTTTAATGATTAGTTTAGATAGATGCCAAATAAGACAATGAACTACATAAATATCAATATCCTTTAGAGCAGTTTAGCCCAGGAAAGATAGGCATCCTTGCTGTAGTCTTTAAAAGCAAGAAGTGTGATGAGCTTGATGGTCAATGGGACTTGTGGAAGCTTCAAGGTGGCTGGGTAAAAGAGATGCTGAAAGAGATCCATTTGCTGCAAGAACAAAAAAGAGTGTAGGGGAAGTTACTAACGCAGAACCTGCAAAGTTTCGGAACGGATGCTCTTCTTGTCAGTTGCCAGTGAGTTTGCTCCGACTCACAGGAGCTCTATACCCAGAAAAACGAGCCCTACCCACCTTCTGCCATCCTCACAGCGACTGCAGAAAAACGAGCCCTACCCACCTTCTGCCATCCTCAGAGTCACTGCAGTGCTTGGGCCCATTGTGGCAGTAAGTGTGTCAATCCATATTGTTAATGGCACTCCTCTGATTCCTCCACTTGGCCAAGCTCTATGTCCTTCTCTTGGAAGAAGGACACCTCCTGGTAAAATGCCCAAAGTGTGTAAGGCCACATCTTACCATCTTTGCTCTTAAGGGGCTCTCGTGCTTTTTCCAAAACAGATTTGTTAGTTCTTTTGGCAGTCTGTGGTATATTTAACACTCTTCAGCCAAACCAAAATTCAGAGGCATCACTTCTTCCTTGGTCTTCCTTGTTCATTGTCCAACTCTCAGATGCATATGAAGTAATTCAAAACACTATGGCTTAGACCAGGAACACCTTAGTGAGAAGACCTCAAAACATCTCCAGAGCAGCTACGTGAAGGTCAGTGGGAAGATATCAAAGCAACGTCCTCTGACAGTGTCTAGACCCATTGACACTGAGCGTCACCTTGTATCAAGTGATGAAAGAGGGGCCCAAGGAGTCCTGAGCGTGAGTGAGGGAAATGGAGAATGTTCACAAACGTCCACCTCCTTCTCGGATTTCTTCAAGTGCACCCTCTGCATTACCACCAGAGGGACCCTAAACTCAAATATGTTCTCCTTGAAGGATTACAACCTCTACTAGTTGTTCACTGGCTACAGAGTATGATCTAAGCCCCTTGCTACTGGACCTTTTACTCTGAATTCTAACTCACCTGCCTCACCTGCGACTTCTCATCCAAAAACCCAAGATATTCTGAACACAGCATCGTTGGTTTCTTCTTAGCTCAGTGCCTTTGCACATGCTGTTCCTCTACCAAGAATACATCTCTCAAGTTCACTGCTTGGTCAAGTCTTTCTTCTTTTTCCTGCTCATTTTCACGTCCGTGGTCCAGACCTGTGTAATGGTACTTACCATGTTGTTGTTGTTATGTGCTGTCGAGTCTCCTGCCCTAAACCCTTCTCTGTCCTGTGCCAGTATAACTGTCTCTGACACACCTACCGCCATTACCCCAGTCATTAAATCAATTCATTTCATCGAGGGTCTTCCTGTCCAGCTCTAGCCCTATACCCTCCCAAACATAATGTCCCTCTCCAAGGACTGGTCCCTCCTTGCAACATGCCCAAAGTATGTCAGACGAAGTTTCAGAATCTTTGCCTTTCAGGAGCAGCCTGGTTTTACTCTTTCCAGGATGAACTTGTTTGTTTTCTTAGCAGTTCATGGTATACTCAATACTCTTCTCCAGCACCACAGCTCAAAGGCATCAATTCTCTTTCTGTCTTCCCTAGTCATTGTTACTTCCCAAGTGATTGTTACTTACCATGACTTTTGAAATATTGTGTGCATCTACTTCTCCAGGAGAACATGAACTTCTTCTGGAGATTGGCCTCATGTTCCATGGTGCTGGGAGGTGCTCACTTAATATTTTCTTGAGTTTTTCAATGGCCAGAGAAATGATTTGAAGCATAGTTTTAGGGGGCATCTGGAGAGAATAAATTCAAGACCAATACTCTTTTGAATACAAACAATAAAAGCTACAACCCCCCGTGCTAATTGCTGCTGCATCAATGCTGAGTCATGGCGGCCCATGTGGGTCAGGGGTTGGGGGTGGGGTGGGGGGGGAGTTGTGCCCCAAAGGTTCTTCAGTGACTGTGTTTTTCAAAAGCAGTTCGCCAGGCTTTGCTTCCAAGGTGCCTCTGGGTGGGCTCAAACCTGTAGCCATTTGGTTAACCATTGGCATCACCCAGAGACAAGCAGTCAAGCAAAGGTGCTGAGCAAAGACAAATGAAATAACAAGGAGGCATTGGCAGTTTCAGGATGGAGCCCAAGACAGCCAGTGGCTGAGTGGAGTCCTGACGGTCCTGGTGTAGGAGGTTGTGTTTGGTTAGCTGATTGTAAGTGGGCTTCCAAAGAGCTCATGTGGAGAGAGAGGTGCAAAGTGATGCATCCTTTCCAGGGAACAAGCAGACACAGATACTGGACGCCAGAGTGGAAAGGACCACTTGGTGGACAGCTGGTTGATCTTCTGAGAATATGAGAGGGAATTATGCTGGGTCACTCTTAAGATCTATTTATCTCATCCCTCCTTTTTGTCTGATATCTCACCAATCAGGCAAAGAATAGAAGTAGCTACCTTTTCTCATTTAAGTTTAACCACCCACAAAGCTCTAAACTCTTAGAAGTTTCTCTTGGTCCAGGAGTCCCTGGTTGGCTTACAAAGGTTAGTGTTACAAGTCTCCCCAGAAGTACCTCAGAAGAAAGGCCTGGAGATTCACATCTAAAGGACTCAGTCATTGAAACCTTGTGGAGTCCAGCTCTGTTCTAAACACCTGTGTCCATCAGGAGTGGGAATCAGTTTAACAGCTTCGATTTCTGTGTCACAGAGCAAAGCATTTCACCCAGAGAAGCACTATTATTTAAGGAATGGGACTAAATTCACTCATCGGTCAGATTTGTAATGCCTCCTTCCACCATCTGCTTAGAGGTTAACTCAGTGTTCTTTGCCTCTCAGATCTGCTTTTCTCCCAGGTTCTGGACCAACACTGACACAAACCAGGATTCACCAGAATGCCGGGCCCTGCAAGGCACAATGTCCCGAACCCCACCTTTCCAGATACAGGGTCTGAACACTCTCTACCCCACATACAATCATCTCCTGAAAAGTCTGTTCCGTGCTGTGTCATTGTTAGGTGCTGTCTGATCAACTTTGACTCAGAGCCGCTCTAATCACAACAGAATGACACTGCCAGGCCCTTCTTCATCCTCACGGCCCTGCAAGGATGCTTGCAGGGGAATGTCTGATGGTCATAAAGCAGCTCTTATACTAGGCCCGGACAAGCTAGTACAACGTTGTTGTTGTTGTTGTTGTTTGGTGCTACTGAGTTACCTCCACCTCATGGTAAAACAGAACAGAATGCCGCCTGGTCCTGGGCCACCCTCACGTTCCCTGATCCTTGCTGTAGACTCTTTATCTCACGCTTTACCCCGCGTGCTGTTCTCCGCAGGGACAGCGCCCTCCTGGTAACACGCCCAAAGGGTGAGAGGCGGCCTCCTCATCCTTCTTTCTAAGGAGCCCTTTCTCTGTCCTTTCCCAAAGCAGATTCATCTGTTGTCCGGGCAGTCCATGAAACACTCAATATTCTCCACCAACACTGGATTTCAGACGCATCCGTTCTTTCTGCTTCATTATCTATCTTTATGTGCTACCAATTATCGTGGGGCCTAACGTATAGCGGTGTGTTTGTTGACTGGTTGACAAAATCAATGAGCTAGCCATCCCTTAGCCACTCTGCCTTTGGCAAATGGAGCAACTCAAGGACGTTTGACCTTCAAGCTGGCTTCTTCCTGTCAGGATGTTGAGTGGTGTGTTTGGTAAGCATCTGTTTGGAGCCCCCGTTACTCAGTAAATGCGTGTTCTTAACGAGAGTGATCAGTGCAGATCAAGCTGGCATCCATTAAGGACAGGGAGGAATGCTTTGGTGTGCAAATGGAAATGGGTCTGTGCTGAGGGATAATGAATACATGCGAATGAGGGCTGGTTATTAAACTGGGGAGAGGGGACTCGTCATTACTTCCCACTGCTTCCTGGAGTTCTTGGTAATAGCTCTTCAAGCGAGGAGACATGTGGAGCTGAGGATGCGAAGAAGCAAATGTATAGATGAAGTCTGCTCGTGGAGAGGCGTGGAGTTTGGGATTGATCCTCCTGCTGTGTTCCCTGGGAAGCCGATGATTTGAACAGATCTGTTTTCCCCAAACGCAATCCAAAAGCAACTTCACAGTCCCTCCCGGAGAATCCCAACACTCTGATTTCCAACCAAAGGCAAAGTTCACTAACCACATCAAACACTGATGAAAAAATATCTTAGAAGCAAAATTCGTTTCTGTCATGAGCTTCAGCATGCTGTTTACCATCTACATTCATGTGAGAGGTTTGAAGATTTCAGGTCTTGGACAAGAGCTAGAGAAAAACTACCTTCTGGTTACACACTCAAAGGTCAGACGTTGGCGTCTATCCGGATGTGCCTTGGAAGAAAGGTCTGGCTGTCTGTGAGACCAGCCATTGAAAACCCTTTGGAGCACAGTCCACCTGGGGCAACCACGAATCAGAATTACTCAGTGGCATGTGGTCACTTTAGAATGTAAACAAAGCTTGAAAGTTGGATCCAAGTATTAATTATTGATACTCAAGATTCACTCAGAATTAATAGTTATGATAGCAGCAGTCAAGCTATTCTGGTGGCTTACTGAGTTATATGTTGGGCTGCGCCCCAGAGGGTGGGCGGTTCAAATCCACAGGCTGTTCTGGGGTTGTGAGGATAGGCAATATCCTATTGAGAAGAGATATTGACTTGGAAGCCCACCAGAGATTTGCCACGTCTCAGGACTGACTTGAAAGCAATGGGTTGGATTGGGATGAGTCATAGCGTCCAAGTTATTTTTATTTGGAAATAGCTTGAATGGGAGATGTGGTTAGAGGGAGAAAGTTTTTGTTTCTTTCATTGTATTCTTTTCCAATGGATCAATGAGGCCTGATTTGTGGTCTGGCATCTTGGAGAAATGCAGTCATTATGTGCAGAACACTTAAATGGTGGCAGGAAAGACGAACTGGAGGAAGATGATGCTTCAGTTTGGAAAGGACGGTCCTGCCTTCATCACATGATATCCTGTGGTGCAGAGTAGAACCTCAGGTGAGCTCAGGTGTTTGGAGGTAACGTCTGAGGTGAGAGACAGCCCCGCCCCCATCATATATGCCTCTGGCCCAGCTTCTCCTTGTGGTGACAGTGCTGGCTGGGGAAGCTCAGAGCTTCATTTATCAGATATTGTTGTTTAAATTAAGCAGCGAGGTGAGTTACTGGGTTAATAATATTAATGACATTCTGCATCTTGATTTTTCCCCCTCCATTTTTAATCAGAAATGGAGCCATGTCTTTTTAATAGTTTTGATGATTTCTAATTTTAGGAATGTTTATGAAATCAGTCTGCATTTTAATGGGTCATACAGGTATCAGAATCGACAGATTATTCTATTTTTGAAATGCACGGGTTTCCTGTTGCACTCCCAGTGTACATAAGCTCTCTATCTCTGCACAGAATTTTGATTCATTTACCCTCACAAAAATGTCTTAAATGGGATATTTTATTCTATTAACCTTTTATAAGCAGCAACTTCTTCTTTGATCTCTTGGAGTCTAAAGTATCGTTAACTGACAAATCAACAGCGTAATTACAAAGCTTCTTGCAACCGATCACCGGGATGCATTAGGAACTAGCAAGATTGCATGGTGTTTCCAGTGTAATGTGGTGCGATTTGGATTGTAATAATTGGTGCCCAGTGAAGAGAAGTATTTGTCAAATCGATCAACTTACTTCTTAGACATTGATATCTGAGCTTGGCTGGAAAAAGGCATCGATTAACTTGGGAACAGCTATTAAAAAAATTCAATAAACTGGGGAGTTTTACTCTAATACAAAGCAGATTTGTTGAAGTAAATAGCTGTTGTTTCTGAGCAATAGGTCAGCGTTGGGAAGAACACCTCTTGGTCATTGTCCAAAGTGGACCTCCAGGCCACATTGACCCACTCAGCCCAATCGGGTTGCTCTTTGCACTATTTTGGTAGTTTCACATTTTCATTTCTTTTTACTTATTATTTCTGTTGAGAATATATACATCAAGACATGCACCAATCCAAGAATTTCTACGCACACAATTTGGTCACGCTGATGACATTCTTCCAGTTGTGAAACTATTCTCACCCACATTTCCTGAGATTTTTCCACTCCCATTAGCATAAAGTACTTTCCTCAAAGTTCCCTGCCTAATTTTTTTATTGCTGTGGCCAGTTTGATCTCATAGAGATAGTTCTAAAGAAAGCCCAATGTTCAGGGGAGGCTTTTGGTAAGCTAAGCTGCTGTTTGATTCAAAGAAGATTTCATAGGAAATTGAGGTTGAGATTTAAAGATTATCTCAGAGCAATGGTTTTGGAGACTCATCCAGCCTTGATAACTGTAGAAAGTCTGGATTCCATAGCAATTTGAAATTCTGTGCTGCATTTCCCTCTTTTTGATCAAGATTCTTTTGTAGATGCTTTGATTAAAATGTTCAGTAATAGTAGTCAGGCACCATCAAGATCTTCTGGTCTCATAACAAAAGGAGGCAGTTGTTCATGGAGACAGCCACATGCTCCATCTCCTCCTCTATTTCAGATTCTTTCTCTTCTCTGTGGCTCCAGGAGAATAGAGACTAATCCCTGTGCCTGAGATTTAGTTGGTTCTTATGACAACAGACTAGAAGATGTTATCTTGTTGCAATATTTTACCACTCCTCTGTTTGTTTGGGTTTTCATTTTACTTGGATCTATAATCAGCATGCATGGTAGGAGCAGTCAAGGAATCAATAAAACTTGTTCCTGTTGCACTGGGGAAATCTGCTATCAAGAACCTCTTTAAAGTACTAAAGAGTAAGGATATCATATTAAAGACTAAGGTGTGCCTGATTAAAGACAGGGCATTTTCTGTTGTTTCCAATGCATTTGAAAGTGGGACAATAAGTAAGAACGACCAAAGACAAATTGATGCCTTTGAATTATGGTGTTGCTGAAGAGCATTGACTGTAGCATGGACTGCCAAGAGAGTAAATCTGTCTTGAAGGAAGAAAACCAGGATGCTCTTCAGAGGCAATGATGATGAAACTTTATCTCATATACATTGGGCATGTTGTCAGAAGAGGCTAGTCCTTGGAGAAGGACATCAGGGAAAGGTAGAAGGTCACTGAAGGAGAGAAAGACCCACAACAAGATGGGATGACACAGTGACCCCAGCAATGGACTTGAGCGTGAAAGATCACAGGATAGGGCAAGGTCCAGACCCTTTGTTCACAGGGTTGCTGTGAGATGTAATTAACTGGATGACATCTTACCGCAACCACCTCTGTCGTTTTCCCATACTAGATGGCTTCCACGCTGTTGTGACTGCAGCATCTGGGGAATTGACATCTTGGCTTTCATTTCCTGCTCTGTCTGCCTCTTCTGCTGTTTGAGAAGTTCCCGTTTGGCCTTCCTCACCAGGATAGCTCTCTCCTTCGGAACAATGTAAAGGCTGTGTTCTCTACCAATAGGTTTGTTTTTATTACTGCTAAAGGTTAGCCTTATTGGAGGGCCTGGCTCAGTAATCTCTGATTAAATACAAAGAAAAAAGAAGTGGGAGCCTGGATGAGTAAACCGTCAGGCCCTCGTTCAAGCTGTGGTCATGACGGAAGCTGAAGTCATCCAGATGGAAAAACAGAAAGAGAACTGGGTAGAAAGGGACAGAACTATCAAGGTCCCAGAGTCTAAGGCCATGATAACTCTATGCAGAACCTAGGAAGTCTGAAGCCTTTCTGCTGCTGCTGTTTGTTTTCGCCTGTTGACCCCACTTGTAAAGATCATGTGCAGGTTACCTGGCCCTGCGTGTAATCACTGGAATTCTGGAGTCCACAGGTGTAACTATTATGTCGTTAAGAGTTTCCCCTCATCTCCAAGTTTACCAAACCAAACTTCCTTTTCTAGCAAATGGTCTTCCCTGCTGACCAGTGGTGGTGTTGGTGAATACCACATGTACCATGGACTGGAGCCATAGTCCAATCTAAGTCCATCTCTCTGATGCTCCAAATCCACCAGCAGCTTCCCAGGAGAAAGAAGAACGATCTCCTTCTGTGATTCACACCTGTGGGGGCCCACTGGGGGGTCACCTGACCTGATGACAATGGTTCTGACTTTTTTCCCACTTGCTGAAAGAATTCACAGGTTGATCTTGGAAGAAGAACAGCCACAGTTTCTCACCCAGAAGCCACGATGGTGAGGTTCGGCCTCACATGCATTGAACGTGCTAGCAGGCAGAGCGGGTTCCTGGAGAAGGAACCGTGCTTGGTAAATTCAAAGGTCAGTGAACAAGACGAAGACTTCATTTATGTTGGTGGCCTAGAGAGTGAGGAGTTATGTTGTGAGCCCCAAGTCAGGAAGTGCAAATCCACCAACCGCTTTTCAGAGACAGATAAATAATCGCCTCTCATGCAGTTTATTGCTTCTGAAAACATGCTGGACAGACAACTGTGAATTGGTCCTGACTCAACACTAACACGTTTTTGAGTGATAGTTACAGCTTATCCTGTAGTTTAAGGGTTTTAAATTAGAAGAAAAATGTGTGGCATCTGGGTTTTTGTTTTGGTGAGGGGTTTTTGTCCCTTTGTGTGTGTTACCATATTTCACAAGTGACAATCTTGAAAACACTCCACACCAGGTTTGCACAGTCCTCTACCTGCACAGAAGCACCATGGAGCCCAGCTGCCACCCTCAGCCTGTCCACGTCCTCAGCCTGCCCACGTCCTCAGCCTATCCATCCAGCCCTCAGCCTGACCATGTCCAGCCCTCAGCCTCCACACGTCCTCAGCCTGTCCACCCCAGCCCTCAGCCTACCCACGCCCTCAGCCTGTCCACACCCAGCCCTCAGCCTGCCCACGTCCTCTGCCTGTCCATAGGCAGCAGCCCTCAACCGACCAAGGCCCAGCCCTCAGCCTGTCCACATCCAGCCCTCAGCCTGTCCACGTCCTCAGCCTGTCCACACCCAGCCCTCAGCCTGACCATGCACAGCCTCAGCCCGCCCACGTCCAGCCCTCAGCCTGTCCACGTCCTCAGCCTGTCCACACCCAGCCCTCAGCCTGACCATGCACAGCTTCAGCCCGCCCACGTCCAGCCCTCAGCCTGCTCACGTCCTCAGCCTGTCCACGCCCAGCCCTCAGCCTGCCCATGTCCTCAGCCTGTCTGTGCCCAGCCCTCAACCTGCCCACGTCTTCAGTCTGTCTGTGCTCAGTCCTCAGCCTATCCACACGCAACCCTCAGCCCGCCCACGCAACCCTCAGCCTACCCACACACACCCCCCTCAACCAGCCCTTGTCCTCAGCCTGCCCACGCCCAGCCCTCAGCCACAGGCCTGCATGTCCCCACCCGGAGTTTTGACAACTGCATGGATATAATCTGCAACATGTTGAAGACTTCGATGAATTTCCATTTAAATAGCAACATCCAGGCTTCTCATTGGCTCCTGGGGTTCTAATTACTTACCTGGAGAAATTGTTTCCTCTTTTCCTCTCCTCTCCTACCACAGCCCACCCCCACGCCCGCCCCACTGGGTCCTGTTACCCCCTGGGGAAGGGGAACATCTGTTGACCACATGCTAATTCTGCAGAAATGATTGCTTCTGCGAGCGAGTGTGTGTGACACTGCACATGTTCCTTTGCTGAGATAGGAGGGAGAGAAATATGTAATCCTCGGGTGAATATGGCGGTCCACTGTGCCTTGTTTACAGAGGGGTTTATCCGCAATCATTTTTTAATCTTGGAGCAAATTTTTTTTCGAAGGTATTTTCCAGCTCTCTTCTTTTACTGCTGCTTGTGTGCCAGGGAAGAACACAGGCTGAATCTCCTAGCAGCCTAGGAAAAGTGGTGACACACCATAACTGATCCACCCACCCTAACTCATGGCACTCCCTGCATGTCAGAACTGTGCTTCTAAGATTTTCAGTGGTAACTGGGGGGGACATTGATGGCCAAGCTTCTTCTGAGGGACCTCTGAGTAGATACAGACTTCCAACTTTTTAATTAGCAAATAAAGAGTGTGTTAATCCTACCACCCAGAGACTCCAAAACAATAAACAAAAACAAACCAAAAAGAGTGCTTATGGGGAGACAGGACTGAGGCTTCCCTGGGGATAGGTCTCTCCATTTGGGGACCCTTGCCTCTGTGGTAGCTGGGTCATCCCAGGAGTCAAACAGGACAAGAGAGTTTGGGATACAGAGGTACAAGTAAGGGAAAGATTTTCTCAGCTTTCTGTAAGGCAGAGGGCTGACTTGAGACCCCAGCTGCACACAAACTGCTCAAGTTGGCAGCCCTGGTCTCACACCACTCCAGAGACAAAGGAAGACAATAAGATTCAGGAGAAAAGGTTCATCAGGTGAGGCACTGGGCCCAGAGTAAGGACTCTCTAGTGCTTGGGGGAAGATGGGACTGAGGCTTCCCTGGAGATAGTTCCCTCAGTTTGGGGGTCATTGTCTGTGCAGCTGCACGGCCATCTCAGGGGCCAAACAGGACAAGAGAGTTTGGGTCACACAGCTACAAGCAAGGGAAATGTTTTCTCAGCTTTCTCAAATGGCATGTTGATCTGTAAAAAAGAGGGTTGACTTGAAAGCACACCCCCACCCGCTCTTGACAGAGACTGCTGTGTAGAGCACCTGGTCTCACACCACTCAGCCACTTCATACATGCACGGCGACAATAGAGTTTGGGACAGAGGACCGTACCAAGGTGAGATTCTTACAGGGCTGAAGTGCGGAATGCAGTGAACCTCAAGGACTTTAGGAAAGCCACATTTTTCCAGAAAGGACTTCAATACAGTGAGTGGCTCACCCTAAAGATTGAACATTTTAACCTGGCAATCAATAACATCATAAAGACAAGAACCACCGACAATTTACACAGACACAATAGAAACAGCCTAATTCTTATTAACAAAAACTTCACATAATGTTGAGAAAGCAGGCAGCTTCAAATGCTGTGAAAATACAAATTAAGTCTTCGCCAAAAAAATGCAGTCATGAATACCCCAGAGTCAAGAAGGCAGAAGGAGACATTTGAACAGTTACAAATTATGGAAGACACAATGGAAGCCACAAATAAAGAAAATAACCTAGAGAGAGAGAACCAGAAGAAATATATTGATGAGGATTAATTAGAACTACTATGGGAAAAGGTGCAAATGATGGAAGAAACATAGGAAACCACTAAGAACGCAGAAACTCCAGAGACACGGAGCCAGAATAAATACATTGATGTGGAGGAACTTGTACAACTATGGAAGAAAATGCAAAAGATGAAAGAAAGAATTTAAACTATAGATAAAGAGGTACAAGAACTTACAAAAATCATCACAAGATAGAGAGGGTACAACCAGCACAGTAATGGAAATAACAGAAATGCATGAAAATGCAATCCAGAATATTAAAACCAAAATGGCAGAAGTGTCCAACATGCTGGGAGGACAAAACAGTAGAACAGAAGAAATGGAGTAGAGAGTCAGTGAGCTGGAAGATAAAAACCTCAACAGAAACATACTAGAAGAAAAATCAGAGATGAGGCATAAAGAAAATGAAGAAATCATTAGAATCATGTGGAATGACATCATAAGGAATAAAATACATACAAATGGAATTCCAGAATATGAGAGGGACAGGGAAATCACCGAGAAAATTGTGGAAGAGGTACTAGAAGAAAAGTCCCCAGGTATTATGAAGAACAAGGAAATCCACATTCAAGAAGCTCAGCAAATACCAAAAAGTCTAGACCCAAAAAGAGAAACATTAAGACATACCATAGTCAAATTCTCAAAAATAAAAAATAAGGATAGAATACTAAAAGCAGCATGAGAAAAACAATCATCTACAAAGGAAAAACAATTAGATTAAGTTCTTATTTTCTAGCAGAAACCCTGCAAGCAAGAAGTCAATGGGGTGACATATACAGAAAGTTGAAAGAACACAATTGCCAACTGAGGATACTGTAAATAGCAAAGCTCTCCATCACATATGAAGGAGAAATAGCATCCTATAAAGAAAAGAAGAAATTCAAGTAATTTGTTAAAACAAGACCCAATGTACAACTTTTAAGGAAAGTCCTTTACACAGAGACACCAAAGGAAAGTAGATGAACCATAGTAACAAAAAACAACAAAAAAAGAGACACAGCAAAATGGCAATGATAAAACCTGGCCAGTAATCACACTTAATATGAATGGACTAAATGCACCAATCAAGAGAAAAAGAGTAGCAGAATGGATTTTTAAAAAAAAAGTCCATCAATATATTGTGTACAAAAAGACAGCACTATAAAGAGAGAGAGTCTCAAAATCAAAGGCTGGAAAAATATACCAAGAAAATGGCAAGAAAGAGAGAGAGAGAGAAGCAGGAATGGCAATACCATCTGATAAAATAGACTTCACAATGGAAATCACCGTAAAAGGTAAAGAAGGGCACTATTTAATGTTTAAAGGCATAGCAGATCAAGAAGATATAACCTTGTTTAACATTCATGCACCAAATGATGTTGTTGCTGCTGTTGTTAAGTGCTGTGGAGTCGCAGGTGATTCATAGGGACTCTATGAAGGAGAGTCCTTGATACTTGGGTGCCTTTCATCCTTTCTCTAGGTTCAGAGGGTTTCCGGAAGCAAGCTATTATGGAAGTGGATGCCACTCCTCCTTCCAAGCTTGTTTTAATCAGGGAGTTCCACCCCACTCTCTGTCCCCATTGGGTAACCAACCATTAACGCATTTGACACATCAGGGTCACAGTGTTCAGCCTCACAGCAATCGCAAGTGACCTTTGTACGGCAACTTGTACACTAGGGCTATAGGACCTAGAGGAATGTCTGAACAAAAACAATGAAAGACAGGCCCAAGGGCTGTGGATTAAAAAGTCACCCACCTTTGGCTTGGTAGCATTGCTTTCTGTCCACTGGGCCAGCTGATCTCTCTTTCTATGATGATGTTGTTGTTGTTAAGTGCCCTCGAGTTGCAGGCGACTCCTAGCAACCCAATGACGGACCTACTAAATATATAAAACAACAGTGAACAGAATTGAAGAAAGAGATAGATAGTACCACATAATGATAGGAGATTTCAATACAACAGTATTCACCAAAGGATAATGCACCCAAAAGAAACTTAAGAAAGATGCAAAAGATCTAAATTATACATTTGGTCAACTTGACCTTGTGGATGTATTCAGAGTGCTGCACCCAACTAAAACTTAATTCACTTTCTTCTCAAGTCATATGACACATTTTCCAGAATAGATTACATTTTAGGGCACAAAGCAAACCTCAAAAATTTTAAAAATGTTGAAATTATACAAAATATCTTCTCAGACCACAGTGCCATAAAACTAAAAATTAACCACAAGAGGACACAGCTTATAAAACCACCAATGTGGAAGCTAAATAAGACTCTGCTAGAACACAATTGAGTTATAGAAGAAATAAGAAATGAAATTCAGAAGTTCCTTGAAACAAATGATAATGAAATACAACATATCAGAACCACTGGGATACAGATAAGGCAGGCTTTAGAGGGCCATTCATAGCAATAGGCACACACCTAAAAAAGAAAGAAACAAAATAAATAATCTAACTCAACACCTTCATAAAATAGAAAAAGAACAACAATCTAACACCCTCCCCCTTTAGAAGAAAGGAAATTATAAGAACAAGAGCTGAAATCAATGAGATAGAAAACAGAAAAACAATTGAAACCATCAATAAAACCAGGATCTGGTTTTCTGAAAGGGTCAATAAAATTGGCAAAGCATTGGCAAACTTAATGGAAGGGAAGAAGGAGATGACACAAATAACTTGATTAATGATAGAGGTGATATGACAACAGAACTAGAGAAAGTTTAAATCTATAACATTGGACTATTCAGAAAAGCTATACTCGTATAAATTTGAAAACCTAGAGGAAATGGACAAATTCTTTGAACTCATTCCCTATCCCACAATATTGATATGGACAGATGTAGAACACTTGAGCAGACCCATCACAAAAGAAGAAATTGAGCAGGTCATAAAAAGACTGCCCCACAAAAAAAGCCCTGGACCAGATGGCTTCACAGCTGAATTCTATGAAACATTCAGAGAAGATTTATCACCAATTCTACTTAAATTCTTTAAAAAAGTAGAAAAAGAAGGAACACTCCTGGAGACATTCTGTGAAGCAAGCAGAACCCTAATATCAAAACCAGGCAAAGATATTACCAAGAGAAAACTGCAGACCAATAAGTCATGAACATAGATGCAAAAATCCTTAACAAAATCCTAGCCAACAGAATTTAAAATCACTTTAACAAAGTAATTCATCATGACCAAGTAGGATCCATAACAGATAGGCAAGGATGGTTTGACATAAGAGACACAATGGACATAATTCACCACATTAACAGAGCAAATAGCAAGAACCATATGATCTTAGCAATTGATTTCACAAATCAATTGATTTCACAAAACAAAAAAAGCAAAGGCATTTCACAAACTCTAACACCCCTTCCTAATTAAGACACTCAGCAAAATTGGAATATAAGGGAATTTCCTTAACATAGTGAAAAGTACATATACAAAACAAAGAGTCAATATCATTCTCAATGGAGAAAGACTAAAAACATTTTCCTTGTGAACAGTGGTCAGACAAATATGCCCACTGTAATCACATCTATTCAATAATGTATTGAAAGTACAATATGGCAATGTGACAAGAGAAGGAAATAAAAGGCATCCAGATCAGCAAAGAGATGGTTAAACTGTCACTATATGCAGATGATATGATAGTGGACACAGAAAACCCCAAGGACTCAACAACAACAAAACTGTTAGAGCTAGTAGACTAGTAGAGTGCCAGGATACAAGATTAATAGCCAAAAATCAGTGGGATTCCTCTACAGTAACAATGAGAACTCAAAGAAGGAAATCATGTAAGCAATACCATTTATAACAGCTAATTACAAACTGAAATACTTGGGAGTGAACCTAACTAGCGACACAAAAGACAGTCTGTAAGACACAATAAAAAAAACCCAAACAATATAAATGGAAAAATGTCCCCTGTTCATGGATAGCAAGACTCAATATTGTGAAAATAACAATCCTTCAAAAAGTAATCTATACGTGCAGTCCTAATACAGATACCAAATATATTTTTCAAGACAGAAACGGAAATTGTCAAGTTTATTTGGAGAGGAAAGAGACCTGAATAAGCAAAGCACTTCTGAAAAACAAAAATTAAATGGGAGACATAGCACTGCCTGACTTCAAAACCTGCTACATAGCAGTGGTAACCAAAACAGCATGGAGCTGGTGCAATGACGGGCACATAGACCAATGGAACAGAATCGAAAACCTATAAATTTACCTATCTATCTGTCTATAGTCAACTGATTTTTGACAATAAAACCTATCAAATGGGTAGGTGTCAACTTCTTCAACAATGGTGCTGGTCCAAGTGTACTGCTACCTGCAGAAAGTTGAAACAAGAGCCACATCTCACACCTTACAAAGAAGTCAACTCAAGGTGGATCAGAGACCTGGGAGTAAAGCCCAAAACCATAAAGTTCATAAGAGACAAACTGGGACCAAGTTTACAAGATTTAGTCTATGGTATAAAGAGACTGATAAATAAAACCAGAAGTGTACAATCTGGAGAGGATAAAATTGATGAATAGGTCTTTCTAAAGATTCAATCTCTGTGCTCATCAAAACATTTTTTTTCCAACAGGGTGAGTAGGAAACTTACTGACAGGGAACAACATTTGGCAGTACCATCTCAGACAAGGGCCTCATTACAAATGTTTACATAATACATTTGGGCCTCCACAAGAAAAAGACTGACAACCCTATTACAAAATGAACAAAAGACATGGAAAGATTTTTCACAGAGGAAGACATTCAGATGGCCAACAGATACATGAAGAAAATCACTGGCAATAAGACAGCTGCAAATCAATACCACAATGAGATACTATCTCACCCCAATAGCAGTGGCAAAGTTTAGTAGAGCAACAAGCAATAAATGTTAGAGAGGATGTAGAAAGGAGGGAACTCTCATACAGAGTTGGTGGATTTGTAAAATGGTACAACCACTCTGGCAGATACTTTGGCATTTCCTCAAAAAGTTGAACATAGAAACTCCGTATGACTCAGGTATTCCACTACTAGGAATATATATCACAAGGAAATTAGAACTGAAACACAAATGGAGATTTGTACACCAATTTTTATAGCAGTGTTATTCACTATTGCAAGAACCCATGTGACAGGACAGAACTTTCTTAGTGGTAACCTTTATGGGAGCCAATCACCAGGTCTTTTCTCCCTACATATTATACCAGCAACTTGGTTCAGACTCTTAGTGGGGCCACAGGGCATAGGCATAACTTCCTGTAGGGCTTCTGAGGCTGTCAAGAATCTCCATAAAGTGCTAAAGAGTAATAATATCCATTTAAAACGTAAGATGCGTCTCACCCAAGCCATGGTCTTTTCAACTGTTTCCCATGTCTCACATAGCTGGACAATGACTGAGGACAACAATGACTAAGGACGACAGAAAAAGAGTTGATGCTTTTGAGCTGTGGTGTTGAACAAGGGCACTCACATGCGGGCCGAAAGCACAAGCGAATGTGTCTTGGAGTAATTGAAACCAAGGGTGGTGAGGCTTCATCCTACACTGTGGGCATGTTGACAGGTGGGGCCAGTCTTTGAAAAAGCCATCATGCTGTGAAAAGCAGAATGTCAGAGAAAGGGAGGAAGACCCTCAACAAGATGGGTTGATCCAGTGGCCGTAGCAATGGGCTTGAGTACAGCAGAGCTCATAAGAATGGCGCAGGGCAAGGCAGGGGTGAGCTCTGTTGTTCATAGAATTGCTATGAGTCACAGTCGATTTGTAGACACTGCCATAGAGCCAATTATGGTGCACATAACCTTGTAAGATAGGATCGCCCTGTAGCATTTCCAAGGTGGTAATCTTTATGAAAGCAGGTTGTTACATTTTTCTCTCTTGGAGTGACAGGTGACTTTGAACTGTAAACCTTTCGGTAAGTAGTACAACACTTAAGTTACTATGCCACCAGAAATCTGGCTCCTACATAGAGCCAAGCCCGTTTTCATTTCTGGTTCAGCCTAATGAGACTTGCTGGGCCCATAGAACCCCGATAAGCTGGCTTCCCCTGGCTTCCTTTCCCACCTCTGGATCTCCCCATCCAGCCACACGTGACAGCCTGTCCCAGAAAACTGGAGAACCGTTCACTTTAATTGCTTCTGAAATGGAGGATGCGTGCCAGTGCTGGGTTTGGGGATGAAACGAGCATTTTACAAAGCCCAGCCCGGCAGCAGCTGCCCTTTGGGATTTGGAGCAGGAACAGCAAGTCACTCTGGAATTGAAGATTTTATTACAAAGTGATGCTAACTCTTGTGGTTCTGCTTATCACTGGGATGAAGGGGGAAGCGGGCTCACCCACCATCGCTTTCACCTTGTGCACGCTCAATAGCCTTATGAAATGAAATCTCTATGATCCTTTAAATAACAAATGACCTTATTCTCTTTTATGGGGTCATTAAGACCTCTCACAGTCCAGGTATAAATCCCAGCTACAACCTCCCATCTTAATTTACTATTCATGTGCGACTCTCTTTGGTTCCCAATTAGTATACAACAACATCCAGCTCATCAAATTACCCCCATCGGAACGTGCCCATTAAAGATGGTGTGGTTTGCATCTTAGGGCCCTAATTAAAGACACAAGACTTGAGAAACCTTGAGCAACCAGTAATTGGAAACTAACAATTAGTCCCATCCACCTTAGCTGAGATCCAACCTAATGCTGGCTGTATGATAAAGGGAAAGGGAATTAGGGCACGAGAGACGGCCGGAATGCCAACGTGGGGTTTACGTCCCCTCTTGGGCATCAGCCAAAGTGGTGAGAAGACCCTGCATTAAATATTATGAGCAAACCCGCTCTTGGATCCCAGAGAGACCCATGTGATCTTCCCTTAGCTTCCCAGCGTTTATCCTCTGGGTTTCCAGCCCTTCCCCCTACTCTGGTGTGACACAGACAGAGGTCTAACACCGCCCTGTGAGCTGCTTTCTCTCTCTCTCTCTCTCTGTCTCTCTGTTTCTCTCTCCTCTATTTCTCTGTCTCTCCTCTCTCTCTCTGTCGCTCTGTCTCTCTCTCTCTGTGTCTCTCTGTCTCTCTCACCTACAGCTGACTTACTTTTTCCTTTTTTTTTTTTGTAAGTTTTAAATTGTGACTACAGAAAACTTGGCTTTCTTTTCATTCATTGTTGCAGATTTTCCTCCTTCCCCCCTCACCCCAGACCACCTGGCTTGCTTTCTTTTTTCTGATTTTATTTTATTAATTTTAACAAAGTTTACAGAGACTTACAGTTTCCATTCATTCATTGTTGCACTTTTCTCCCTGCCCCCACTCCCAATTCACTCTTCTCTTTGGAAAGTAAAAGAAAAATTATTTCATTGTTATAAAAGGGATATATGATTCGGTATTATTGTCATGACAGGAGTCTAGAATGAAGGTTGCACAGTGGAGTGGACCTGGGAGAAGGGATTGGCTTGCTTTCTTAACAAAGCACAGATTACATAGTCCCTTTCTAGGCACCCCAGCCTCTGGTTTCTTTGCGCCCCCACCCCCACCCCCCATTGTCCACATCTTCTCCGTGCCTGAGGCTGAGGCATGGCAGGCAGTGTGTAAAGATTGATTCCTTTAGTAGAAAAGAAGCTGAAGTAGCACAGACATTGATGCGATGTTTCTCAATTAGCTACCATTCTATTCTGAAGGCAACTGAGAAAAGTGTGAGTGACTTTTCTATCCTGGAAACTAGCTGACGCCTCTTTTCAAATGAAAATGTGTTGGCCTGGGCGCATTGCAATGGGCGTCAGGAGAGGAAAGCTCTTCAGAGTGACCTTCTGTTGGGTTGGTCAGCATCTCTTCCCGACTGCCTTTCCGCGTTCCATTGACTAGCTAATGGCATGGGATATTGCTGGGAGGCATTCCAGCGGCTCCATGAGGCACCCCAAATGCCTTCTCCCTGATCTGCTTGCCTCCGATTCTCTGGAAGCTCTTGGCAATGGGAAGGGTGTGACGTTTCAGCAGTCTTCCTTGAAAGCATTCCTTCCGTTAGCCTGGCAGATCTAATCTAGGGTAAATGTCACTTCTTTGCCTTTAACAAGAGACAGATCCCAGATGGGTTTTTCAAGAAACTCATCAGTGGACTGATAGGTGGCTTTGAACCTGGGATTTTGTGTTCTCTTAGAAAGTAAAGAAGTACATTGTATTTTTGGAGTATGTGATACGTTGGATTAAGTGTTGGGCTGCTGGCAGGAAGGTTGGCAGATCGAGCCGATTGCTCTCCATACATAGAATAGGACAATTTGTTCCTACACAGAGCGGAGACTAGGAAAGCCTAGGGCAGCTCTGTCCTGTCCTACAGGGTCACTTTGAGTTGGAATCGACTTGACGGCATGTTTAGTGGATTATACATTATCATAAACATTTTATTTCCTCTCAACTTTCTTCTACAGCATTATCTTTAATGACTGAATCATTTTGTGTTGTTGGGTAGCCTGCATTTTGTTTAATTCCTCTCCCACTGTGCGGCATTTAGAAGTTTTCTAATATAAAAAGAAAACAGCAATTCACATTTGTATTTATATACAAATAAAATACTGACTGTTCATTCTACACAACTGTAATTGCTGTGGGGCTGCCCACTGCTGTGGAGACAGTTACACGGCAGAGTGGCCTCCACAGGGTTCTCAGACTGCACTCCTTATGGAGGAGACGGCCCCTCTATGTCCCACAGAGTGGCTGGTGGATTAGAACTGCTGTCCTTCACGACAGCTGCTCAGAATGATACACACTGTACTACCAGGTTCCACGGGTGCTGAGAATAGAGAGGCCAAAGAAACCCGAATGGAGCCCCTTCCTTCACGAAGCGTATAATCCCTCTTTCTTCGTTTTTCCTCATCCCACTGCCATGGGGAGTAAATACTGTGACCTTCCTAGCACTGACCCAGTGACCTCAGCAGTGAACCCCTGGGAATGGTGGGCCACAGTCCTAGCACTGACCTAGTGACTGCAGCAGCAGACTCCTGGGGATGGTCGGGGGAAGCTCCTAGCACTGACCCAGGGACCACAATAGTGGACTTCGGGGGATGGTGGCGGGACGGGGATGGTGGTGGGACGGTCCTAGCGCTGACCCAGGGACCACAGCATCAGACCCCTGGGGATGGTCGGGGGAAGCTCCTAGCACTGACCCAGGGACCACAATAGTGGACTTCGGGGGATGGTGGCGGGACGGGGATGGTGGCGGGACGGTCCTAGCGCTGACCCAGTGACCACAGCATCAGACCCCTGGGGATGGTGGGGGGAAGGTCCTAGCACTGACCTATGGTCTCAGCAGTGAACAGTCAGCGGGATTGTGTGGGGCTGGGCAGTGTTTCCTTCTGCTGTGTGCGCATAGGGTCACTTTAGGTCAAAGTCAACTCAGTGGCATTAATAGCAACAGTAACATCCAGGAATATCAGTTCTGTGCTTAATAGGGGGTATTAGTTTCCGAGAGTTACAGTAACAGAATATCACACATTTAAGAACAGAACTTTATTCTCCCACAAGTCTGGAGGCTGGAAGTTCAAAGTAGGTTGAAACCATGGTGGTAGCTTCTGAGAGCTTTGAAGGAGGAATTGTCCCAGGCCTGTCTTCTCCTACCTTCTGGTGGCTCCTGGCAACCCTCCACGTGTCAATTACATCCAAACCTTCCTTTTTGACTCACATCCTCCTCTGTAAGGACAAGCAAACCCCAAACCCCGCAACTGTGAGGTCAGCTTCAACTCGTAGTACCCGCCCAACTTCAAAAGAGGAGGTTTCCTCTCAGAGCTGCTGGGGGATTGGAACTGCTGACCTTTCAGTTAGCGATTCAACAAGCAACACACTGTATTATCAGAGTTCCTTATGCTGTTGTTATTATTCAGATTAAAAAAAAATACCCAACCAAAAAAATCTCGCTATTGTCCAGTGATGAGAAACCGACTTATCACTGACCTTCCACAGCTTCTGGAGTTTGCAAATAACACTGGAGGAGACTGGCCAGCGTTCTCTGAAGGAGCGGCTGGTGGATTTGAACTGGCAGAGAGGCGCTGCCCTTGGGTAAGCAGCCCAATTGTCTCCGGACTGCACCACCAGGCCCTCAGCGTAAATGAGAATCCACCGCACCCTGGCAGGGCCTCTAGCTAACTCAACTGAGAATCTCAGCAGAGACCCTTTTCCTGGACAAGGTCATGTCCACAGGCTCAGCACGGGGCTTCAACACTCTCTTTAGAGAAACAGTTCAACCCCCCACGACAGCCTGTTCAGTCCCACTCTCACTAGCACCTCCTTCTTGTCATTTTGATAAATCATCCAAATGTGTTAGGTTGACTGACATCACAGTATTGTTTTAACAATTGAATGCCTCTAATTTCTACTGATTTACTGTCTTTCCTCCCACCCCTGGAGCTAATTAAAACAAGCCACATCCAGGAAGCTGAAATATTCATCACAAGAAATACTCTTAGTACAGAAAAGACAGCAAGGGCCATCTTTGGTGCCCTGGCGGGCTTGGAGTCCAAGCTGGGAGGCCCCAGTCTGTGATTCTCCTTTTTCTTCCACTAAGTCATTTTTTAGCAGGGCTGCAAGTTGTTCCCAAATGAGCGATTTCTTTTACACCTGATTTCCCTCACCAAGGAGCCTTTGACCCCATGAAAACAGAGTTTAATGGGGTTAATTTAGCTCCCCAGACTGTCACAGCGAACTAACTCTTAATTATCTTGGGATGGTCGGTACTTGTTTCGACCTCCACGCTACTTGACCATCCCCGTGTTTAATAGTGTGCGAGGAGTTGGCGGTGTTGCGTTTGAGAGAGGAGCGCCTGGTCTGTTTCACAGCCATGCCTGTGAATGAGGGAAGACTGCGCTGGCTTGACAATGTGGGAAGAGAACTAAGCACGGGGGTCCGGATTCAGTGATACTGGCGCGCCTGCCCTGATGCTTTTGTGGGAGTCTGTCCACAAACCTATGGCCCGGCGGTCCACTGTTTCAGAGCATGCGCAGTGGGTCTGTGGCCGTCCTGCTCTCCCTGAGCTGTCTGGTAGACAGACTGTTGCTGTCATGGGCTAATCTGACTTCAGCAGACCCCATATACAGGAAATGCGATGCTGCCCAGTCCCACACGACTCCCATGATCCGGTGTGGTCAAACTCTTAGGACCCCATAGAGTTTTCATTGGCTGATGTTAGAGGATGGTCACCAGGTCTTTCTTCCTCATCTAACTGATCTGGAAGTAGGGCTGAAAGGAGTTCAGCATCGCCACGGCCTGAACCAAGTCTTTCCAAAATACGTGCTGAATGTGTCGAGGCGATGATACTCAGTATTACATCATAATCTCTCAACGTATGAACTGTTGTGATTGCACATGCATTCTTCTGTGGGGCCGAATGCTGGCTAGCGTGACAACCACACCAAACCTCTTATGACCGATGGGTGGGGACTGTGTGGGGAGCTTTGGCCACAGTGGAACCAGGTCTGCCTCACAGGAGGTCGGACTTCTACCACCTAACCCCAGCTGGTCCTGCCCACCTTCAAATCCCCACACCAGCCCACTGCCATCAAGTCACGTCCGACTCACACCAGCTCTGCGGGAGCGTGTGAAGCCCTCCCACGAGTTTCTAAGGCTGTGGTCTTTACGGAAGCAGACTGCTACCTTGTCTTCTCTTACAGAGCAGCTGGTGGCTTGGAACACTGACTTTCAAGTTAGCAGCCAAACACATTAACCACTATACCACCGAGGCACTTGGCTTTACTCTGACATTTGACTCAACCATGTGACCTGCACCAAACAAAGGGGCATAAATGACCTAAGACTTGTGGCTCCCTTCATTTGAGGAACTGACGGAAGGGGGGGAAGCAGCCCTGAACGCTCTAAATCTGGCCCTGCTCCCCTCTGGCCAGGTCTCCTCAGATAAACCAGGCAGCCTGCTCTGACATCACCATCAGGTCTTGGAATGAAGTGAAAGGAGGATCCTGAAGGACTGTGTGGGTGACCCTCGGACACTGCGGGGGGAGGGGTGCTGAGTCGACCAGCTGCATACATCTGCAGTGGAAGTCCAGGCCACTGAGTCGGGTTTCTCCTGCCCACTCCGCCCTTGCAGAGAACAGCAGTGTTGCAAGGCGTTAAATCAGAGCGCGCTCCCAGCTGTGTAATATGTGCTGTCCATCTGCTGAGGTATTAAACTAGGGTCCTGCAGCTCACATCCTGCATCTGTCACCAAGTGGCCAATTAAACCCTGGCTTCTAAGCCCATGTCAGGAGACAGCAGGACACAGACCTGCCCCAGCCTCCCTCAATGGGCAAGGAGAGCCTGTAGGCCAGGCTGTCCCCAAGGCCTGACCCCCAAGACAGTGACCTGGAGCCTGCCAGGCATATCCCACCCGATGAAGGCTGCTGGTCCGCACACAGAGTGAGGAGGAAGAGAGGAAAGAAAAACTAGCATTTGTGATACTTTCTTGCTCCGTCCACCTCCGTGGTAGTTGGGGCATTCTCTGATGGGCTTTGACTAGACCCTTGCTAAGGTCCAAAAAGCTAACATGCGTGTCTACTAGCTGAAAGGTTGGTTATTTTGAGTCAAGCCAAGTGCAAAGCAGAAGAAAGGTCTGGTGATCTACTTGCATAAGATTACCACCCTGGGAACCCCTATGACTTACTCCTAGGGCTCCTCTTGGAGCTGAACTACCAACAAGCCTCTAAAGCGAACATGAGGCATGTTCTCTCCAGAGCAACCCTCCATATGAGACCAGAAGGGCAGTGTTAGCCCTGAACCAAAGCTCAGATGGGAGGAAGGAAGGAGGCCCGGAAACAGCACACCCAGGGCAGAAGGGGGACAGGTGCTGTGACACTGAGTGATCGGCAACTGACACCATGGAATTTAAAACAGAAGAACAAAAACACTGTGAGGCTCTGTTCTGCTCTGTCACACAGGGGCCACCACGTGAAGGAGAAAAGGCTCCAGAGCCGCAGAAGTGTCTACTTGGTGGTGGGGACACTGAGGTATGAAGTCAGCTTTGGCTTCTCGGGTTGTGTCCCCGGCAATATTCATTACCCTGATGGGACTTCATGAAGACCCACTCACAGTTTTGAGGCCACCCCTATAAAGCCCATTGTATTAAAAAAAAAGAGTACATACAATGGTTCCTAATAACAAACAGGTGCTGCTTTGCAATGTGCATGAAAACATTGCTATTCTTATTGTAAAAGTGCATCTGGAAGTGTTCTGATGCACAGCATCCTGTGCAGAACAAGAGGAAACGTGCTTGGTCCCATGCCATCCAGTCCCGTGC
Source organism: Elephantulus edwardii (assembly GCF_000299155.1). Lineage (NCBI taxonomy): Eukaryota > Metazoa > Chordata > Mammalia > Macroscelidea > Macroscelididae > Elephantulus > Elephantulus edwardii. The sequence continues at coordinate 29,822,258 of NW_006399764.1, read as the reverse complement.
CATCCATCCGATCCCATGCCATCTGGTCCCATGCCATCCGGTCCCATGCCATCCAGTCCCGTGCCATCCGGTCCCGTGCCATCCGGTCCCATACCATCCAGTCCTGTGACATCCTCATAGCCATTGCTTGGGACTGAGGGCTCAATCCATCTCAGCGAGGACTTCTTTCTTGCTGATCCTTGACCAAACATGATGTCCTCCGTCAGGGACTGGCATCACCTAGATAACGTATTCAGAGTATGCTAACTCTTCAAGTTGAAAACTTAGAAATTTTTACTAGTTTTCCATGTGGCTAGAGTAAAGGATGCCCGGATGAGTGGATGGCTGAAGCATGAATAGATAAGTGAAGAGATGGATAGATTGATGGATGGATAGATGGATAAATGGAGGGACAGATTGATAAATGGATGGACAGATGGATGAAGAAATGGATAGGTTGATGGATAGATGAGTACTTCGACAGGTAATCAATATATGAATAGGTGAATAGATAAATATTTGTGTGTGTACATACATGCATACATACATACATTGATCTATATATTAATGAGATCTTATCTGAAAAGAAAACAGAGATAGGTTTCTGATTGTTGTTCCTGATTGCCTTTGAGTCGAGCGTGACTCATAGCGACCCTATAAACAAAAGACCTGAAGCCCCTCTACAACTATCGTCATTTATCCAAGTTCATAGACTTTTCAGAGGCATGTTATTTAGGAAGTGGATGCCACTCCTGTTTCTGATTGTATCCTTTCAATCAAACAGCAGAGAAAGTCAATCTCATGTGAGGAGATTGTCTTTCTCCCATAGAAAAGCTGGTGGATTTGAACCACACATCTTCAGGCTGGCAGCACAGCTCCTTACCTCTAGGCCACCAGCACTTCCTTTGATGTATATTCATGGGATTTTATTTTAAAAGAACATGGAGCCAGGTTTCTGATCGTATCCTTTCAATCAAATAGACGATTTCCTTTATGAAGTTGCTTCATTCCCCTTCCATAGTTCTCTCTCTGGAAACTGACATATCCAGATTGACTGTCTCGTTTCCTCTCTGACAAGCAGGAGCTCCATCGACTCTGCTCAGGTTCAGCCACCTGCAGGACTCGAGGCCTGTGACCACAGGGCAGTGTTGCAGCAGTCCCCGGCTCCTGTCCTCTTGCACCCAGGACCCCTAGAGAGTGTGTGACTGGGCACTGCCCCCCTGCTTCCCTGTGCACCCACGAAGGGGAAGGGTGGCCGCCAGCTGGGCCCCAGGAGACGCGTCTCTGGCCTGCCGGCTCACACTTGTTGCCGGTTAGCACGCCACATGTTTATGCAGAGTCTCGGATTTATCTGACAGTTTTACACCCTAAGGCATGATACACAGTAATTAAAATTAAAAAATGTTTTGACAGCCCAAACAAATGGCTATATAAATTAGAAAGCTGTAAAAAGCCACGGTAGCCAAAAAGAAAAGATATATAGATAAATTAAAAAATTTTAAACAAGGAGAGCATTTTAATCCAGGTGGGTTGATAGGCATAGACTCCAGACTACGGGGGCTGCAGATGTACAGAGAGGACAGCTGGGCAGAGGGGCTGTGGTGTCCCGCCAGGCCACAGTGTCCCGCTCTCCAGTTCTTTCCTTCCCTTCTGCGTGGGAACTAAAAATGCTGTCAGTTGGTGCTGGCTCACCATGACCCTAAAGGGCAGAACAGGACTGCCCGTGGGGTTCCGGAGGCTGTAAATCCTTTGGAACTCACACTGACTCTTCCTCCTGCAGGGTGACTGGGAGGTTTGAACCACTAACCCTTCATTCTGTTCTCTGACACTTAACCCACTATACCACCAGGGGTCCCTTCCAGGAGGACAGGATGCGTTTCCTCCGCATCTAAAATCCGCTGCAGAATCCACATTTTATAACCCTTTCCCTAACTGTCTTCACTGTTCACCTTCTGAAATGTGTGAGATGAGGCGGGCTGCATGCAACTTGGCTTGACTTCACATTTCTTGGCCGCGTGGCCCAAAACGTGTGTTTATGAAATGAGCCAAGTTTACGATCTGCATGTGAATATCGTTTCTCTCAACTAGAAACACGCACACATGTTCCTGTATCAGCTCTCACTTAAATCTGTCATGTCGGTGTCAGAAGAAACCATTTCTATCACCTGCCTTCAGTTTTCCCCTCCATTTCTTCCAAGCGAGCCCGCTCGCCAGTATCCTAATACACTGGAGCTTTAGGACATTTCAAAGGAGGGAACAAAATAATTGGAAGTAATCAATGGGATTTTCTCCGCCTCGAAAGGCTGGATTGCCGGAAAGCAGACGTGTCATGTGGCTAATGTCTGTGATGCATTTTCAAAGCAGCCCTTTATTTGGCGGTGTTTCTAAAGCCCCGTCACAGTATGGGTAGGATCCATCACAACGAAGCTCATATCCAAGAGACCGAGAAGAGAGGCCGCAGGGCCGCCGAAGCTTTTTGTGGCAACCATCTTAGACCCCGTTTCCTTCTTCTGGACCTCTGAGGAGGGCCGATTCTTTGTCCTCTGGGCTCCATTTCTCCTTCTCATTCCCAGTCTGCCTCACTTGGCCTTGCCGCTGTCAGTTGGACATCACAATTTAAGGAGTCTTGGTGGTGCGATGGTTAAGTGCTTGGATGCTAACCCAAAGGCATGAACTCAGCAGTAGCTCCGTGAGAGAAAGGCCTGTCAATCATTCCCCACAAAGATACGCAAATCAAACCCATTGTCATCACCTCAGGCCTGCCTCCCAGCCGTCCTGCAGGACAGGATGGACTGAACCGCCCGGGAGGACTCCCAACGCTGTGGCCTCGGTGGTGGCAGACCGCCAAGACCTTCAACCTCTGGTTTTCAGTTGAGTGCTTAACCACTGCACCACCAGGGCTCCTTCTCTGAAGCCTGCAGCCGAGGAAGCCTTGTGAAATCCTTTTATCCATCATACGGGAGACAGAATCAACTCGAAGGCACCCAACCACTTCTTAGATTCACCGTCTGGCCCCGACACTGAACACGTGGTTTGGGTATGTTCTGCAGGAACAGCGTGAAGGAGACACCACGCTGCCGTCTTCTTCCTGGAGGAAACAGCCACCACTCCACACTGATTCTCTGTCTCCACGGGTGGATGGGAGTGCGTGGTCCTTCTTAGGACACATAGAGGTGATCCTGAAGTGGGGGGGGGGGTGCAAACCGTGACTGGAAATCTTCACATTCTGACATATCTAGATGTTCCCGAGAAGCAGGTGGGATTGGGAATCACAGGCGTCTTAGTGTTTATTCTGCTTTAGTTTGTTTTAAGCGGAAGCTCCTTCCATCCGGTGGCTCGCTCTATGCTGCACACTCAAAGGTAAGTGGTTTGGATCTACAAACAGTCCCCTCTCATCTAATTCACGTCAGCTATTGGTCCGTTCCAACATAGCAGTAAATGGCATAAACATCAGCATGTGGAAAAAGACCTGTCAAGAAAGCCCAACCTCAACCAACCCAAATCCACAGGAAATGAGCCAATTCTAGCTTACATGACACTTCATTGGGTTCCTGAGGCTACGCATTTGAATTTCATCTTTCTCCAGTAGTACTGCTGGTGGATTTGAACCGGTGATCTCTCAGTCAGCAGTGTAGCACTTAACCTACTAGGCCATCAGGGCACCAGCTGAACTACTGTGCCTTTGGTTGGTTAGCAGTTCAACACTTGACACACTTGCCACAGGATTGCTGCAGGCTTACATAGAGGAGCTGACACCTGACTGCTGGTGTGCCTGGTGGTTAGGAAAGAAATGCTTTCTCTTACCGTAAGGACTTCACTCAAGTGTGTCGGCTGTTAGGTCACGGCGTGGCTGATCAGAAGAGCATATTGGGATCTGTGTAAACACCTGTGGTCATACTGTGGGCCAGCATGCTTTCTGGGGAGATTTGAAGCATCCTGTTTTAAGCCACCCTTGAAATAATCTGAAGATTAACTTCCTAACAGAGCAGCATTAAAATGCATCACCCTCACCTGCATAACGATGTTCTGCAAATCACGCTCTCTCCATCTCCAATCGGCTTCTACTTAGCAAAGATAAAAAATGCACCAGCATTTAATTCTCTAGACAGGCGTCCTCATACGTGTGTGCACGTCCCCACTAAGGGGGCGGCGTCACTGAAGCCTGCCTTCCCGGGTGTATAATAAAGTTTATAACGGCATGCTAATCCCCTTGACATTAACGCATGTTTATTTATAAGTACCCCAAATGATTGAAAATAAAGTATCAAGTAATAAATTATGGGAAATAGACATATTGAAAAAATCGAAATGGTATAAAACTACATATGAAAAATAATCACAGCTTTCCCCCTTAAACGGATGCCTGATTGCTTGTGTACCCCACCCACTCCCCCAAAGGTTTTCCTTCAGCCGTGAAGGAAAAATTATACCAAAAGGGACACGTTTTCATTAATCTACAAGCTGATATTTTTTTATAATAAAAAGAGAAAAATGTCGAAGTAACACTAAGGGTTGATCAGAGAGCAAAATTCCAAGAGGGGGGAGACTGGAAAGGCGAAATTGACATGGCATCCTTAATTTGAGCGAGGGCCAGAAATCAGAACATTTAACCCTGAAAGCTGCTCTCTGCTCCGCTGGCGGAAGTCACTGGAGAAAAGCAATCACCCCTTCAGGAAGAATTGAGCTTTTCCCTAAAATCATAAACATTCGGCTGATTAATTAACTGGTTGATTTATTAATAACCCCAATGCATAAATTTCTGCCTGGGATTCAGAGGAGATGGGAGAAATGGAATTAGTTCTTTGTCACTGACTTGAAGTGCTGATGAAGAGCGTTGGCTGTACTGCAGAGCCGAGAAACACAGTATCTATCTGGAAAAGGGGTTCCGGCAGAGTGCTCTTTAGACACAAAGACTGGGGGACTTTGACACACTTCAGGCATATTGTCAGGAGGTTGGTGTTGGGCACCGTCAAGTCAGAACCGGCCCAGAGCTGACCTGCCAGCAGGAGTTTTCACAGGAAGAGATTTCCTGTCTCCTGTAGAGCAGCGGGTGGATTTGAACCCTGTACCTTTGGGTTGGCAGCACAGCCCCTTACCACTGGTCCACCAGAGCTCCCTCAGGAGGCAGTAAGTAGTCTTTGGACAAGGATGTCATGCTTGGGAAGGTGGAGGGTCAGAGAAAGAGAAGAAGACACTCAATAAGATGGAGTGACACATGACTGCGACAATTGGGTTAAGCATGGTGGAGACCATGAGGACGGTCAGGACACGGCAGGTTTCAATCTGCTGGAATCCTGCGCAGCTGTGATACCGAGCACGTTTCCACAGAACATTCAGACGAAGATGGACTAGGAAGAAAGACCTGGCCAAGTCTTTCAAAAACTCAGCCAGTGGAAACCCTGTGGCTCACAGGGGTGTGGGCGTCTCTGACCACGGGAAGAACACAAAACCGGGCATTGTGGTTCAACAACTGACCTTAGGGACCTAACAACAGCTCTGTCACCCTCCTTGTATGTATGTCTGTGTCAGTACTACCTGCCTCCTCTCCTACGAGTACGACAGACCTGAACTAAACCCCTCCACCTCTGTCCATCTCCCTGGGCTCTGAGTCCCATTCTCCAACATCCACTCAAGGCCATTCCTACTTCCATTGCCTCTTCTCCTCCTGCTTCCTGATTGTTGTGCCTCTCACGCTGTGGGTGAAGGCTCACGTAGCTTCACAGCCACCCACAAGAGGTTAGAGATACGCAGGAACCAGGGGTTAGGAATGCAGGGCAGCTAAACAGAACCTGAGCCAGAGAGATGCTGATGGCGCTCCCAACCTCCATAGCTGTTGTCACTGTGTACCACTGAGTCAGAACGAATTCCTAACTGACCGTCCAGTGCGTTTTCAGAGGCAGTCAAGCACAAGGAAAGAGATTGCCCACTTTTCTCCCAAGAAGCAGCCATTGAATTCAAACCATGTTTCTTTGAGTTGACAATTTATCTTCTTACCACTAAGCCACCATCTCCTCCTTCTGTCCCTTTGTCCTCTTTCACTCTGAACTAAGCACGACATCCTTTCCACCCCTTCTCCCTCACCGTGGCTAAAACCACTTGCTCTGGAGTCGACTCTAACATGACGACCCCTGAGTGTTGGAATTGGCTTGGGTTCTGCAGCATTTCCATCGATGGACTTCTTGGAAAACAGCCAGGACTTTCTTCCAAGGTACCATTCAGGGACTCTATACTTTGTTTATATCTTTCAAACAGATGATTTACTTTTCTCTATTACTTTTTGTTCACCTCTTGGAAACATATGAGAATGTTGTTGTTGTTGTTGTTGTGTACTGTGGAGTAGGAACCAACCCATAGCTGACCTTCCAGCAAATTTTAAGAGGTAATCAATTGTGAGGGAGACTGTCTACTCTGTGGTTCAAACTTCCAGCCTTTGGGTTGGCAAAACAACTTTTTATCACTAAGCCACCAGACCTCCCTGTGAATGAGAATTCTGTAGCAAATGTCATGACTACTAGCAGGAGTGGAAGAAGGAAAGGCTTAGTTTTCTGAGAAATAAAGTTGTCAGCTCTTGCCTCAATTTCTGAAAACTGGCTCCTGAAACTCAGGGGAGACAGAAAAAGAGATGTCAAACTTGAGGCAGTCTACTGCTGTGTCCAGGGTTTTTATATAATTGTTGTGGTGTTATGTGCCGTTGAGCCACCTGCAATTCAGAGCAACCCTATATACAGCAGCTGTGGAGCCTACCTTGTCCTGAGCCAGTTTCACTGACTCCAACACACCTACCCTCATTGTCCCAGTTACTGAATCAATCCATTTCTTCTGGGTCTTCCTCTCCTGTGCTGTCTCTCCACCCTTCCAAGTATGATGTCCTTCTCCAAGGACTAGTCCCTCCTGGCCACATGCCCAAAGTATGTGAGACGGAGCTTCAAAATCCTACCCTTGAAGGAGAAGCTTAGTTTCACCCTCTCCAAGACAGACCTATTTGTTTTCTTGTTGGTCCATAGGATGTTTAAGCCTCTTCTCCAGCACCACAAGTCAAAGACATTGATTCTTCTTCTGTCATCCTTAGTCATAGTCCGGCTCTCTGATGTATAGCAAGTAATTACAAAGACCATGATACGGATCAGGAATACCTTAGTCTGTAGACTGACATCATTGTTTCTCAGTACTCTGGAGAGATCCCTGAGAGCAGATTTTCCCAGTGCAATTTGTCTTTTAATTTCCTGACCACTGGTGCCAAGGATGTTCTTCAGAGACTCTGCTCAAACAGCCTAATGCATGGTCATCTGTGATCCTAAATCCAAACAAATACAATAGGAAGCATACTTACATTGCTGGGGCACCTTCACAGTGATTGAAAGTCGGGTGTAAACTTTTTGGTTGTTTTTTATTTTGGTAACATCAAGAGTAAGGTGCGCCTGATACAGGTCATGGTATTTGCAATCGCTTGTTATGCATCAGAGAGTTGGACAATGACTAGGGAGGACAGAAGGAGAGTGGATGCTTT
>NW_006399764.1:29787701-29814492 GCF_000299155.1 Elephantulus edwardii | reverse complement strand
GTGTGTCAGAGGCGGTGCGGTTGGCACAGGATAGAGCAGGGTTTAGAGCTGTTGTGCATAGGGTCGCTATGAGTCAGAAACGACTCGATGGCACATAACAACAACAACAACATCAAGAGTAAGCTGATTGGCCTATGGCCCTTGGGCCTGGCGTTAATTGTGTTTGGGGAGAACATTGTTTTAAGTGGTACAGCACTTGCATGTCTGTTTGCTGCACTGAGACAACTTGGAGTTTCTGGGATGCTGGAGGCTGTGCCACTGGTGTGTCAAATGCTATATAAGTGGTCGACAGGGTTTTGGAGAGTTCCCAGATGAGGAAGCTGGATTGGCACCTACTTCTTAAATAACAGGCCTTTGAAAACCCTATGAACACTAGAGGAATGAGGGTGGGAAGGGTGGAGGATTGGCGAAGGAGAGGAAGACCCTTGACCAGGTGGATTGCTGTGGTGACTCCTGCAATGGGCTCTTGTGTGTCAGGAAGTATGAGGACGGGACAGGACAGGATTCAGATCCTTTGTTCATGGGTCGCTATGAATCATGCTTGACTCAATGGCACCTAACAACAACAACAATACTTTACAAAAGAAAGCCACTTTGTTTAAAAAATGTGGTGTCACATACCCATGGAAACCAAGTTGATTTTAATGCACAGTGATCCTCTGTTATATTGCTGAGGCCATAAATTTCTACAGGAAGACTCTCATCTTTCTACCACGGAGTGACTGGTGGGCTCAGACCGCTGTCTTCCAGACCGCTTAGTGCCCCATGTGACACACTACACCACCAGAGCTTCTTAATGTCTCATACCACTTTTTTAATAAATCAGATGTAAATTTAAACTGAAAAAAAGAGTTCATCTCACCCACAAGAAATATCAATACTTGATACCCCAAAGTACTTAGAATCCCAGAGCATGGAAGTACCAACAATCCTAATTGGAATGACATTCCTGACTGAAAGTCACCAAGCAGAGAGTCCGTTCTAGTACTTTCTAGGGACAGCCTTCTGTACAGGCAGGAAAAGTGGCTATTTTGCAACCAAACCAAAGCCAACACACTGCTGTTGGACCAGTTCTGACTCCTTGTGACGACAGACTGGAAAGGTTCATCATTGTCTTAAACCACCAGGAGCTCAGGTGAAGGAGAATGCAGAATTCTCCTTTGAAAAAGCTCTGGTTTTGCTTGTAAGACTTAGATTGATCGGGCAGGACTCCCCTACATTTTGAAGGGCAATCTGACTTACTGAAGGTCTACTGGTTACCTTACTTTGGCCTCAACAAATAGAAACTTAGTTACTCACAGCTTAGAAGGCAAGAAGTCTGGGTTCAGGACTCGAGCTCTAAGTAAGGCTGTTCTGTCTGTCGGCTCTAGGAGAAGGCCTTTGTCCCTCCTCCTCTCTGTGGGCCTGGGTGGTCCTTGGAGATCTCCATGTGTCCTGGTATCAAGGATCCCTTGGATCTAGAGGTTTGTTTTTTGTTTGTTTGTTTGTTTTTCCTATTATTGTTGTTATTATTAATTTCAATGAAAATTTACGGAGATTTTGGATTTTCATTCATTCATTCTTGCATTTTCTCCCTGCCCACCCCGTTCCTCCAGTTTGTTCTTCTCTTTGAAAAGTAAAATAAAAATTCTTTCATTGTTATACAATCCCTCCCTGTAAGTCCACTCCACTATGCAGCCTTTGTTCTGGACTCATGTCATGACAATAATAACCAATTATATATACCTTTTAAACTGTACTCTCCCTAATCTGTTTCAATGAAGTATACATATATCCCATCTTTCTCAGTCTCCCCTCAACCCTGACATCAATCCCATTTCACAACAGTGGCACTATGCAGTATTTGTCCTTTTTTGCAACTGAGATATTTCACTTAGCATAATGTCCTCCAGGGTCACCCATTTTGTATAATGTTTCATGAGTTCCTTGTTTTTCAGTGCCCGTTCGTTTGTTGATGGGCACTAGGGTTGTTTCCAGCTCCTTGCTATTGTGAACGAAGCTGCAATAAACATGGGTGTGCAAATATCTGCTTGGGTGGCGATTATAGAAGTTTTCAGCAAAGGCACCTGAGGTCCTTAGGACATGCTGTGCTCCCAGCCAGAGCCAAGTGATTTAAATGTGCACCGCTTACAAACCCTTCACAACGATGTCTAGACTGTTGCCGGGCTAAATAACCAGGGGCCACAGCCAAGCAGGCCAACACATAAAATTAGCCCACCAGAGATAAATAGATCTCAGCTCTTTTTTTTTTATTAATTTTAGTGAATATTTACAGATATTTTAGATTTCCATTCATCCATTGTTGCATTTTTCTCCCTCTCCCCCCCACCCCCCACCAGTATGCTCTTCTCTTTGAAAAGTAAAAGAAAAGTTCCTTCATTGGTATACAATGCCCCCCCCCGAGTATATTCCACTCTGTAGCCTTCATTCCGGACTCTTATGATAATCATAATGCCCTATAGTATATTGCTTTTAAACTGTTCTCTCCCTCATCCGTTTCAATGCAGTATATATAATTTATCTAGTTTTTCTCATTCTTACCCCAACCCTGATGTCAGTCTCATTCTACAGCAGTGGCACTATGCAGTGTTTGTCCTTTTGTGACTGAGATACTTCACTCAGCCTAATGTTCTCCAGGGTCATCCATTTTTAATAATATTTCATGAGCGGCTTGTTTTTCAGTGCAGCGTTGTATTCCATTGTGTGAATATACCACAGCTTCTCTATCCATTCGTTTGTTGATGGGCACTTAGGTTGTTTCCAACTCCTTACTATTGTGAACAAAGCCGTGATAAACATGGGCATGCATCTATCTGCTTGGGTGGCAGTTATGGTCTCTTTGGGGTATATTCCTAGTAGTGTAATTGCTGGGTCAAATGGTATCTCTATTTGCAACTTTTGGAGAAAGCGCCACAACCCCTTCCACAGTCGTTGCACCATTTTACACTCCCAGCAATAGTGAATAAGGGTTCCAGTTTCTTCACAACCTTGCCAGCATTTGTTGTTTGCTGTTCTGTTAAATTTTGTTATTTTGACTGGGGTGAGATGATATCTTGTAGTTGTTTTGATTTGCATCTCTCTTAGAGCTAGGGATTTTGAACATTTCTTCATGTGCTTGTTGGCCATCTGAATGTCTTCTTTGGTGAAGTGTCTGTTCGTATCCTGTGCCCATTTTTTGATTAATCTCTTATGTCAGCTCCGGACGTTGGCCAAATCCCCTCAGTTCTCTGAGCCTCTCTTTCCTCCTAACTCCATCTTAGAATATAAATGTAAAAAAAAAAAAAGAATATAAATGTAAACAGTGTTCCTTAGAAACAAAGGTGGCAAGACTCAGGCTGCCTTGCTTTGGCTGTGTTATCAGTGAAGATCATGTTAGAAATGGGCATTGTGGTGGGTGACTGGGAGAGGGTGACAGAGGAGGAAGGAGATCCTTGATAGACACAGTAGCCACGGGGGACTCAGACGTGTCAGAGCCATGCAGAGGGCACAGGAGGCAGGCAACACTGCCTTCTGCTGTACCCCTCGGGTCGCTGTGACTCAGAGCCCACTCTATGGTAACTGACAACCTCGAGCAGAAGCAATGGGTGCACAGCTCCAGGAGTCTTAACAACAAGAGGATGAGGTGGACAGGCAGCTAGAAGGCACTAGACATTGCCGGGCCTCATGGGAAAGACACAGGAACAACGACAGGAGGGGAGCTCCTTCAACACCAGCCACGCCACCCGAGGAAATCGGTGTGGTGTGTGGACTTCCAAACGGACCATCCTTGCACTCCATCTTTTGTGCCACTAATTAAAGGACGTGACTCTTTTCAAAGGCCGAAATCTCACAAAGGAAATAACTGCAAATTCCACGCTCCAGCCATCGTAATTTACTCAAATCATCATCACTTCACCCATTTCTGAGAGAAAGTGAGAGAGGAGAAACAGGGAGAGAGAGAAGGAGCGGGGAAGAGAGAAGCAGGGGGTGGGGGTGGGGAGAAAGAGAGATTGAAAGAGATAGAGGAAGAGAAGCTTTTCATCTTTAACTGCTAGGCTCCTTAATCTAAGAAGAATCCTGATCATACAATAGACTAATGTCGCCTGAACAAAGTCCATTACAAATCAATACCCCAGTGTTCCTAGTCGTCCTGGATTTCAAAGGACCAGATCACCCTGCTGTGCACCACTTCTTCCAGTTCAAAGCTGAAAAGAAACTGACAAGAGACAGGAGCCCGTGTAGCTCATCTGACTCTGCTGAGAGCAGCATGTTCGCTGTAAATACAAAATGAACCTGAGCCCTCCCGGCCCAGGATGGCCAAGCCACTGACCATCAGAACACGCATCCAAAATAAAGAACTCACCCCGTCCGGGTTTTTAATGGGTAGCACTTCACAGCAACCATAGAAATGGCAACCCTCAAAGTCCAGGTGGTGGAAGGGGCAAACGGTTTTTAATTAAATGGTTAGGAGAGGAGAAAGGCACCGCTGTTGGGTGTTTCTGCATTGAACACGCAGGCACTAACTTTCAAGTCTTGTGTCTGTTGATTCTTCAGTTTAAACATGTAACTTAATAGAGTCAAATATGTAAATTCTGACATTAGTAGTTCACTATTTGGGTTTTTTTTTGTTTTTTGGTTGTTGGGGTTTTTTACATTAAAAAAATGATCCAAAATATAGGTATCAAATAGTTTTGATATTTTCACCATTTTTGAGCAGATAGCTTGGTGGCATTAAGTGCACTCACCATGTCATTGGGCCATCACCACGCTTCAGTCCCCAGGATTTCATCAACTCAACAGAAGATTTGTGTTCGCAAACGCTAACTCTGTTCCTTACACCTTCACCCAGACATGGTCCCAGCCCCATTGTTTTTGCAGAAAAACTAACAGAAAGTAAAAACTCCTCATTGGACCAATTTATGAGCATTATGAAACAGAACTTTTCTCGATCCCCAAAATTGTTATCTTATTTCAGTGTTAAAACTTAGTGCTGCAGCAAGCTCTGGTGGCCTAGTGGCAAGAAGCTGCACTGCAATCCCAGACGAGAGCGGTTCGAATCCACCAGATGTTGAAGAAGGAGGGGCAAACTCCTCCTGTACCAGTCAGATCTGATTTGACGGTACACACACATAAAATAATAAAAATAAAATTTAAAACAAAACCAACTTAGTGCTACAGAGTGGATTCTGACTCTCACGACCCCACAGGCCAGAGCACAGTGGCCCCCTGTGGTGTCCACGGCTGTGCCCTTGAGGAGGTAGGCTACCTCATCTTTCTCCCATGAGGCACTGGGGGGTTTGAACCCCTGTCATTTTGATCATCTATGGAATTCTTAGAGCACAGGCTCACGAGGACTCCTGTCTCAGTACAAGCACTGTGCTTGTAGAGATGCCACTGTTGATTGGATTCTCAGACATGCTGTGTCCCAAGGCTCCCAAAATAAGAGCTGCCTTTTGACTAAGCTGTCAGTCGCTACAGCTGTGCTCTAGGGACTGTGGGCGATGCAATGGCAATAAGGTACCATTGGGGGCTGTCGAATCAATAATGTAAATGGAGGGAGTGTTCTGAGAAGATAAAGGCAAATTGCAGTGGAAGGTAATCACGGTTGACAACCTGCTGTAGTCATCGCATGTTCTAGGCATTCCTTAACGTAGTTACTGAAGAGTGAGTTAACATGTAAGAGTTAACGTGCAGTTAACGGACATTGACTGAGAGTTGGGAGTTCGAGGCCCACCAGAGGTGCCCTGGAAGAAAGGTCTGGTGAGCTCAAAACAACCAGCCATGAAAAAAACTGGGGTAGCACAGTTCCACTCTGACACACACGCAGGGACACCATGAATTGATTGCATTTTAAGGCATTTTCCGCCTCAAAAAGTGTATGCAAGGAATATATGATTATACCAGGGATATTATAGGTGATGTTAGATGGATCTTGGCAGAAAGCAGAGAATACCAGAGGAATGTCTATCTGTGCTTCATTGACTATGCAAAGGCTTTTGACTGTGTGGATCACAACAAGCTGTGGCTGACTCTGAGAAGAATGGGAATCCCAGAACATTTGATCGGGCTAATGCAAAACCTATACTTGGACCAAGAGGCAGTCATCAGAACAGAGGAGGGAGACGCTGGATGGTTCAAAATCAAGAAAGGGGTCCGTCAGGGATGTATTTTGTCTCCATACCTTTTCAATCTGTATGCAGAACAGATCATCCGAGATGCTGGGTTGCACGAGGAGGAATGTGGCATCAGGATTTGTGGAAGAATCGTCAACAACCTGCGTTATGCAGATGACACAACCCTGCTCGCTGAAACTGAGGAGGATCTGAAGCGCTTGCTGCAAAAGGTCAAGGACTGCAGTCTTCAATATGGATTGAAGCTCAATATCAAGAAAACAAAGATTCTTGCCACTGGGCCAATTGGCAGCATCAGTATGGATGGTGAAGAGATTGAGATAGTTAACAGTTTTAGTTTACTTGTCTCCACAGTCAACACTCTTGGTAACAGCAGCCAGGAAATCAGGAGACGAATTGCATTGGCAAAGTCAGTTCTGAGTGACCTCTCAAGAGTACTGAAGTGCAAAGACATCAGGCTGGAGACTGATCCAGGTGCGCCTGATCCAGGGTATATTGTCTCTGCAATTATGTGCTATGCATCGGAGAGCTGGACAGTGAATAGGGATGATAGAAAGAGAATTGATGCCTTTGAGCTGTGGTGCTGGAGAAGAGTGTTGAATATACCATGGACTGCTAGGAGAACAAACAGGTTTGTCCTGGAAAAGGTGAAGCCAGAATGTTCCCGGGAGTCAAGGATTCTGAATCTTCATCTGATATACTTTGGGCATGTTGCAAGGAGGGACTGGTCCTTGGAGAGGGACATCATGTTTGGGAGTGTGGAGGGAAGAAAGGAAGACCCTCGATGTGATGGATCGATTCTGTGAGTGAAGTGGTGGGAATGAGTATGTTTGAGACGGCAAGGTTGGCACAGGATAGAACGGCGTTTAGGGCTCTTGTACATGGGGTCACTATGAGTCACAAACGACTCGATGGCACGTAACAACAACAACAACATTATATGTAGGAGAATAGTCTGGAACAAGGGGTGCGTTGCACGGTGGGCTTGGGAGGGGGAGGGAAAGTGGGAGAGAATATGCAACAATAGATAAATTTAAAAAAACAACCCTCTAAAAAAAGAAGTGTACTGCTGGTCTGTCAGTTCTCTGGACTGAGGTAACCTGGGGGTGCTGTGATGCTGAACGCTGTGCTATTGGTGAGTCAAATGCCATAATGGTTACTCATGGTGGACAGTGTGTGGTGGAGTTCCCAGAACTGAGACAGGATTGGAAGCAGGAGTGGCATCCACTTGCTAAACAACATGCCTCTGGAAGAGACCTCTGAGTAAAGGCACCTGGGTGGTATACTGCTTAACTGTTCAAATGCTAACTGGAAAGTTCATGGTTACGGTCTTCCTCTCCCGTGCTGACCCTCCACTTTCCTGAGTGTGATCTCCTCCAAGACCCAGCTTCTTCTAGGATTGTTCTCAAAATGCATCAGATGAAGTCTCCACTGCCTTGACTCCAAGGAGCGCTCCCACAGGTTTGCTTATTCTCTTTGGTGGTCCATGGAAGATTCTATACTCTTCACCAACATCACATGTCAGAGGTGTCCGTTCTTCTTTGGCCTTTCTTCTTCATTGTCCCATTTTTACATACATACAAAGCAATCGGGAAGGCTGTGGAGGGATCATAGTGGTTCCCCAAAGAAGACAACTAGAACTTGACTCTGCTATTTTCTTGGGTTGTCATGGGAAGCCTCCACCCTCCCGTTACTTTGTTGTTTTGAGGGGACTTAAATGTTCCTGTGATGTTGTGAGCTGTGTGTCCTGAATCTCAAAAGCCAGCAGTCACTCATGGTGGACAGGTCTCAGCAGAGGTTCTGGACTCAGACAGAGAAAAGGAAGCTTTGAGGCTGTACGTCTGAAACTCGGGCTACGGGAACTCTGTCGGTCGTAACAGAGTAGTGTCTGATGGAATGCGAGGTTGGATATTCCCTAGGTTGAAAGGTTCTCAAAATACACAGTGCCTTCAACAGTGAGCTTGTTAGGGACAAAACTGGTGTGTCAGGAAGAGCGAAGCAAGCAAGGTTGGTTGAAAAGAATGTTAGGGTAGATTCCAGCAAAATAGAGAAAGCAAAAATTCATGTTAAGGGCCCATACAAAACAAAGCTCTTTTGATATGTACAGCGATTTGATCCTTAGAAGGTCTCATTCATCTATTTTATTCTCTTCTGGTTGTAGGTTTTTTCAGGATGCTTCTGAGACTGTTCAAATTGTGGGTTAGGGCTTCTAGAGTTCTTCCAAACTTTTCTCTGATGAAATTTTCAGTTCTTGATTTTACTCCTAGGTCCTGGATCCACTTTAAGTTGATTTTTGTGTATGGTGTGAAGTGTAAGTCTTACTTGAGTTTTCTACAGATAATTTTCCAATTTTGCCAACACCATTTGTTAAATAGACTTTCGTTTCCCCACTTCACTGATTTTATCTCCTTGTCAAAAGTCAATTGACCATCGGTAGATGAGCTGATTTCTTGGTTCTCAATTCTATTCTACTGATACATGTTTTGTCACTGTACCAGTACCGCACTGTCTTGACTACCACACCTGTGTAGTAGCATTTGAGTTCAGGGAGTAAGATGCCTCCTACCTTGTTTCTCTTTTTCAGGAGTGCTTTGCTTATTTGGTATCGTTTTTTTCATTCCAGATGAAATTGGAAATTGCCTTTTCCATCTCGTTGAAGAATGGAATTGGTATTTGTATTGGGATTGCACTGAACTTGTATATTGTCTTTGGTAGAATTGTCATTTTCACAATTGAATCTTTCTGTCCAAGAGCAATGTATATTCTTGATTTCTCCAGGTCTCTTTTTGTTATAGTAATGTTTGTAATTTTCTTTGAATAGGTCTTCTGTGTTTCTGGTTAGATTTACTCCCAAGTATTAAATCTTGTGATTCACTATTGTGATGGGTATTGTTTTTCTTAGCTCCAGTTCTGTATTTTCTTTGTCACTGTAGAGAAATCCAACTGATTTTTGTATGTTGATCTTGTATTCCTCCACCTTGTAAATTAGTCAGCTATGTCTAGTAGTTTTCTCACTGAGTCTTTAGAGTTTTCTAAGTATACTATCATATCATCTGCATACAGGGTAAAAAGGAAAGTCACAGACTGGAAAAAAGAACTTGGTAATTACATGTCTGATAAAGATCTTATATCTAGAATTTATGAAATACCCCAGCACCTCAACATGATAAACAACCCAGTCACAAAATGGGCACAGGATACGAACAGACATTTCACCAATGAAGACTTTCAGATGGTGAATGAACACATAAAGTTCAAAATCCCTAAGAGAGATGTAAATTAAAGCAACTATGAGATACCATCTCACCCCAGTAACAATAGCAAAGTTCAACAAAGCAGCAAACAACAAATGCTGGCAAAGTTGTTGGAGAAATTGGAACCCTTATTCACTGTTGGTAGGAATGTAAAAAGGTGCAACCACTATGGAAGGCAGTTTGGCACTCTCTCAAAAAGTTTCAAATAGAAATACCACTTGATCCAGCAGTTCCACTACTTGGAATATACCCTAAAGAAACCATAACTGCCACCCAAACAGATATATGCACACCTATGTTTATTGCTTCTTTGTTCACAATAGCAAAGAGAAGGAAGCAACACAAGTGTACATCAGCAAACGAATGGATAGAGAAATGTGGTATATTCACACAATGGAATACTACACAGCACTGAAAAAACAAGGAACTCATAAAGTGCTATACAAAATGGGTGACCCTGGAGGACATTATGTTGAGTGAAATATCTCAGTCACAAAAGGAAAATACTGCATAATTCCACTGTTATAAAACAGACTGACATGAGGGTTGGGGGAAACTAAGAAAAGAGGGGTAAATAATGAAGACTGCATTGAAACAGATGAGGGAAAGAACTGTTTAAAAGTAATATATGATTGGGTATTATTTCCATGACAACAATTCAGAATAAGAGGTGCATCGCAAAGTGGACTTGGGGGAGGGAGGAATGGAGAAAACTGTGCAACAATGAAAGACTCTTTTTAAAGACAAAAGCAAAGTGGGGGTGGGGACATGTAGGGAAGAAAATGTACAGCAATGAATGAATGAATGGAAATCCAAGTTTTCTGTAAACTTTTGTTAAATATCAATAAAAAAGAAAATTTTTTAAAAAGCTAAAGAATAAGGAAGGATTCAGTTTTGTGGGGTGTTTTGTTTTGTTTTTAAAGCAAAGGTCAAGCAAAGTCCTGAAGACCAGAGGAAACTCATGGTGTAGGGGCTGATCAAGGGCAAGCTGACTAAGTAGCTAAGACCAGAAATCAGCGAACAGATAGCATTGCCTTATAGGGAAGACCTTGACACCTCATTCCTGATATGCATAATGCTAACTGAGTACAAGTAACTTAATTAGCATTTTAGACATGCCACAGACTCATCTCACAACCAGTGATGATGTCAGGAACAACAGAGCAGAATAAGGACCCTCCACTAAATGTCACTTCCTGTGACATCATCCCATTTGATAATGGGAGGCTCTGTTAAGCCTCCACACTTCTGTATACTAAAGGCATCTTTTTTAAGTGCCTCCCAAGTTGCTGTGCGCTGTGCTACTTCTGCAGCTCAGGCATGACCCCTCTAGGCTGTCACCCCCACTTGCGTTCTTTAGCTGGCTGAGGAAGACCAAAGCCAGGACACCAGTCCTCCGTTCACAAAGTCAAGCACCTCAGTGGTGTGAAGACGAGGCAGGATTGGGAAACGCCTTCTTCTCTGCTACAGAGGGTCCCTGTGAGATGGAGCAGACTCTGTGCTACCTGAGCCCTCAGCCTGGTCAAGAACCAAATGCTTAGGATGCATTTGTTAGGGATGGTCATGTCCTAAGTGAGGTACTGCCCTGTAGCTCCCCAATCCCTTGGCTTTGTGGTTTGAATCCAGGTAACTGGACCTTCTTCTGAGAAACCATTCCATGTCCCCGTTCTTAGCTCAAACCTCACAGTGCTTGGCATGCAATCTCCAGGCAAGCTGCAGAATGCAGACACAATCCACCAGGCCCAGGCCCTGTGGTCTCCTCTTCGCTTCGCTCTGCAGAAACACAGAAGCAGCCCGCTTAGGCTTTTCACTCGCTGTGCTAGGCGACCTCCTGGCAACTCGATCTTCCTTCGCACAGCACACTTTATAATGATAGCCTCGTTCTCAGCATTTCCAGCTGCTCTCTTCAGTATTTTAATGCCATTCACTTCTTTTTCTCATCTCATCAGTTTAATTCTTGTAGAGTTTTCCTCATCTTGCCTCATCGCCAGAGTCAGAGCTTTTGTTTGATTCAAGTAACCGAGTTTATTTTCCGCTTGCTGCATAAGTAATCTAAAATCTTCCACAAAGCACATGGCCTAAAAAATAACTTCCGAATCCAACTTCTAGCCTAGGAGTCAGACCGTTGCTTTGGATTTGACTTCATCTCTTGGTGACCCCATGGATGTCCCAGCAGAACTGTACCACACAATGGCTGTGATCTCATGCAAGATCACCTGACCTTTGTTCCCAAGGTGTCTCTGGTTGAATATGAACCACCAGTCTTCTGGTTACTAGTTATCACTTTACAGTTGTTAAGTCAAACATCCATGGATAGCCTCTGGCATTGCCGTTGATATGTGCCCTCAGATGGGCTCTGACTCCTCCTGACACTTGTGTGTGACAGAAGGAAAAGCTTCAACAGAAGGAAATACTTCCAGTCCTGTTCCATCCTCAAGGTCATTACTGTGTTCCAGCCAGTGCGTTGTACAACCACTGTGTTAATCCCTCTCATTGAGGGTCTTTCTCTTTTTCTCTGAACCCGCACTTTACCAACCATCGTGTCCATCTCCAGGGACTGACACTTCCTGGTAAAACGTCTAAGGTTTCTGAGATAAAGGTGTCTTGCTACCCTCACTTCTGAGGCGTGTTCCAGATGAATCTGCTCCTTCTCCCGGCAGTCCACCGTACAGCCAATGTCTTTGCCAACACAGAGACTCTACTGCAGCACCTCCTCTTTGGTCTTCCCCGCTTTCGCATGCAGGTGAGACCTGTGAAAATGCCTTAGTGTGGTTCGGCACAGCTTTGTCTTTAGAGTGATCCAGATCCTGGCTATGTAGTGCTTGACTTGGGGGAGGGATTGTATAACAATGAAAGAATTTTACTTTGCAAAGAGAAGAGCAAATTGAGGGGAGAGGTGGGCAGGCAGAAAAGCACAACAATGAAGGAATGGAAATCCAAAGTCTCTGTAAACTTTCATTATAATTAATAAATGCAATGTGTTATTTGATTTCTTGACTACTGTTTTCGTGAGCATTGATTGTGGATCCAAGTAAAAGTAAATCCTTGACCACTTCCTTTTTTTCTCCATTTATCGGAATTTGCTTGGATTTTGCTGCCTTTGCTAGTTTCCCCCCTTAGTTTCGGGATCTTCCTTTTGCTTTCTCTCAGTTTTCTCTTTTTTCTCTCACCCTTTCCTATAGGAGCTCTGGAGTTCCACCCTCGTCTCCACTTTCCTTGGTCTCTGCGCCTGTCCTGTGCTGCTTCTTATCTTTATCGAGGGCCCTAAAGCTAAATGGCTGAGTGACAATGTCTGAGCTGCCATGACTACTTCCTGTTAAAGGCTTCTAAACAGTAGTCTATGGATAACTCAAATCCCCAAGAACAAGAAACCCAGCTTCCTTCTTTCCTGTTTTCTGTTTCCTCTAGGATTCAGAATCATTACCAAGTTATGCATCTAGGACTCCTTCCCATCCACTTCCCTCTCCTACCTCCAACCAATTAGACACAAAGTCATTGAGATGATATCTCCAAAACACCAGGGACATCACTGTGAGCTGCTATGTCCTTCTTGTCATTCTCGTCTTTGGTGTCTCTTTGCCAGTGTTTGATCCACTGTGCATCTACGTAGGATCCCTGAGATGGCAAAGTGCAAACTGAAAGGTTGACAGTTTGAACCCACCATTTGTTGCCCTGGAAGAAGATGAGGCGGTCTGTTAGCATGAAGATCGATGGATTTTGGAGAATCTCAATGAAGGGCAGCCATGAGGCAAAATCCACCAGGTTTTGAGGTTTTGTTTGTCAGTTCTACAGTGTTAGGGGAGGTTTGTGGTTTGGGGTTTTTTCTATTTTTAACACTAACATTGAGATATCATTTTCCTACTGCGTAAAACTACCTGTTCATAGCAGACATTTCAACAGTCATTAGAGTTGCACAACCATCTTTTAAAGATTATTTTAGAACTTTTCTTCACTCCAGAAAGAAGCCAGTCCCAACTTGTTCCCAAATCTCCCATCCCCACCTCCTGGGCTCAGACCCGCTCTGATTGACTTTCTATTTCTGTGGATGTGTCTATTTTCATCATTTCCTATAAATGGAATACAATATGCGGCCTTCTGTGTCTGGCTTCTTTCACTTAGCCTCCTGTTGGCAAGACTCAACCATCGTGGGGGCGGCAGGTGCTGTGGACTCAGCTCCGGCTCACAGTGACCCTACATCCACCAGAACAAAGACACTGGCTAGTCCTACACCAGCTTCCCAACCTCTGCCCACTGCTAATCCGCAGTGTTGAGCCGTCTTGCTGAGAGTCTTCCTTGTTTCTGTTGGCCCCCTGCTTCCTCTAGCCTCATGTTCTTCTCCAGGAACTGGTCCCTCCCAGCACCTTGCCCAGAGTATGTGAGATGAAGCATCATCAGCCTAGCCTCTGAGGAACATTCTGGATGCACGTCCTCCAAGACCGTTTTGAGCCATTCCTCAGGAGGTATGTTGCTGGTTCTACTTGTCCTTTTTGTTAATATTACATACTAAATGTGCACAATTATTATGAATAGCAATAATACAACCTTGGGTAGTATTCATGCCATTAGACCAAGTGAGAGATGGAACAATTTCCCATTTCCTCATATTTTTTAGAGTTCTTTATACCAAGCAGAGACTGCCTGCTCATCGAAATTTAAGGCGGTACCCCACCCACAAAAAAAAAAAAAACTTGAAAAAGTTTCTGTCACTGCTTTCAACTGTGTAGCCATATCTATTAAAAGCCACTTGTAAAGAGCTAACTTCAGCTCTGGCGTGGCATAGATTAGGCATATTTGTTTTCCAGGGAAGATTATAAATAGAGGGGGGGGGGAGAGGGAAACAGAATGTATTTTGCAAATGAGCCCAGATGGAAAACTAACAGATGGCCAGGCGCTGTATTTTGTGTGTTCAGCCCTACATTTAAATTAAAAATTTTCATAATTATGATTAACGTCTGTAGCAACAGTAGTTTTCCTGTGGCGGCATCGCATATCACGACTTGGAGGTATTGAATGGCACATTTTCATGAAAAGGTTTCAAACTTCATACAAATGTTGGGACTGGCCTACCCAGTCTTGAGAAGGAGACAAAAGGAAGCCTCGTGGAGCAGCGAGAGGCTGCTGGGGAAGGCAGAGCAAGCGGCCGTGTCTCCAGCAAGCCGTCTGCCGCCATCTGCCTTTCCTGCCCAAGTTAAACCGCAAAGCCCCTCATTCCATGCAGGGGAGAAAAAATGCTTTTACTGGCAGGCTTGGTGGTGGGTTGTTTTTGTGTGTTTTTAAAGATTTGCTTGCGAAGAATATTCTTTTCAATCCCACGCAGGCTTGATTCTCACCATGTACCCAAACCCCAAATTCAAACCCAAACCCAGTGTGGTCAAGTCAACTCCAACTTGTGATGACCCTTCATTGGTTTCCAATGTTATAAATATTGATGAGAAGAGATAGCCTCGTCTTTCTTCCTTGGAGAGACTGGTGGATTCAAACCATCAGCCTTTCGGTTAACACTACACCACCAGGGCTTCTCATCAACGTTCATGTTGTTGTGTGGTTATGTGCCGTCGAGTCGTTTGCGACTCATAGCGACCCTATGTACAACAGCCCTAAACCCTGCTCTGTGCTGTGCCAATCGCACTGCCTCTGACACTCCCATCCCGATTACCCCAGTCACTGAATCAATCCTCCTCAGAGAGGGTCTTCCCCTCCTTCACTTCTCATCAACGTGCATACATATTTATTTTCCAATGGTAAATGTCTAAAACCCTCTGCCCTTTCTCCTCTTTTCTCCTTTGTTGTGGTTTCCCCGGAGCCCGGGAGATGTAGCCAGTGCTGGTCGTGCTGTTAATCCTTAGGCATCTCCGTTAGTTCGAATCCCCCAGCAGCTCCCTGGAGGAAGATGGGCACTCTCCTCCTGTGCGGTTTACAGTCTCCTGGAAACCTGCTGGATGGTCTGCTGTGGCTAAGATTCCACTTGATATCGATCAGTCTGACTTTGTTTCCATTATTGTCCCAGTTTTCTTACAGGTGGACAGTGTTGGGAAGTTGTTGAAAAGTTGTGAATTGAATTTGTCTCCTCACATATTCCTTGTCAACCTGTAGACAATCATTTACAACCTGTCGGGAATGAGCTTTCTCCATTAAGAGGCCACATCAGTGGAAGGGTGTCTTTTAAGCTGATCACCTTTGAGATAAATAAGAGAGCAGAAAAGGCACAAGAAAGGAAACACAGATGGGGAACATAGATGCAGAGGACCAAGGAATCAAAGCGTGAGCGCCTTCCCCTGAACCAAAGGTGAGAGGACACCTCCCTGAGAGCTGGCATCCCAGATTTGGGCTTCCGGTCTCCTAAATTGCAAGAGGGGAGCTCTGGTAGCATAGTCCACAGAGAGTTGTACTACGAACCCAAAGACCATGCTTCTCAGGGGTTCAAATCCACCAGTGGTTCCACAGGAGAAAGAGGGGCAGTCTCTTCCCATGAGACTTACAGCTTCAGAAAGCCACAAGTCGGCCACGGAGGTCTGTCCTTGGCGCTCAGGGTAGGAGGAGGATTTCAGTCATGCCTCATTTTTTATAATTTTTTTTCACTTTCTAAATAGTTTATATTTTGCAGTTTGAAGATCTAGGACAATCCTGTATCAAGCAACCCTATTGATGTCATTCTCTCAACAACGTGTACAAAGGTTATAGCTCTGTCCCACTTTGGTAATTCTCAGAATATTTCAAATGTTTTCCTAATGCTAGCTCTGGTGGCCTAGTGGTACGAAGTTCTGCTACAATCTTGATTGCATGTGTTCGAATCCTCCAGCTGCTTGACGGGAGAAGGATGGGCAGTGTCCTCTGAAAATTCCCTGGAGGGTCAGCTATGGGCCGGCTCCCACAGCAACACAGTTGCATACTTAATGGACTCTAATGTAGACATAATTTTGTGTGCCCTGTTGGTGTTGCTGTGTGCTGGTGAGTCTGAACCGACTCATTGCTTGCTGCTCCTCCAGCGAGTTCTCAGAGGCTGTAAATCACACAGGAGGAGACTGGTCATCTTTTCCCTTGGAGCAGTGGGTGAATTTGAAATGCCTGCCTTTGAGTTGGCAGCATAACTTTTCCCGCTAGGCCACCAGAGCTCAAGGAAATAAAAACATCTGTGTGGTTTGCTTATTGCTTTATTAGCTTCCCTGTGGCGATCTAGACTCGAACCTATAATAGCTCCAAGGTCAGCTTGTACTTTGCTGATATCCTAGGGCTTCCACGACGTGGTCTAGGCAACAGTGTTTGCTTGTTGACAAACAACTGAGTCTTAGTGATGATTAGCTCTAAAGCTGCTTCACAGGACAATTTCTCTGTTCATCTTCTCAGTATCCTGAGTCAGAAAAGAGGGCTTGAAGAAGCTTGTTTCCACATAGTTTCTGCTTTTCAAGTTAGGGGTAAAAAATAAGACTAAGCTTTGATTTAACTCTTGCCTTCGTAGTGGTACAATCAAGAAGCTGAAAATTCAAATCTACCCGCCTGTTCTATGGGAGCAAAACGAAGCAGTCTGTTCATGTACAGATTTCCACCTAGGAGTCCGGGGCGGGGGCGTCTCCTCTGTCCTGTGGGGGCCCCATGAGTCAAACTCCACTCCACAGCAGCGGGGTTTTCCTGTTTGGTGTTACACATTTGAGCCTCTGGGTGGTGCACATGGTTAGTGACATGGGCTGGAAACCAGAAGTCTGGGGTTCAAGTTCACCCAGAGATTCCTTGGGAGAAATGTGTGACAACCTATTTCTGAAAAAACTATCATCGAAAACTGTGTAGAACAAAGCTCTACTCTGACAGACATGAGGGCATCGTGCTTTTGCTGACAACTCAAAGGCAATGGGTCAACCATAAAAATACAGGGAGAAGAGGGCAGAAGGAGCCGACGAGGCTGCAGACAACCAGACTGCTTATCACTTCAGGAGTGCTGAGCTCACCATTGGGGAGAGTTCAGTTAGAACCGCTCGCCAGGCTCTGAGATGCACAATGAAAGAGAGACTGCAGCAGCGTATTTAACAAAGCGTCAGCCAGGCTGTAGGACGACTTTAAAATATCACAGGTGCCCAGGAGCCAGGGACGAGCCTGTCTGATCCCAAGAAGAAAGCTTGGAAAGACGACCAAGTGCTAATAACATCATTAATTATTTGTGCAACTTCTGGCAACCAGTCAAAACCAGATTCTTTTCCCCCTCATTTCTGGCAAGCAAACATATTCTTACACATTTGTCCTCTCTCCAAAAATAACCAGTGGTGAAGCTTCCATTTCTCACTTGCACATGTGTGCTGGAGAGTAAACCAAGCCTCTCTTAAAAGGGTCCTCCTAGAGTTATTAGCTAATTTGTGAGCCCCCCAGACCTGTCCGATGCAGCCTGGACCACCAGCCCCACAATCACACGAGGGCCGTCGGCTGGGCAGCTTACAGGCAGGTGAGGTGCTTGTGAATCACTGCTCTATGCAGACAGAGGTTTGTATTTTCTAGTCTTAATTTCAACTGTGCAAATCTCCATTTGTTTATGAGCTTCTAATACAGTGGGTGGGGTATTTGCATTCCCAGAGGCGTATTTCCATAAGGTGCAGATCGCCAAGGGCCGAGGAAAGCCTGGGTCGGTCGATCATTTGGATGCAAAAAGTGCCCAGTGAGACATCTTTCCTTTCAATTCTGGGGATATTGATGACTGATGCACCTGTGTGAAATACCAAATACCAATGGGGTCACACAGAGAATCCACGCACCTCAACTTCTCAACTCCCTGCTCTGTGTGGTGGGAATAACAGGGTAAAAGGGCTCATTTACCCAAGGCCTCTCCTGTTGAGCTAATTTGGACTCATAACAAGGCCTGAAGACAGAGCAGAAGCCACACAGAATTCCCACGGCTCTGAGTATTCCAGAAGGAGACCTTGTCTTTCCCCCGCAAGGTTGCTGGTGATTTTGAAACACCCAGATTTTTATTATCAGCCAAATGCCTTAACCACAGTGCCAGCAAAGCTCCTGTTCATTCAAATAAAACAACACAAAGCCGTTGTCATCACGTTAGTGTTGATCCATGGAGACCCTTGGTCCCCAAGGCTGTAAATGGTAAAGGAACAGCCTGCCTCTTCCTTCTCCTGAGGACTTGAACTGCCACCCTTTATACTGCCAGCCCAATCCTTAGCACTTTACTCCGTGAAGGCTCTCCCTCACTCTGCGAGCTCTGTCCATGTGAGCAGGAAGTGCTGGTAGCTGTAGTAATGGAGAGATGGATGTGCTGGTGGTGGTTGTGTGTTGGCCTCGTGGAACCAACTCACAGCTGACCCTCCAGTGGGTTTTCAGAGGCTGTAATTCACATGGGAAGAGACTGTTCATCTTCCTTCCATGGAGCAACTTGTGGATTCAAACCATGTACCTTTGGGTTGGAGGACAATTCCCCATGTGACAGAGTGAAACTGCCTCATAGGGTTTCTTGGATGTAATCTTTACAGAAGCAAATCTTCACATTTGTTTCCCCAAGGAGCTGCTGCTGGGTTCAAACCACTGGCCTCCAGTTAGCAACCAAGCGATTACCCATTTGCATCACAAGTGTGTGTGTATGTTGTGCCAATTCCACTTAAACACAAATATCTCTATACGGCAAATGTTGTGATTGTAGCAGAAGCCATGCTTGATGATTGCTTTTATTGATATGATTTTGTTTGTGGTTGTTTTTACTTGTATTTAGCCTACATTATTCTAGAAGAAATTGAGAGTAGCTGACATTGAACCCGCAAGGGTGAAGGTGTCTGGTAGCCTTTCCCGGGGGCACGTTTTCCCTTTGGGAGCTCATATTTCCCTCCTAGGGGGAGTGAACAGGTTGAGTTTGATGACCAAGCTGAATACAGGCCTGGCAAGCCCATCGGTGGTACAGAAGGAAGCGGACCTCCAGGAGGAAACAGTGGCAGTCTGTTTCCACAAGTCAAAACCTTGGAAACTGAATTGGCCATTCGGCTCTCCCCAATATGGCCGCTCTGAGTCAGAATTGACATGAATGAAGGCAGCGGGCTGGATTTTCCCTGTGTTGTTTGGCTTGCTTTTTGGTGCATTGGCCAGGGCCTTCCCACTGACCAGTGCCCAGAGTTCCTCCTTTCACAAGTGCTGTGAGGGTTTAATGTCCTCAGGTAACCTCAGTCACCACACCAACACGAAGCACGTTTGTGAAGGCCTTTCAGAAGGCTGCAGAGACGGAACCATCGTCCACAACCTCAGACGTCATGAGTGGATGACTCTGCATTTACGGGCCTCGCTTGAGACGAACAAAAATGCCTCCTCTGCCCTGTCTTTGTTCCTGCTCCGTCCTCTGTCCAGAGCCCTCTCTGCTTTATTTGGCGTCATCTGTGCATTAACGTATAAAACAATTGCTGTTCAGACCACTAGCTGCTTAGTCATGGCTAATTGGCAAGGAAAGATATATCAGTTTTGGGAAATGTCCCCCTTCATAGCTTCCTCTTGCCAGGGGATAAAGTCATAATTAGTTAGAAATGCACATTCTGAACCAAGTCCAGGAGGAAGATGTGGGTAAGAAAAACTTATTCTTCTGAAGAACCAAGAGGTTACACATTATGTGCAAGGTCCCAGTAAGAGACAGGGCTGGAGTCCAAACCCCAGCCTTCCTGACGCCAAAGCCTTTATTTTTCCAAGTCTCCACTCCAAGGATGGGGAGGAAAGTGGTCCAGAAAAGAGGAGGAACTTCTCGCTGAATTGCAGGCATCCCTGCTGCCTGCTGGCCTCTCAGAAGGTACCACATGGCTCACCTGGGTGGCTCCCAGCCCCTGCTCTGAGTGCTCTGATGCTGACCACTGCATCCTTATGCATCTGATGTCACAGTCACACCATCATGTGGTCCCCAGGAAACATTTTCCTAAAGCTCACGCTCAGGGTAACTTGGCTTCCCGGGAAATCAGGACAAAGAGGCAAGTGCATTGAACACTTTGGGTGTGCAGAGTCGCAGGAGTGAACCTCTCTGGAGTCTCAAGAACTAGCTGGGAGCAGGGGACCCAGAAAGTATGGCAAGCACAGCCTTCTTGTTCTTACTCACTTATCTGTAGTGAACAGTTCCACAGTTTCCTCAGATGAGGATCCTGGGCGGTTAGGAGAGAGAAAATATAAAGTTGTTTGCTACGGATTAGGAAGTGAGTATGAGCTCTGCTGTCCGCCCACCGAAAGGTATACAGTTTGAATCCACCAGCTGCTCTGTTGGAGAAAGGTGGGCAGTCTCCTCCTGTGAGATTTACAGTCTCTGAAAACCTATTGGAAGTTCAGCTATGAGTCAGTTCTGACTTGATAAGGGAGAGACAGAGGGAGGGAGAGAGAGAAAAGTAACCTTGTGTTTACTTAGGAAGCTCTGGGGGCCCAGTGGAAAGACAGTTGTGCTGCCAGTGCGTAGGTGGGTGGTTTGAACCCACCAGCAGCTCTGCAGAGCTGTAGGAGACTAGTGGACAGTCTCTCCCTACATGATTTACAGCCTCTGAAAATCTGCCGGAGGTTCAGCTATGAGTGAGTTTGAGGTCAAGGGTTTTATGAGAGTGCTTGCCCTGCCCACTGCGTCCTCGGACATGAGACTGACATCTCGGGTGGGCGTGACTCTGGCAGCAGAAGCTTTGACACCACATGGAGAATCTCATCAAGGGCATTACATTTCTGGAGTTGTTTGGGAGTCCCCTGTGGCAAACAGAGATGTGGGGGCAGGGATGGCCCAATGCATAACCCACTACGGTGCTTGCTTTAACAAAGAGCGCATAAGCTCAGGCTTCCAAAACATCCACTCAATTCCAGTTCACAGGGACAGGACAGAGTGGAACTGCCCGCAGGGCTTCTGAGTCGGTCAGTGGACTGTGACATCTTCTCCCATGAGGTGGTGGAGGGGCTTGAATCACAGACACTTTTATTAGCAATGGAGCATTTAACCACTGTGTCCCCAGATGCACAAATAAGTTCTTTTACAAGAATTAATACAAAACTAGTTCCCATAAAGGAAGTCCCAGTGGCCTAGTAAATAAGAAGCTACACTGCCAACCCGAAGACAAGCAGTTCAAATCCACCAACTGCTCCCCAGGAGAAAGATGAGCACTGTTACTCTCGTGTGATTTACAGCCTCTGAAAATCTGCCGGCAGGTTGGCTATGAATTGGTTCTGATTTGATGGCACATAAAAAAGAACAGCAGTTCCAATAAGGCAGGACAGAGGTTAATAATGTTGTTGTTGTTGTTGTTGTTAAGTGCCATTGAGTCCTACGCAACTCATAGCAACCCTGTGAACAAAAGTCCTCAACACTTGCATGACTTTCATCCTTTCTCCAGATTCACAGGGTTTCTGGAGGCAAGCTGTTTACGGAAGTGGCTGCCACTGCTTCTTTTAATCAGAGAGCTCCACTCAACACCATCCACCATGGATGGAAAAACAGCTCTCAGGCCTGTTTTTCAATGTTTTCAGTCGAACATTCTTCTAGATCATATAGCCCTGGTGTGTCCCCTTGTCATACAGAGGTAACTTGTGGTTGCTGTGAAGCTGAACACTGTGAGGTTAATAATATTTAAAAAACCACAGTTTCCCCAAACTGCTGTACCACTCTATCCACGACATCAATGATTTGTCCTCTTCCCCCGCCCCCCACTTCAACCCTCTCACTCATGTCTATCTGTCTTTGGGATTCTAGAATTCACTGCAAAGCCTCACAGAAATGAAGAACCATCAGAGAAACGGCTCCTGTGACTATAGATGGTGTAGGTCAATGTATGTGGTCACAGAGACTGATGAATAATGGGCCAGAAGCCTGCAGGCGGCGGGTGTTGGTTATTGACTGTGGCTGTTGGGACAACTGGAACAGCTGATGCAGTTGATGGAACAGTTAGATGCAGTGTCCCTAGAGAACAAGGCTTAAGGACCTCAGGCCTATAAACCCTGCCCCTTAGAGATCTGAGAGGAGACTTGGGTCATACCTTCTATAGGGTGGAGCTTCAGAATATGTCCCACCCTAACCCTACACACACCAGCTCCAGAAGGAGGTTTTACGCACAGAAAGGAGACTAGAATGGCAACGTGCAAGGCTATGGCTGGAAGGGCCATGTTACTGAGTTCATGTACCGCAGGGCTCCTGTGATAGCTGTAACACGGCTCTATTTTCTGTGAACTAACAAACATTTCCATTTACAACTTCAATGCCAGCACGTTTGTCAGCAAGGCCCCTTCTTTCACTAGACTTTCCCTAGATATTGGCACACGATCTGAATCCCCACATTTTTCTGGATCAGTCTGATTAGAGATTTTGCATTTGTTGTTTAAAAAGAACCATTGGAGGGTGGATTTTTTTTTTAATCTTATTGTTTGTGTCGAATTGCAAATGTGTGTTACTATGATACTGTATTTCACAATGTGGGCTCAAAAAATGGCTTAAAGATGATTTAGTTCATTTTTAAGGTATTGCTGGAGATTGCAAATGCTACTGTTCAGGGGAAAGGGAGTTTGTGGCGTCGAGGTGACCGTAAAACACAGGTCTACCTGTGCTACGAGAGCTGCGTCTGTACGTGCTTTGGAAAAGCGGTGACGGAGTGTAAACAGCAAACACTGCTCTTTATCTGCAAATCAGTTTTATATGGATACAGATCCACTTCCCCTTGTCTTTATTAATTGTGAAATTTCCCCTAACAGCAGCAGGAAACCAGCAGACTTTCTTGTCGTTGTTAAGCACATCAGAGTGGCCATGCTAATAAACCAATTCAGATTTTTCTAATACACATGCAAATTTATACCTTTCCAGTTTAGACATAATGAATTTTACCACTGAAGAGAGATTAAATCAAACACTTTCAAAGCTACACTCAAGTAAAAATAGAAAGAATCTACATTATTAGAGAAAAATATAACACTGGTTGCAAATGAATGATGATGACTAGTAAATGTAGCGTAAAAACAAAGTTCATCTATTAACTGTTGCTACTAAGACTAAAGTGAGCCTGATACAGGCCATGGTCTTTGCAATCACTTGTTATGCATCAGAGAGCTGGACAATGACTAGGGATGATAGACGGAGAGTTGATGCCTTTGAGCTGTGGTGCTGGAGAAGAGTGTTGAATATACCATGGACTGTCAGGAGAACAAACAAGCTCATCCTGGAGAGGGTGAAGCCAGGCTGCTCCTTGGAGGCAAGGATTCTGAGGCTCTGTCTGACATACTTTGCTGCAAGGTGGGACCAGACCTCGGAGAGGGATGTCATGCTTGGGAGAGTGGAGGGACAGAACAGGAGAGAAAGAACCTTGATGAGATGGATTGATTCAGTCACTGGGATAATGGCG
Source organism: Elephantulus edwardii (assembly GCF_000299155.1). Taxonomy (NCBI): domain Eukaryota; kingdom Metazoa; phylum Chordata; class Mammalia; order Macroscelidea; family Macroscelididae; genus Elephantulus; species Elephantulus edwardii. Next base: position 29,790,825 of record NW_006399764.1, on the reverse strand, counting down.
ATAAACGTGTCGGAGACAATAAGATTGGCACAGGATAGAGCAGGGTTAGGGGTGTTGTACATAGGGTCGCTATGAGTCACAAACAACTCGACAGAACATAACAACAACAACAACTAAGACTAGCTGTGTGGTGCACTGGCCTAATATGTTCAGCTGCTGTCTGAAAGGTTGGAAGTTCAAATCCACCTAGAAGGACTTTGAAAGAGAGGCTTAGTGATCTACCTCTAAAAAATAAGCCCATACGATCTCTATGAACTTAAGAGAAAGTCTGCAGTCAGGGACTTCTCCAAATTATTGAGGAGCAATGATGTCAGTTTGAAGATGAAGGTGCATCTGATTCAGGCCACAGTCTTTCTAATCACTTGCTATGCATCTGAGAACTTGACACTGAACAAGGATGGCAGGAGAATTGATGCCTTTGAATTGTGGTGTTGGAGAAGAATACTGAATATCCCACAGACTGGCAAAAGAACAAACAGATATTTCTTGGAAAAGATGCAGCCAGAGTGCTCCTTGGAGATAAGAAATGGTGAGGCTTTGCCTCACATGCTTTGGGCATGTTGCTAGGAGAGGCTATTCCCTGGATAAGATAACATCATGCTTGGAAAAGTGGAAGGTCAGCGAAAGGGAGGAAGACCCTCAACCAGACAGATTGGCCTAGTGACTGCAGCAATGGGCTTGAGTATGTCAGGGCTTGGGAGGATAGCACAGGACAGGACAGAGTTCTCATCTGTGTTCCTAGGGCTACTAGGGGCTGAACATGACATGAGGGCCCCCAAAACCAACATGAATTTGAATCAACTCAACAACAACTGGTTTTAGCGAGCTCTGGTGGCCAAGTGGCAAGAAGCTGCACTGCAATCCCAGAGGTGAGCAGTTCGAATCCACTAGATGCTCTGCTGGAGAAGGAGGGGCAATCTGTCAGATCTGATTTGATGGTACACACACACAAAATAATAAAAGAATTAAAAAAAAATTTTTTAAAAACCAACTGGTTTTATTTCTGTGTAGCAAATTACACAGAATTTAGCACCTTATAATAATTTAGTAATTTTTTTACACAATTTCTGTGGGTCAAGAAATCAGAAGGGGGTTAGCTAGGTGGTCTCTATGGCATTTTAGTCAAGATGTTATCTGGGAGTGCAGTCATTTGAAGGCTTTACTGTGACTAGATCATCCATTTTCAAGATGAGGCCCTCACACGGCTGTTGGCCAGAAGCCTTCTCTCTCTCATAGATATTAGCAGGTGACCTTGGTCCTTCACCACACTAATGGTGGTAATTGGGCTGCTAGTGTGTTCTCACAAAATGTTAGCTGGATTTCTTCAGAGTGACGGATCCAAGACAGAGACCAAGATGGAAGCCACCACGCTCTCCAAGACCTTGTCTTAGATATCTCACACCAGCTCTGCTGTATTCTATTTCTAAACATTTAATTAAGTCTAGTCTCTACTCAAGGAAAAATGGAATTAGGATTGACCTTTTGAGGAGAGAAATGTCTAAGAGAAGAGTTTGTGGTATTTTAAAACCATCTGTCTTAGTTATCTGGTGACGCTGTAACAGAGATTCTACAAATGGGCGGCTTTAGCAAGCAGACATTTATTCTGTTACAGTTTAGGAGACTAGAAGTCCAAGCTCAGGGTGTGTGCCCCAAGGGAAGGCCCTCTCTCTGCGTGCTCTGGAGGGATATTCTTTGCCTTCAGCACCTGTAGGTCCAGCATTCGTTGGCTGTCTCTACGTTTCTTGGTCTTCCCTGATATCAAGGAGCATCTCACACAGGAGTCGGACTCGAGACCAACACTCCACTCCTGGCAGGTCTTTTTGTTGATTCTGAGGTCCTGTCTCTTGTTTCTCTTTACTCCTCTTTTACTTTTCATGAGATAAAAAGGGTTTCAGGCCACACACTAGGGATCTCTCTTCACAGCTCTCAGGGCTGTGATGGGACTGGACCATGTGGTGCTCCACCTTTAGTCCCCTCACATCCATTTGACCCCTCAGATCATGGAGGAATACTCCAGAATCTCCACACTATATTGTTACAGGCATATATTAGGGGGGGGTGAGGAGGGACACAATTCAATCCATGACACATCACACAAAGCAACAAGCTATTAGGAAGATTCCTTTATCACGTGGCATGGGGACCATCATTGTATAAAACAGTAATTGTTTTTAGGTGTGCTTAAGAGCTTGCTCACCCCATCTTGGGTGGCACAAGCAATAGATATATAAGAAATAAGTGCTGGATGACTTTTTGTTTGCTCATGAATTAAAGATATGTTGGTATGAATTAAAGGTAAAAAATTAAGGTTATGTTGTTTGTCTAGTGGATAATTGCTTCATGCAGTACAGTGCAGGCCCTGGTACAGTCAATTCGGAGTAGTACCCCACTTCTGTGTGTGGGCAGAATGTCGCCTGATGGAAAAAAGTGTCCCCAAACACGTACTCGCAGAGAGCTTTACTCACAAGCTGCGAGGGGTGGTCAATAACGTTACTTGTAATATTCTTTCCATTTTAAGAGAAATGACGTGAAATCATCTCTCACTCTGAAAGGGCTTGTACTAGGTGGTCCTGATAGAGAGGGAGAGAGATGTGCAACAAAATTTAAAATAATGTGAAGATCAGGCTGACTGATCTGATAGCGACTGGTGGAGTCCCGGAGGCTGCAGTCCTCCATCTTCAGGCCTCAAACTGAACTCACCTCCCTAATCAACTTTTGGCCAAATGACAGATGGAGCTTCTGTGAACAACGACACCAGAGAAGATGTGTGCTTGGAGCAGTGAGACCAAAGGGGCAGCATTTATCTAGGGACTTAGCTCAGGAGGCAGGGAGAGATAGGGAAGAAGGATGAAAGGAAATAGGAGACACACGGAAGCAGTGGAAAAGTATAGCTACACTTTGGAGATTACAGTCAAGGTCACAAAACAAAAGGCATATGCATTGTTGAAGGGAAGAAGCCAACCTGCTCTGAAAACTTTCACCTACATCCCAATAAAAAGATAAAAGGGGGAAAATAGTTCAGCACAAAATTTAAATATAAATATGTATAAATATATAGAAATAAATGTATAGAAATACGTGTATAGAAATATGTATATAGAATATATATATATAAAAGCAATGG
>NW_006399764.1:29785366-29787396 GCF_000299155.1 Elephantulus edwardii | reverse complement strand
AGGAGGGGAAGGCCCTCTATGAGGTGGATTGATTCAGTGACTGGGATAATCGGGATGGGTGTGTCAGAGACAGTGCAATTGGCACAGGACAGAGCAGGTTTTAGGGCTGTAGTACATAGGGTCGCTAACTCGACAGCACATAATAACAATATTAATTATATATATATATAGTGACATACTGAAAGCAATCCAGATTTCCTTATTATGATTTCAGCCTTTTCAGCAAAGAAAATGGGACTGGGTGAAAGTCGTCTTTCCACACATAAGACACTGATGTCAAGGGGCTAATGTTCGATGAATTTTACTGTATGAGTGCAGTGAGGAAGTTGGTGTTTCTGGCCACCATTTCTGTAAGTGGCATGCTTGGTGGTGTTGTCAAGTGCTCCTGAGTCATTTCCGACTTGAAGCAGTTCTTTGTCTAACAGAACTCTATCTGGCCCAGAACTGAGTCACCCTCACACTGGTGCTATTTGAGCCTGTCCTGGCAGCCACGGTGTGAGTCCACCTCCAGGCCTCCTCAGATGCGAGGAGCCAGTCAGAAAGTGTGACGGTTTACAGGTCCAGCTCTGAGATCAGACAGCCCAGATGAGTACCAAGTCCAGTGTAATAGTTCGCAAGCGTTAGTGACCCTTGATGAGTCACTTCATTGCCCTATGACTCAAATTCAAGTTGTAATACTGAAGAATTCTTTAGGCAAAATATTTACTGATGCAGAAAGCATCAAAAGAAGACAGGAGGAGTACCTAACTTCTTTATGCCAGAAATAACTGGTGGTAGTCAGCCATTCAAGACGCAGCTGATGATACTGAAGGAAGAAGTTCAGACTGCACTGAAAGCGTTGGCCAAAAGCCGGTCTCTAGGAATTGGTAGAACAGCAAACGGGGATGCTTCCAGAAACAGATGCAGCCTGAAACATGCTTACTCATCTACGCCTAGAAATGGCGACTGAAAGGGGTCTATCTCTGTGCTCATTTTAAAGAAAAGTGATCCAACGGAATGTAAAAATCCTTGAACAAGACCATTAACGTCACACACAAATAATGTTTTGCTGAAGAAATGAAACAAAAAAAAGAAAACCCAGTTCTTTGGCAGGGAATTGGCAAAAGTTTAAGCCAGTTTCAGAACTGTTCTGAGGCCTACACGGGCTAAATGCATATATTGAAGTCCTAATTCCCTGCCATAAAGTTATCTTTAGTAAATATCTCTCAAGGGGAGAACATTCTCTTTGCATAATCCGTCAGTGTGAGAGGAGAGCCAGTGGATGGCCGTGGTGCTGTTTTGACCGAAATGGCAGGGTTTTTAGCCTTCACTTGTCTCATTTGTGGCTGGAGGTGACAGCCAAGGTGGATATACATCTCTGTGCCTTTGTGTCAGCTCCAAGGAGCCTCTGCAGTTTGCGTTAATAAAATGCACTGCTACTCAGAAACTATGAACAAAGGCCGCTCAACCATCCCCTCCGTTAATAATCAGACTCATGGCTTAATTGGGCAGAGACAGAAAATACCTGTTTCTCTATGGTAATCTATTCCCCAGGCAGGCGGCTCTCCTCACTGCCTTCCTCTTTCATTACCTGACGACCTGGCTTTATTTCTCTATAAAGGTGGGTGGGGGGGGGAAGGCTTGACCTTCCTGTTTTATTGCTCCAGGGGAATTCTTTCTTTCATTTTTGATGGGTTAACAACCATTGAAAGAAGTGATGAATGACCACCCTTCTCCCATCCCCTGCTACACAGAATTGGACTCTGCTGTTGACGGGAGAGAGCGACTTTCTTTCCTGCTCTCAGAAGAAAAACTTTTCTTGTGAGCTCTCTAGGCTGAGATTAAAATTTCCCCACATTAAACAGGGGGCTTTAGTATGGCAGAGATAACACAGATGGTACAAGATAGGGCAGGGTTCATATCTGTTGTTCATAGAGTCACGACTCAATGGCACCTAACAACAACAACAGCAACTCACATTATGGTTCATGGTGTGCCGTGAGGAGCACTCTGCTGGTGGCACGGAGCAGGGCCTGACACGTCAGAGGACA
>NW_006399764.1:29716968-29785186 GCF_000299155.1 Elephantulus edwardii | reverse complement strand
GGAGCAGGGCCTGACACGTCAGAGGACATTCTGCTGGTGGCACGCAGCAGGGCCTGACACGTCAGAAGACACTCTGCTGGTGGCACAGAGCAGGGCCTGACACATCAGAGGACACTCTGCTGGTGGCACGGAGCAGGGCCTGACACGTCAGAGGACACTCTGCTGGTGGCACAGAGCAGGGCCTGACACATCAGAGGACACACTTCTGGTTGTACGTAGCAGGGCCTGACACGTCAGAGGACACTCTGCTGGTGGCACAGAGCAGGGCCTGACACGTCAGAAGACACTCTGCTGGTGGCACAGAGCAGGGCCTGACACGTCAGAGGACACTCTGCTGGTGGCACGGAGCAGGATAGGAGCCGGAAGGGCTAGAAGGGGAGCAGGATAAGCCAGGGCAGCATGGTGGCGGAGACACTTCTTTGGGACCAGTTACTTGAAGATAAAGCCCATTGCTTCTGAGTCAATTCACACTGATGCATACACCTGTCACGGGGCAGAGAGGAATGCCGGGAGATTTTCCTGGGTGTAACTTTGCGGAAAGAGTCTTGGTGGTGCATCAGTTAAGCCCTTGACTTCTGACCAGGAGGTTGATGATTTGGACACACTACTCTGCCCCATCTGCTCTGCAGGAGAAAGGTGGACAGTCTTCTCCAGAGCATTTAACTGCCTCTGAAAATCCGCTGGGAGGGTCAACTACGGGTCAGCTCTGACTCAACAGCACATGACAACACCACCACCAATGTGCTTCTGTAAATATGCCACTTTGGGAAGCCCATGGTGAAGTTCTGTTCTCTCTCAGAGAGTGGCTAAGGGTTGGCATCAACACAATGGCAATCGATTTGTTTTTTGTTTGCTCTTCGTGGAAGTGACTGCTAGGGCTGACACCCGCAACACTGCTGGACAGATTTGAATGGTCAACCCTTTGGTTATTAGCTAATTGCAAACTGTTCAAGCCACCCAGAGATCCTAGACATTTCAGGGTCCTGGATAATAGACAAGGACAGGGGAGTTTAGTGACTGTGACTTTCATATCCAGATGGCTTCTCAGTGGAATCATTTACCTCCCCCTCCTCTGGTACCCCCCATAGATGATAATGCTGGCTTTGATTTTCAGGTAAGTACATTGCAAAAATCAAACCAAACATGTTGCTGAGTCAATTCCTACTCTGTAGACCTCCACAGTGTCCCCCAGGCTCTATGAGGTTCTTCATATAACATACCCATACCGACAACACTCAACACACTTACTGTGCAAAAAATACAGTCATTGCTATAGAAGCGGACTATCAACACTTTTCTCCCACAGAGTGGCTGATGAGTTTGAACTACCAATTTTCCATTTAACAGCCAAGTGTTTAACCAATGTGCTATTAGAGCTTCTTTGGTAGAACAAAGCGACAGCATATCTTAACTCATTCTCAAGCAGGAAAAGCCAACGGAAACATGACCAGAATCGAAAGCTCATGAAAGTTTCAGCCTCAGAGTCTTCAAAGAGCAGAAGATGGAAGGACATTACTCTCCTGGACACATCTCTACGAGGCTGGCGGTGGAAGAGGGAAGAGAAGACAAGGACAGAGACATGGGGCTCGGATGAATGAGAAACATTCTCTTTATTCCCCACGGGCACAGCCAGCAGCCAAGGGTTTGTCCTTAAATAATTTTTTTTTAAAGAAATGAGACAAATGATAAAGCATCTAGAGAAGAAATAGAAAGTAGTGTCATTGCTAGAATTCCAAATAGAGACTTGACTAAGAAGGATGGTGGCCTCTGCCCCTCATGCCACAGACACAGTGGTCTGTCTAAGATTGTCACACCAGCCCCATAGTTCCTTGATCATCAGTGTTTCACCATGGGAGTGGACAGCCAGGGACTCCTAGATACTCAGTGACAACTCTCTGTTGGAATGAAGCTGAACTCTCAACTCATCCCACTACATTCAGGTTGGAACTGACTCATGGCTGACCCTTCAGTGGGACTGTTAATAGCCTGAGGGGAGAGTGTTCATCTTTCTCCCTAGGAGCCAGGGGTGGATTTGAACTTCCAGAGAAGGGCCACCTCTGGATTAGTGCTGCACCTCCCAACAAAATACTCTACCACCAAAAAGGCAGAATTCAAGAAATAGAAAATCTGAGACAAAAGAGATAATTAGGCAATTAGAACTTAAAAACAAACAATTCTGTGTTCCTAAGAGAGATTTGGGAAAATCAAACAACAACAGGAGGTTGAGAATTAAAGGAGGGGGTTTGTTCTGGGAACAACCAGACAACAAAAGAAAGCTTTTAGAAATTAAAAAAAAAAAAATAGACATAATTTAGATAAAATAGATTCAAAGGAAAAATTGGGAAGATAAAGACCATATACTCACCGAAACAAATTGTAAAGAAGCTAGAGCCAGAGCGGAGATGCAGACTCCGATAGTAAGAACTTCCAAAAAGAAAAAGAACTGGAAGCAGGAAGGGTAGGAAATGTACAAAGAAATATTTAAATAAAATGTAAATAAAAAACATGTCTCATCCCTAAACTCTGGTGGCCTAGGGATAAGGAGCTGCACTGACAACCCAAAGGCAGGCAGTTCTAATCCACCAGCTGCTCCATGGGAGAAAAATGGGCATCTCCTCCTGTGTGCTTTATAGCCTCTGAAAACTGGACAGCGACTCTGCTATGAGTCCCTTCTAACGCAAGGCACATAACACCAAGGAAGCAGGAGTCTCCCCCTGACACTCTCCGTGTGCCTTCCCCGCTTCTCCCCACACTCCTCTCTCCAGTTTGCTTTTTGGTTTGAGGTTGGTTGTGGTTATTATTTTGTGTTTTTTCTTTCTCCTTATGTTTAATTTTTCTTTATTTCTCTGTGTTTCCTTATCTCTCTCATTCCCTTTTTCTTTGTCTCTCTCCCTCCCACTTTCTTTTTCTTCTAGTCTCTCCTTATCTCTTACATTATCTGTCTTTTACTTATCTCTTGACCTCTTTCTCCCTAACATTCTCTTTCTCCTTATATCCCCCCTTTTCTCCTTATCTTTCTCTGTGTGCATCACCCCCCCCTTATCTCTCTGTGTTTCCTTCTGCCTCAGTCTCTGTATTTCTCTCTCTCTCACTCTCTCTGCTTATCATAGGTTGTTTCTATGTTGTTTTTTTATGGTTCTATTTAGTATTTTCATGAATTTCCTCAAATTATAGCTGCTTCTTACCCCAAAAGGGAGTTCTTAACTTTTCTAAAAATTTCAAAAGATTTCTTGGCACAAAAATGTACAATAACTATTGACATATATGTCTTCCTTAATCTTTTTCATAAACTTCAAGGCAACTGAAGAGGAAGAAAAATCACACTTATTGAATATTTATTATGCATACATATTTTTCACTTGATTTTCTTGACACCTCAATGAGGTCACTGTCATCATCTCTATTTTGATATGTGAAACAAGGTCAGAAGGGACAGAGATGAAGGTATAATTACAACTTGAAGTCTATGTGTTTGGAAGACTCCATGGACTTTCTGAATTACCATGATTCTTCCTTGTATATTCATTTAGTTTTAACATAATTAGTACTGTTTTCCTACTAGGAAGGAGAAAACTCACTCAATGTCAATTTAAAGACTAAGACGTGCCTGATACAAGCAGTACTATTTTTAATTCCTTCATATGCTTCTGAAAGATGGGCAATGAGTAAGAAAGATCAAAGAAAAATGGATGCTTTTGAATTGGGATGCTGGGGAGAAGTACTGACTATCCCACAGACTCCCAAAAGAACAAACAAGCCTGTTCTGGAGGGAGTTCAACCAGAGTGCTCCTTAGACGCAAGGAGGTGATACTTCGTTTCACATACTTTCGGCCAGTCCTTGGAAAAAGGACATCACGTTGGAAAGCGTGGAGGGTCAGCAAAAGGGAGGAAGTTCCTCCACAAGATAAACTGATGTAGTAACTGGAACAACGACATGTTGGAGACCACAAGAAGGCACAGGACAGAAGGTTGCAATCTTCTCTTCATAGCTTTGCCATGAGTGGTAGGCTGCTCAATGTCACAATATCAACAGGAGAGAAAATCAGTCTGAGATGAGGTCATATGACATTGTGAGGAGTCATCTATTTAGTTCTGACTCAGAGTGACCTTACACACAGAAGATATAAGAACTTCTGGGTCTTGAACCATGATCAGAATCATTGGTAGGCTTGAGCTCATTGTGTGTTTAAGCTCATGGTTGTAATCACTTGGTTGATGCATCTTTTAGTCATTTCTAGTTTGCACATGTGTAGGAGGTGATGACTCCAGGGCTAGATTTTATTGTATATTAGTCTTTAAGAGCTCATAGCTTTAGAGGTGAAACTGATTCAGTTGATCCTCCATCAGGTTTTTGGAGGCTGTAAATCACAGCCTGATCTAGGCCATTACCATTACAAGTATTTGCTATGTATCAGAGAGCTGGACTATGAATATAGAGGATAGAAGGAAAATCAATGCCTTTGAATTGTGGTGCTGGAGAAGAGTCTTGAACATAACATGGACTGCCAAGAGAACAAACAGGTCTGTCCTTGAGATGGTGAAACCAAGCTTCTACTTGGAGACAAGGGGTTTGAAGCTCCATTTCACATACTCTGGGCATGTGGCCAAGAGGAACCAGTCCTTGGGAAGGACATCTTGCTTGGAAGGGTGGAAGGACAGTGCAGGAGAAGAATACCCTGGATGAGATGGATTGACAAAGTAACTGGGGTAAGAGGGGTAGGTGTGTCAGAGACAGTGAGATTGGCTCAGGGTAGGACAGGATTCAGAGCTATTGTACATAGGGTCACTGTGAGTCGCAAACAACTTGATGGCACATGACAACAATAATCTATATAATCTATAATCTATAATCTTTGATAATCATCAATAAGTGCTTCAAGTCCTTTTTCTTTTCAGCAAGGAAGTTTGTGTCAACTACATATTAGATTCTTCCTCCAATCCTGCTGCTTCTTTCTTCATATAATTTAACATCTCAAATTTTTTCTTTAGTATATAAATTGAATGGGTATGAGAAAAGCTGCAGTCCTAACATATACCTTTTCTGATTTTGAACCATGCAGTATTCCCTTTGTCAATGCAAAATTACTGCTTCTTGGTCTATGTAGACACTCCCCGTGAGCACAAGCAAGTCTTCTGGAATTTCTGCTCCTCACAATCTTATCCAGAATGTGTTATAATCCACAGAGTCAGACGTTTTTGCAGAGTTAACAGGACACATCTTTCTGATGTTCTCTGCTTTCAGCCAAGATCCATCTGCTATCAGCAATGATACGTCCTGCTTCCTCTTTAGAATCTGGCTTGCACTTCTGGCAGTTCTCTGCTTATATATTAACTGCAAACATTTTTTTAAATTATCTTCAGCAAAATTCGACGTATGAGTGATATCTATGACATTGTTTGAGAAATTCCACATTCTTTATTTTTTCCCTATTCTTTGTCTTGTCTTTTTTTTTTTTTAAATGCCCTCAGATATAGAACATTTCTAGCTGGTTGGCAAGATTGCTGACCCTCAAATTTCTTGGCAAAGGCAGGGGAGTGCTCCCAGTGTGACAGCTGTCTGTTGGTAGTCCATCAATGCCTGGAGTCTTGTTCTTCACATAGCCTTCAGAGCAGTTTGAACGTCTTCCTTCCTTCAGTGCACTGGTTCTGATCATATGCTACTTTCTGAAACAGCTGAACATCAACCAATTCTTTTTAAGACAGTAACTCTTCATAGTCATTCCTTCCATTTTCTTTAGATGCTTCCTGCATCATATAGTATTTGTCTATATGCTTCTCCTTGGGCTTTCTAACTCCTGGTCTCTGAAAATGTCATTGTGCTGCTTTATTTTGCCGTATCAGGCTGCCTTTGAATTCCTCTACTCCGTTCTTTTACTTCATCATTTGTTCCATTTGCTTTACTTTCTCACCACTGGACCAATTGGTAGCATGAGGATGGATGGCGAAGAGATTGAGATTGTTCACAGCTTCAGTTTGCTTGGCTCCACAATCAACACTCTTGGCAACAGCAGCCAGGAATTCAAAAAATGTATTGCGATGGCAACGTCTGCTGTTAGGGACCTCTCTAAAGTACTCAAGAGCAACGTTGTCTCTTTGGAGACAAAGGTGCGCCTGATACAGGCCATGGTCTTTGAAATCACTTGTTGGAGAGCTGGACAATGACTAGGGAGGACAGAAGGAGAATTGACGCCTTTGAGCTGTGGTGCTGGAGAAGAGTATTGAATGTACCATGGACTGCCAAGAAAACAAACAGATTCATCCTGGAGAGGGTTAAACCAGGTTACTCCTTGGAGGCAAAGATTCTGGAGCTTCGTCTGCCATACTTTGGATATGTTGCGAGGAGGGACAGGTCTTTAGAGAGGGACATCATGCTGAGCAGAGTAGAGGGATAGCGCAGGAGGGGAAGACCCTCTATGAGGTGGATTGACTCAGTGACTGGGGTAATCGGGATGGGTGTGTCAGAGGCAATGCGATTGGCACAGGATAGAGCAGGGTTTAGGGCTGTTGTACATAAGGTCACTATGAGTCGCAAACGACTCGACGGCACATAGCAACAACAAACAACAACTCTATAATATTCTATAATTTCCATACACTGTTGGATCACCTTTTTTGGAATGAGAACAAATGTTATCCCTTCCAGTTATTTGGCCAGGTAGCTGTCTTCCACATTTGTTGGCAAAGACTCGTAAACACATCAAGGGCTGCATCTTTTTTCTGAAACACCTCAGTTGGTATTCCATTAATTCCTGGGATCTTACTTTTTGCCAATGTCTTCAATGCAGGTTGGATTCTTTTTAAGTACTATCTGTGCTAGATCATGTTACTTCCTGAATTGGTTGTGTTAACTCATTCTTTTTGTTACAATAACTCAATATATTCCTTCCATCTTCTTTTAATGCTTTCTGCATCATTCAGGGTATTGCCCATAGAATCCTCTAGCATGGCACCTCAAGACTTGAATTTCTTCTTCAGTTCTTTCAGCTTGAGAAATGCTGACTGTTCTTCCCTTTTGGTTTTCTAACTCTAGGTCTGTGTTTTTTCTTCTCAAGTTGTCTTTTGAAATGATCTGTTCATCTCTCTTACTTCAGTAACCCTTCCTTTAGTTTTGGTTTCTTTTCATTCCAGTGCAAGTTTCACGGTCTCTTTTGACATCTATTTTGGTATTTTCTTTCTTGTCCTTCTAAATAAATTTCATTTCTTCCTAGATGATGCTACTGTGTCCTACCATAGCTCATCTGGTCTCGGTCGTTAGTGTTCAACACATCAAATTTATTCTTCATGTAGTTTTTAAATCCAGTTGGGATACACTCAAGGTCATATTTTGGCTCTTGTGGACTTATTTTTGGGTGTTTTACCTTAAATTTGAACTTCCTTATGAGTAGTTAATAGGCTATTCACAGTCAGGCCCCAGCCTTGTTTTGACTGCTGGTTTTGAACTTCTCCAATATCTCTTGCCACAAATGTAGTCAACCTGATTCCTTTGTAGCCCATCAAATGAGGTCCGTGTGTATAGCCATGTATGAGTTTGTTGTTTGTTTGGGTTTTTTAGAAGTGTGTACAATGCACAAATCAATGAAGGTATAAAAGTCTGTCATTTGATCTCCAGCCTCATTTTTTTACCAAGTTGGTGTTTCTCTGGTGGCCAGTCGCTCTGCTAAAGAAGATGAGTAAACTCCTCCTGTGAAGTTACTGCCTCTGAAAACCTGATGAAGGATCAGCTATGAATTGGTTCCAACTTTACAACAATGAGAAATGAGAGAGTGAGAGAACCTGTGTTCGAGAGCAAGTTTCAGAGTTTCTAGTAGCCATTTTGGTCTTTTCTTTCTTTCTTCTTTTTAGCGATCTTTTGTTTCTTCATATATGTTGTCCTTGCTGTCGTCCCACGACTCCTCTGGTCTCTTGTCATTAGTGTTCGATGTGTCAAATCTATTCTCAATGTGGTCTCTAAGTCCTTTTATCCTCTTATTGTGAAGGGGCTTTAAAGAATGTGGTAGAATCCAACTCTGACAGCAGAGTGACATTAAAGATCATAGCCAGCTGGAGGTGGTTAGACTATGGTCATCACTAGAAAGTGTCCATCAGGCCTGAAGAGCAGATGTGTAGGAGAAAGTACTGATTATATGCACATGTGCAAGGGACAACGCATAGATGTTGCTGAATAATTAGTTATATTAAGGTTAGAAAAAAGGATAAAGAAGTCTCTTTGAGGTATGACTGCTGCACTCCAAGAACAACCTTAATTTGGACAATAAATGATAGTCGTCTTGCTGGATTTCTTCCTGCCTCCCCCAAAGGTATTGTTTTGTTGCTTTCTTATTCTTATTCTTCCTCTTTCTTAATTTCTAGATCAACAATAAAGATGAAAATACTAGGGAGGTGCACCCTCTCTTTTATTATATATTTTTATGTCAAACTCAAACTCATTGCCATCAGGTCAGAATGGGCCCCCAGCTAATTCTCCGGTGGGTTTGCAGAGGCTGTAAGTGGCAGTGGAGAAGATTCTCCATCTTTCTCCCATGGAGCAGCTGGTGGATTCGAACTGCCTGCCTTTGGATTGGCAGGACAACTCCTTACCCAATAGGTCAACAAAGCTTACTACTTTGAAAAAAAATTATTTCCTTCATTTTTATTATTTTTGCTTGTTTGTTTCCCCCTCGCCTTCTGGTCTCATCTCTGTTAACTCTTCCAGATGAATATTTTTGGTGTGTGAAACATTTCTTGGTTCACAGCATTAGTAGTCTTCTAATACTTCTTTGTGACTGACTTGGTTATTCAGCATAGTTGGTTCTAATTTCATCCACGTTATGCCATACTTCAGCATGGTTTCAAAAGTCAGATGAGACAGCTTCAGGGTCATCCTTTGACCCTTCTGGATTTATTTTCATCTTCCTCAGCTTCAAATTGCATATGAGTAATTGATGGTCTACAGTATGTCCCTGGCCTTGTTCTGACGGATGGTATTGAGCTTTTTATAACTTTTTTTCCACAGAAAAGGCTTTTTGGTTTTGCACATTCCATACCGAGTGGTGTCGTCCTATGTTGTTACCATGATCTAGCAAAATTCTGCTGTGCAGTATCTAGTGCCAGTCCTCTCACCAAGGCCGTGTATTCCAAGTGCTAAGCTTTCATCATTGCTTCCAACTTTTGTATTCTAATCATCAGTAGTTATCAATTATCTTGATTGTGTGTTTGATCAGTTTCAGAATGCAGATGTTGGTAAAAGTCTTCAATTTTATTTTAGCATTTGTGGTTGGTGCATATATTTGAATAATGATCATAGTAGCTGGTATTCCTTGTGGGCGTATGGATATTACCATATCACAGACAGAATTGCGCTTCAGGATTTATCTGTAAATGTTGTTTTTGATAATGGATGAGCTGCTATTCCTCTTTCATTTGTCATTCCTAGCGTGATAGACATGATGACTGTCTCATCCACAGTGGCCAAGACCAGCCCGTTTCAGCTCTCTAATGCCTAGACTATCAATCCTCATTTGCTCCATTTCATTTTTGACTACTATCAGTTTTCCTAGATCCGTCCTTTATACATCCCACTGATTTCTTCTCATTTGAAGTCATGCTACATTAGCAAAGAAAAGTCTCAAACATTTTATTGTACTTGTGTCACTAATTTAGTCTAATGTTGTCCCTCTTGGAGTCCTTTCCAGCCTGAGGGACTAATTTTCAGGCACTGTGTTCCACAGTGGTCCACTGCCCTTCACACAGTATTCACAGGTCAATAGTTCCAAAACAGACAGCCAAGTCCTTCTTCCTAGTCTTAGTTTGCAAATTCCATGGAAACTTGCCTGTCATGAGTGACTCTGCTTATATTTAAAATACCAGTGGAAAAGTTTCTGGTATCAGAACACCATGTAAACCACCACTTGATCACTTGATAATGACAAACTGACAGACAAGTGGTGGAGGAACTTGTGCTTTGCTGTATTAACTTTCAAAGCAGTAAGGGTGCTCCATGGGATTAAAGTACTTGCTGCGAGAGCTCAGAAATCACCAGCATGAACAAGAAGCCTGTTGACCAGTAGTCCATGGCCCTTGGTTTGTGAGAAATAGTGTGAATGTTAGCGTTCTATGGAGCTAGAGAAAGGAAACAAGAAGAGAAATACGTGGTACACCTTAAGGACAAGCTTGAGTTAATAAACATCAAAATTAAGATTCAAGGCGTCAGTGTTATGTGTAATTGAATTAAGTTGCTAGAAAATGAAAAAAGGGGGGGCCTGCAAACTCTGAGGTGCCCCTGCAGCAGATGCAGCATCAACTGCCCCAAATACACTTCATGGGCTCTTGATTTGTGTACGAGGTACCTCGTCCTTCAACAGCATGATCTTTGCTTTTCTTCACACTCTTCTTTTTTTCCCAAGAAAAATTGTAAGTAATTAGATTGTTGAACTGGGAAAAATCACTTAAAATCCTTACGGCATTTAGTAGAAAGAGTACCTGGGAATCTTTTCCCTGACAACTTCTGAATATACAACCATTAACCCCACACATTCCTACTCTTCTCAGAACAGAAACACAACCACCCATGCTCTGGCATGAACGTTACAACTGCCAGCTTCTGAGTGTGGGTTTGTTTTGTAAAGGCCAAGCTTTTAGGTAGGTTGGATCAGAATATAGAGATGCATCTGCCAATTGTATCACTTGTATTAATTTTTATTATCTGTAAACCAGGTCAGGTTGAAAAAAAATGTTTTCTAACCTTTCAAGTCACTGATGTATCTCTTCAGCAAGTCTCTATAATTCATCTTCCTTATCTGTAAACCCCCCAGGACAGGGACCAGGAGCTCTGGTAGTACAGTGGTTAACACTATGCTGCTGATAGGCTGATGGTTCAAACTCACCAGCAGTTCTGCAGGAGGTACTTATGGGGGGTTGCTTTCGTGAAGATTTACATGCTGCGAAGCCCCATTCGGAAGTTCTACTCTGCCCTGCAGGGTCAATATGCATTGAAATCAACATAATGCTTTTTGGGCAGGAAGTTACAAAAACTTTATGTCCTTGTAACTATTTCAGTAGCCTATGCATGGTGTAAATAGTTATTGTACTTGGATTCTAACCAGAAAGTAGGATGTTCAAGTCCACTCAGGTATCTTGGAAGAAAGGCCTGGTGATCTACTTCCAATAAAGGTTTAAACCCTGTAGAGAAGTTTACTGGACTCTGTCCTCGTCTTCTCTTCCCTCTTCCACTGCCAGCCTTGTACAGGTGTGTGCAGAAGAGCAATGTCCTTCCATCTTCTGCTCTTTGAAGACTCTGAGGCTGAAACTTTCATGAGCTTTCAGTTCTGGTCATGTTTCCATTGGCTTTTTTTTTTTTTTAACTGAACTTACCTGAGATCATCATGAGTTAAAATTGACTCCACAGAAAATGACTATTTAAATGAATGATAATGTGGTATTCTAAGTAAAAGACTACATTCCACTTATAGACTAAATGGTTAGAACCCAACAAGATAGTTGATCACTTCTGCTCAATGAAATCAACCTTGACTTCCTAATCTTTTTTCTTGTCAGTTTTCGTAGATCCATTTGACTTTGAAATAGGTTAAATGCCACATGTTTTTGCATCAAGATGTCTTTTGTCTATTTTAATTTGAGTTCTCTAGAGAAGCAAACCAAGGAATGTATATTTTACACAATCTCCACATGGTTAAGACGTTGTTGCAGTAACTGTGTAACTGCATCTCCTTGAGGGTCTTTTCTTTCACGGACCCTCTGATGCCTCTTAACAAGCTGCTCAAAGTATGATTCACATACTTCTTTTTTTTTTTCTTCTTTTCTGTTATTTTTTTAAATTTTATTAGTATTAATGAACATTTACAGACAGGGATTTTGGGTTTTCATTCCTTCATTGCTGTACCATTGTCTCTACCCTCTTCCCCAGTTTGTTCTTCTTCCCCCGCCCTCTGAATGTCTATTTTAATTGTCCAATTGCCACAGTGCTTGTCAAAGCCAGTTCTGATTAATCTCCTTTGTCAGTGTGTCCTTTGCCATTCCCTATCACTCCTCTCTGAGAGAGACTTCACCCTGATTCATAAGGGAAAGGGGATGGCGTATTCTCTTAGCTACTTCCTGCTGAAAAGGGACGCTGTGGGTTTCAGGGTGAAGATCTTCTCTCACTACTCTAAAGGGCCCCTTTGGCAGTAGGAAACACATAGACTATTATGGAGATTGATTTTGGAATTTAGATGCACTCTTATTGATTGTGCTTGGCTGTACATGTTCATATCCTTGAAGATGTATTGTGGGGGTGTTGTAACCTAGGAGACACAAATTTGACTAACAAGTTATAAGTACATGAGTGAAAAATTATGGAAAAGTAAAAGAAAAGATTCTTTCATTGTTTTACAAACCCTCCCCCAGGTCCCCTCCACCATGTAGCCCTCGCTCTAGACTCCTGTGATGACAGAAATACCTAGTCACATATCTCTTTTAAACAGTTTTCTCCCTCCTCTGTTTCAGTGCAGTATACATTATTGAACCCATCTTACTCAGTCTCTCCCCAGTCGCAAGGACAGTCCCATTCTACAACAGTGGCATCATGCAATATTTGTCCTTTTGTGACTGGGATATTTCACTCAGCATAATGTTCTCCAGAGTCAACCATTTTGAATAATATTGCATGAGTTCCTTGTTTTTTAATGCAGTATAGTATTCCATTGTGTGAGTATACCACAGCTTCTCTAGCCATTCGTTTGTTGATGGGCACTTAGGTTGTTTCCAACTCCTTGCTATTGTGAACAAAGCTGCGATAAACATGGGTGTGCATATATCTGCTTGGATGTCAGCTATGGTCTCTTCAGAGTATATTCCCAGTAGTGGAATTGCTGGGTCAAATGGTATCTCTATTTGCAACTTTTTGAGAAAGCGCCATACTGCTTTCCACAGGGGTTGCACCATTTTACACTCCCACCAACAGTGAATCAGGGTTCCAGTTTCTCCACAACCTCGCCAGCATTTGTTGCTTGCTGTTCTGTTAAATTTTACTATTTTGACTGGGGTGAGATGATATCTCATAGTTGTTTTAATTTGCATCTCTCTTAGGGCTAGGGATTTTGAGCATTTCTTCATGTGCTTGTTAGCCATCTGATGTCGTCTTCGGTGAAGTGCCTGTTCATATCCTGTGCCCATTTTTCTATTGGATTATTTACCTTTATCTTGTTGTGGTGCTCAAGTATTTCATAAATTCTGGATATAAGTCCCTTATCTGATCTGTTATTACCGAATACTTTTTCCCAGTCAGTGGTTTCCCTTTTTACCCTGTTGGAGAAGTTTTTGGATGTGCATAGGGATTTGAGTCTTAGAAGATCCCATTCATCTACGTTATCTTCTCCTTGTTGTACTTCTTCTAAGCGCTGACAAGTCCTGGGGCCATGGCTTGTAGCCGTGGACACTGATGAATCCAAGGTCCTCAGAGAAGTCTAATGAACTAAAATGCTAACATGCCAGATGCAGGATTGAGATCAAGCAAAAAGCAAACCACTCCTGGAAAGCACTATTAAAGTCTCTGGTAGCTTAGTGGTAAGGAATTAGACTGCCAACCCAAAGGGACGTGGTTCTCATCCAACAGCTGCTCTGTGGTAGAAAGATAGGAAATCTCCCACGCAATTAACTGCCTCTGGAAACTCTCTGGAAGGTTGGCTTCTGACCTGACAGTGCGTAACAACATGAATTTGCCTATTCTAAATAGCTCGTGTTAGTTGAGTTCATACAACACATTTATCTTTATGACTAACTTTTCTCAACATAATGTTCTTGAGGTTCGTCCACGTTGTATCGTGTATCAGGACTTCATTTCTCTTTACGGCAGAGTTGTGTTCCATTTGCTCCTTGCATGCACTTAGATAACAATCCCTTTGGGATTTCTCTAAACTTCTCAACTCTGATCCCCTTGGCATCGTCTAACAGAGCTTCCATCCGAAGGTGGCTCAGAACCACCAGCGCTCATGCCCGTTGTCCACGTCCAGGCAGACTGTCTTCCTCTCCTCCTTTGTTCTCCGTGCCACTGCTTTTTACTTGCCAACTTGTTGGCGGCAATTTTCATTCTCTTTGGCCTCTTTGAAAACTTCCCCTTCTTGGCTTCCTTTCTGTTTCCTCTCTTCCAGCCTATCCTGGAAGCTTTCAGCCAATTTAACAAGTTCTTCCTTGGAGACACACACTTAAAGTGCTTTTCTTTTCTCGTCAAGTGAAGAGACCAGATGCATTCACAGCAAGCAAGCTTGAGAGCCCGGTCAGAAGCTGCACACAGCTGCAGCCCGGCAGTCTCATTGTTCTCCTGTCTGAGGAAGCTGGGCCAGGTAGCCTGCCTCCTCCCTGGCTTTGCAGTGTTCCCTGCTGCTGGCCACATTCCCCAACCCCTTCATTTCCTTCAGGAGTCTGTGTGTGGCACAAATGCTGAACATACTCAGGTCTCAGCTGCTAGCTAACTGAGAGTTTGGAAGTTCAAGACCACTCAAGGACACCTGATGCTCTAATTCTTAAAAATTAGCTATTGAAAACTGTGTGGAGTCCAGTTATACCCTGGCGCACATGGGGTCATCATGAGTTGGCTTCAACTAGACTGGGCACGAGCTAGGAGAGACCATTTCCCTCCCTGCTCTCACTGAGTCTCTGAATCTGCACTGTGGTCCCTTGGTGTCTCCTCTCCCTCTGGTCTCCTACAACAGGACATCCCCTAATAATTCAATGCCCTGTAATTCGTATGCTCTTTCTGTCTCATGTCTCCTCTGCATTTCCATCTCCACCTCTGTGCAGTTATTTCTCATTTCCCCCTCCCTTCTTCAGGTGTTGGAAATCTGATTTCCAAAGCTTTCCTGTCTGTATGAAACTGTAGCAGGCCCTGCAATGGGGAAGAATCCCAACAATAGATTCAAATACATCAACAACCATGAAGATGGCACAGGTAGGGCAATGTTTTTTTCTGTTGTGCATGTTGTTGTTATTGTTACGTGCCACCAAGTCACCTGCAACTCATAGCAACCCTTTGTAAAATAGCCCTGAAACCTCTATCCTGTGCCAACCTTACCGTCTCTGACACACCACCCCCATTATCCCAGTCACTGAATGAATCCAGCTCATTGAGGATCTTCCTGTTTTGCGCTGTCCCTTCACACTCCCAGCATGACGTCCCTCTCCAAGGACTGGTCCCTCCTTGCAACATGTCCAAAGAATGTCAGACAAAGCCTCAGAATCCTTGCCTCCAAGAAGCAGCCTGGTTTCACCCTTTCCTGGTTGAACCTGTTTATTCTCCGGGTAGGCTGTGGTATATTCAATACTCTTCTCCAGCACCACATCTCAAAGGAATCAATTCTCTTTTTATCATCCCTAGTCATTGTACAATTTTCTGATGCATAGCAATTAATTGTGAAGATCATTGCCTGGGTGAGGAGCACCTTAGTGTCCAGACTTACAATGTTGCCCTTCAGTACTCTGGTGAGGTCCCTGACAACAGATTTTCCCAGTGCAATTTATGTTTTGGCTGCTGGTACCAAGAGTGTTGATTGTGGAGACAAGCAAACTAAAGCTGCTAACAATCTCAATCTCTTCACCATCTATCATGATGCTGCCAAGTGGCCCAGGGGTGAGAATGTTGGTTTTCTTGATGTTGAGCTTCAATCCATATTGAAGACTGCATTCCTTGACCTTCTGCAGCAAGTGCTTCAGGTCTCCTTAGTTTCAGCAAGGAGGGTTGTGTCATCTGCATAACGCAGGTTCTCAGTGAGTATACGTCTCCCTCCAATCCTGATGCCACATTGTTCCTGTTGTGTGTAAGTTCTCCATAAATCAGATCTAACACAAAAGTAACTCATAACCTCAAAGTGGAAAACATCACTGTCCCGGATGACTGTTGATTTTCAGTTTCATCACCAATTAACACCTTTGGAGTTCTTTGTTTCGGCTCTCTCTTCTCCACCCCACCCTATTCCTCCCCACTCCATCCCTCCCCTCCCCTCTCCGAAGTCTCTCTCCAGGTCTCATGGCTATTACTTCCACTTCATATTGCCAGCTGCACTTGGTCATTCTCTCTGCTACCATCCTAGCTGAAAAACTTACTATATGCTGCATGATTGCAATCATCTAATTCAGTGGTTCTCAACCCTGGTTGCACATTAGAATCACCTATGGGGACTTTAAGACAATTCTGATGCCTGGTCCTAACCCTAGACACTCTGATGAAATGGTGCTGGGTGAGTCACAGGCAGGACAATTTTTTTTAATTTCCCAAGTGATTCTAACACACAGGTAGGATCCAGAATGGCTAAGCATCGGTGAACTAATTGCTCTGTTGTTGCTGAGAGCTGGTGAGTTTGTTCTGACCCGTGGCAGCCGCATGTGACTGTCCCAGAGGATGTGCTAGGCTGTCATCTTAACAGAAGCAGATCGTTAGCTCTTTCTCACTGAAAAGTTCAACTGCCAAACTTTTCGGTGGCACCCACGTATTTAAACACTGCACCACCAGGGATCCTTCTTGATGCTTTGTCCTCGGCTGTTGGGTAGGTACCAAGACACAGAAACTTTAAGGCAAAGGAGGTTTTGCAAGGTTGTCATCTTTACGGATGGAACGCTGGCCACGCAAAGGTTAAAACACTGGGCTGAGAGGTCGTATGTTCAAACCCACAAGCATCTTCCACTAGTCTTTCCTTCTCGTCTTTTTAACGACCTTTTGCTTTCTTCATGTATGATGTCATCCCTCATGTCATCTGACCTCCAGCCTTTCATGCTTGTTGTGTCAGATCTCATCTTGAGATGGTCTTTTCACTCACCTAGGATATACTCAAGGCCATATTGTGGCTTTCATGAACTTGTTTTCATTGTCTTCATCTTCACCTTGAACTTGCATATGAGCCGTGGATAGTCTTTTCAGTGAACCTCTGACCTCATTCTGACTGATACTGAGCTTTTCCACCACCTCTTTTCACAAATTTAGTGATTTTATTCCTTTGCATTCCATCTGGTGAGATCTATGTGTTGACGTGGTTGGAAAATGACATTTCCCAGAAACAGGCCTTTGGTCTTGAAAAAGCCCCTCATTTATTTGATCCTTATGTACCCACAGGGCCTTCTTCTCGGAGCTCTTACCTTTGCTTCCAACTTTCACATCCCAACCACCAATCAGTGCATCTTGATCACATGTTTGAGTCTGCAGAAATGACAACCTCTAATTTAATCACCTTCAGGGTTAGTGGCTGGTGCGTAAATTTGAATAATAGTCATATCTGCTGGTGTTTCTTGTAAATGTGTGGAGAACAGATCTTGAAATATCCTTTTGACTGCGATTGAGATACCATCACTTTTCACTTTTTCATTCCTGGCATAACAGACTACAGGATTGTCTGATTCAGAAAGACCAATAACAGTACAAGCTAACTCACAATTCCTAGCATATCCATCTTCATGTGTTCCATTTCATTTTTGTGACTTCCTGTTTTCCTAGATTCATATTTGTCCACTCCATGTTTTTGATGAATGTTTGCAGCAGTCTCATTGTTAGTTATGCCACATCAACAATCGAAAGCCCTACGTACATTTCTCCATCCACTTCATTAAGGTCAACTCTACTTTGACGAGGCTGCCCTTCCCCGGACAAGTGGTAAATGCATTTGAACTTGAGTGTCTTACCTTCTGGTGAGATATCAGAGAATGTTCCTGTTATTCATAAGATTTTCATTGGCAAGTTGGTAATGTCATTTGTTGGGGAATGTTGAGGAGGAAGAGAGGGCGTCTGGCCAGGACAGATCGCCTAAGCTCCAGATAAGTGCAAGCCTCCCAACGGCCTTTAATACGGGGTAGAGAAAGCTCCCCTGTGTTTGGCTATACAGGCTTGAGAAAGCTCACCATCTGGGAATTTGACTGCTGTATCTGTTGAGCTGGGAGTGGTCTGCAGGACGCTGAGGTTCTCCTTTCCAATCCATATGTCCCACGTCTGCAAGCCTACCCTGTCCTATCTTCCTGTTCACGTCCTTGTATATACGTGCACTGCAGTCCCCAATAAAATTGAGCTGGATTGACTCTCTGACCCTCTGCCAGAGTGGTGTGTCTCTCTCATGCTTACCCCCATCAGGGTGTTGCTGTTGGTTGTCGGTGAACAGACAGTGACAGTCATTGTTTTCTTTTGGGTTTTGATTGTGTTTGGGTCTTGGGTTTTTGGTTTTTTTGTGTGTGGGTGTTTTTTTTTGTTTTTGTTTTTTTTTAAAGCAGATAGTCAGGTCCTTCTGCCTAGTCTATCTTTGTCTAGAAGCTCCATCAAAACTTATAGACTATGGGTGACCCTGTGACCAGTGACACAGCTCCCGACATTTCACCAGCCACCACATACGAGGAATTGACAGCTGAATTATGTGAACCTACTTCTTGTCAATTTCCTCCTCAGACCACAAATCACTCAATTTGCATAGCAAATTGACCAGCTCTCTCTCTGAACCATAAGTCGTTCAATTTGCATGGTCTCAGTCAAACATTGTGTTGATTCATGTGAATGCTATGATGAGAAAGGGGATGTGGAGTTGATTGATTGCACTCCAGCCATCTAGTGTTGCATTTTACTGTGGCTGTGTCTGAGTGTAGTCACATTCTTGAAAATGAAATCCTGAAGATTGTACTTTGGAGCAGCAGGGCTTCAGTCCCAGCCTCCACATGTCAGTCCCTTGCTCTCCCAGCACTGTTTCTAAGAAAGAACAGGCTAGAATGCTTCCAAACTCCTGTGTGAGGCTGTGACTCTCAGACTCAACTTAATCTCAAGTCCAAGTAGCATTTGATATTTGCTTAATACGAGATGCTTCAGAGATATTCTAGCAATCTAACTTTATTTGTGAAGTATTGTTAACTGCACTTAAGAACAAGCAAGTAATATGCACACCCATGTTTATTCTGGCTTTGTTCACAATAGCAGATAGCTAGAAACAACCCAAGTGCCCACCAACAAACGAACAGATAGAGAAGCTCTGGTATATTCACACAATGGAATACTATGAGACACTGAAAAACAAGGAACTCATGAAATATTATGCAAAATGGATGACCCTGGAGGACATTAAGCTGAGTGAAATATCTCAGTCACAAAAGGAAAAACATTGCATAGGGACACTATTGTAAAACAAGACTGACATCAGGGTTAAGGGAAGACAGAGAAGGAGGGGAAGAATGAAAGAGTTTTTCTTTTACTTTTCAAAGAGAAGAATGAATTGGGGAGGAGGGTTTGGGCAGGGAGAAAAGTGTAACAATGAATGACTGGAAACCCTAAGTCTCTGTAAACTTTCATTAAAATTAATAATAATTTTAAAAAAGAATAAGCAAGTGAAGGCTGTGGGGGGAATGTAGAATGAATGGTGGAGTTCTCTCTGCCAAGTGCAAACGGAAGTGGTTCCTGAGCACAGAACTTTTGTCTCTGCATCTAGACACCTTTTCAGTAGGACATGGCAGTCCTGGATATCATCCTTGATGCCTCAGCCAAGAGCAGAGATTCGGTCTCTTTTAGGACAAGGGCTTTGCTCTCTGATGCCTTGCCGGTGTCTAGAGCAGGGCTTGGAACTTCATGACTTCTCAGAAACAGGAGGAGCTGAAGAAACCAAACGTACAAGGGTGTTGTTCGTTACCTACCTGTTGACCTAACAACAGAGAGAGAGAACGGAATCCTTTCCCTTGCCCTCGCTCTTTTAAGTTCATCCTTATTTTCAACAACATTCTGGACTCTCTACTCAGGCCTTTTTGTCATTTCAGCAGGAGCTCTCTCCTGTCCTGAGGATCCATCTTCGAGGTTAATATTTTTAAAGGACATTTTTCCTCCAAATTCCCCCATCCATACTCATTTACTCCTGCTTTTGCTAACCCTTGTCTGAATCAGATGTTAATGCATCTAGCTGGTTGAGAGAACATCATTAGTCTCAAAAACGATGGTCTCTCTGCTGTGTCATTCATCCAAATCGTATCCAAGCAGCAGTAGCTCTTCTGTTTCTTTCTTTTTTTTTTTAGCCCTTCTGTTTCTTTTATGACTGTTTTATCTTCTCACAGTCTCTCATAGGTTTGAAAGAATCTTTCAAGATAATTTAAACTCATTATTTCCCCAAATTGCTAGAAATGCTAATCATGATACAGAGATGAGTTTTAGGTGATGTACAAATAAAGAGCATTTCTTTTTCTTAATTATTGTTTTTACATTCATGTTGTTATTGTTATGTGCCATGATAAAAAAAAATAGAACTACGACACCAAACCTAGAAATTGATAGGCATCATTGTTTAGAAGGGTACCAGGATGGGCCAGACTCATTTAGGGTGAGAAGGTTAGTTAATTTAATGACGAGATAGGCATAAAATAAGTGAGAATACCCAGGAACATCGTGCTGCTGGATGAACTCAGACAGGTGGTTCTTGCCTGGACTGAGAGTGAGAAGGAAGGCAATGTGGGAACGTGCTCCACTGTGGTAAAGTCAAGTTCAACTCCTGGTTCAAGTGTGGAGTAGGCACAGGGCTGTCAAGGCTGGGAACTTAGGAGAGCAGAAAGTCTCCCTTTCTTCTTTGCCGTAGCTGGTGGTTCCAGCCATGACCTTGTGGCTTGGTTAGCCGCTGAGCATTTAACCATCACACCTCTGGGCTCCTCAGAGCTAATGGGAAGTGAAATGATGATCCCAGGCCCCAGGGTTAATTAGGGGAAAATGAGAACTTCTTGCAGAGTCTCCAAGTTCCAGGAGTTTGTCCTTGTCAACATTGTTCCACTTTTCGATTCTGAGCACATTAGCTGACTCCTGTACAATTCATACGAATAAATTTCCATCCTCCTCTGACAAATGCCTGAGATTCTCCCTTTCATAACTGAAGCTGCAAAGACAGAAAAGCCCTCCGGCTTCCTCAGAGTCAAAAGCACACTCAGGTGTAATTACAATTTGTGTTTATAATGCACCTTTCATTAGGGGATGGGAGTGAACTCCACAAGATGCATCCGATGACTTGTATTATCAAGCTTTTATATTTCAGAAGACAATGGCCCAGACAGGTTAAGTAAACCATCAGGGTCGTCAGGATGTCAATCAGCAGGAGAAAGATGAATTAAACCCCACTCGAAGCCAGCCTCCCTCCCTGGGCTTGGCATTTCCCGCTCAGCCCCAGTCCTTTGCCAGACTTGGAATTCAGGGATTTTCACTAACTGAAAATCTTCTCAGAGAACTTTATTTTGAACCTTCCCAAAGTGCACATGGTGGGCATTCTGGGGTTTCCTGCTTTAATTATCTTTCTTAATCTTATTAATTGGCCGTATAAATTTAAATCTGTCATTCATCATTTATTATGGTTGTTTCTCAATCCCCCCATCCCCTGCCCTGCAGCAGATGTTCCCCCTCCCGTTCCTGCACAGATGTTACCACTACTACCTTCGCTAAAGGTGCCCTGGTGGTGCAGTGGATTAAGTGCTTGTCGGGTAACTGAAAAATCAGGCTCTGGAACCCCCCAGCCTCCCTGAGAGAAGGATGATAGCATTCTGTCTCCGTTCAGATGGCAGGCTTAGGGAGTCTGGAGGCAGTCCTGCGCTGTCCTCCAGGGTGGCTCTGAGGCAAAAACAACTCAGTGACAGTGGCAGGTTTTACCACCTTTTGGAAAGTGGTCTTAATAGCACAGTGGTTAAGTGTGTGCCTGTCATTAGAATGGCCAGCTGTTCGAACCTATCAGTGGTTCTATAGGGGGATGACCGACCAGGTGATCTGCAACAAAAATCACCACCTGGGACTTCGTATGCACCTAGATGCTGATTGCTGTGTGTGCGTCTGAAAGCTGCAGAGTGAGTGAGGGGGAGGCTGGAGAAGAGCTGTTTGATGCCTTTGAGTTGTGATGCGTGTGGGGAAAGTACTGGGTACACCCTGGCTCGCCGGAGGAACAACCACGTCTACCTTGAAGGAGCTGCGGCCAAGGTGCTCCTTAGAAACAGGGAGGAGGGAACTTCATCCAGGGTGCTCCTTAGAAACAGGGAGACAGAGAGGAGGGAACTTCATGCCCCACACTTTGGTCATGTATTCAGGAGGGACCAGTTCTTGGGAAGAGACATCATGTTGGGAAAAACAGAGGGTCGGCAAAAGAGGGGAAGATTTTCAGTGAGTCGATTGACACAGTGGCCACAGTGACGGCCTGTGCGTGGCAGAGACTGTGGTCCTGACGCAGGATGGGGCAGTGTTCTGAGCTGCTGTTCCTTAGCCTCGATGAGTCAAGGTTGACCTAATAGCAGCTGCTGAAGGGACGCCCAGTCGGGAGTTCTTATCCTCCCCCCCCCCACTGCCGCCGCGTAGGAACCAGCGCCTCCTTACCCTTTGGTGGGTGTGCAAGGCTACGAGCCACTTAAAAGGGTAACGCCAGTCATCTTCCCAGCAAAGCGACTGGTCGAGTGAAACTGCCAGAGAAGTGTGAGCTGAGGTTAGCAGTGCGACTTCCTCTACACGAGGCCACCAGAGCTCCCTTACGGGCAGTTCTGCTTTGTCCTGAGCAGCCGCCAGGCCTTGGAATCAACAAAAGAGCACCCAATACTCACCATCTTCCCACGCAGACCTTGGTTCAATTCCTGGTCAGTGTACTTCGTGTGCATCTACCACCCAACCGTCCGTGGAGGTTTCCATGTCGCTATGATACTGAACAGTGGAGTTTCCAGGATAAACCAGCCTGAAGATAAAGGCCTGGGGCTCCGTCTCCTAACATTAATCAGTGGATACCTGGGGATTTCCCAGTCGGCGGGGACAACAATAGCTCCATGAAAGAGAGAAGAGGTTTGTTCCCTACCTACTCGAAGTTCCTAGACCAACCGCTTGGCTGCCAATAAATCAGTAGATAGCTTGATAATTTTCTTTCCTACAACCAACAGTCAGTCATAGATGTGTGAATGACCTTTGATTGGTGATGGAAGAACCAGTCCTGTTGACCTGATGTCCTTCAAACACGGTCTAATGCTAGTGACCTGCCTGGGCTCCACTTTTCCTCACTCAGAACACCAAGAGCTCTGGACTCCTAGAAAGGCTGTTGCTGTTTCCATCAAGTCACTGACCCGTGGATACACTATCCACCAAACGGCATGTCCTCCAGCTCCGTGTCATCCTCATTGCTGCTGGCTTGAGCCCACCGCTGCGGCCACTGTGTCAACCCTCATTGAAAAGGCCACTGAATGCACCAGCGAGGGTAGCCCTCTCCTGGCTCCCATTAAGTCTTCAATGGTCACTGCAGATCACAGCTCCCATGTTGAGCACCTACTTTGCCGCATGCACTGCCGTGGTCACTTGACTGTGTAATAGCATAAGGATTCCTTTTCCATTTCAGATGAGGAACTGACAGAATAGAAAGTTCACCTATGGCCACGTCAGTCAGCTGACAAATACTGGGTCAAGTTCAAAGACTGGCTCTGCTGCCAAGGTTCTTCACTGCCAACAAAGAACTGAGTCATCAGGGACCAGAGAGGACTCTACAGAGGAAATCCCGGCACCAGCAAGATCATCCATGCCCGACGGGATGACAGATAAAACACTATGAGTTAACGTTTGTTCCCACCCGGCGCCCCTCCATGTGTGCGCCTGTGATGATTTGCACTTTGCTGTGAGGCTGAAAACTGTGACACTAGTATTTCAGACAGCAGCTGGGTCACTAAGGATGGGCAGGTTTCAGTGGAGCATCTAGATTAAGACAGATTAGGAAGAAAGGTCTGGTGATCTACTTCAGATAAACTAGCCAGTAAATACCCCATGTGTCACAACAAACTGTCCTCTGTGGCTTCCTGGTCAGTAGAATTCAAAATACGCAGAGGCTGCAAGACTGAAGAAGAGTTGATCCCTTTGAATTATGGTGTTGGTGACACACACTGGATGTTCCAAGGATCACTGAGGGAGGTGCACATGCGTTCGGGCAGCGGAGAAGCCAGGGTGCTCCTCGGAGAGAAGCCAGGGTGCTCCTCGGAGGTGGCTGTGTCTAGACTTTTTTTCTCATACGTGGGGCATATTATCAAGAGAGACAAGTCCCTGGAGGAGGACATATATTCTTGGAAAAGCAGAGGGTCGTCAAAAAAGAGGGAGACTGTCTATCAGCGAGCTGGATTGACGTTGTGGCTCTAACAATGGGCAGAGATTGTGAGGCTGGTCAGGGCCTGACAGTGTCCCGGGTGTTAGTCACAGTCACCACGTCACTATGCATGAGAACCAACTTCAAGGTCACTATGCATCAGAACCAACTTCAAGGAACCCAGTGACAGCAGCCCGGGATTGTACATGCGATGATGGGTAAGACGAGGAAGGGCCGGTGGCCTTTTATTCTGTGGTTTGTGAAGCCGCCGTAGTCGGAGCCGACTCCATAGCAGCAATGTTTGCTGAGTTCCTGCCAAGTGTTGGGCCACCTTCTCAGCCCTTCCTGTGTCCTGTGTCCTTCAACTTCCACGGTGACGCTGACAGAGGCGCCTTTATTACATGTATTTTGCATAAGAGGAAACTGAGGCAGAGCGGTTCTGTAACTGACCGGATCACACTGCTGAGGGGCAGAAGCCCTGGGATTCAAACCCACAAAATGTGATTTCAGAATCTTGGCTACTTGTCATCATATCTGGAGTCTTTTTCCAGTCTTTCAAAAACATCATTTCCTATGTGATAGTTTTTACTTGGTTACTAACCAAAAGGTTGGCGGTTCAAATCCATTAAGGGTGACTGTGGAAGAACGTCTCTGTGTTCTGCTCCATAAAGATGATGCTTGGAGAAGCCCCATCACAGCCGTCCTCTGCAGTGTGTGGGTCGACATGACTTGGAACTGACCTGGCCGCATTGAGTTTATGTGGTCATTCATGGCCTCTTCTCCTAGTCTAAAATATAAGTTTAAACCATAATGTCCTAAGGCTGGGGTGATGCCCTGTGCCTCACCGCACCCTCCATTGCGCCTCGCAGTGCTGGCTACACGTGTTCCAGTCACTCTGGAAGACACTCCGTGCTGGAGCTGAGGCCTGGGGCACCTGGGCCTCACTGCTGTTGAGTCTTCACTGAGTTTCTGAGTCAATCTCACAGGAGCAGACCTCCCATCTTTCTGCAGAAGAGCTACCGGTCTGTTTGAACCTTCAGGGAGGCCTACCCTTTGGCGTATCAGTGTCCCCTTACTGACTATGCTGCCAGGGCTCCCTGGCCGCCTGGGTGGTGCCTTGAAAGCTGTTTGGCTGGATGTTGGGTATCGGCTCCTCCTCAGTTCACTTCCCACCAGTGAAACTCCTGTCAATCCTGGAAATCAGTGGAAACCTGCAAGAGGAAGAGAATCTAGAGTCTCTTGGTGACTTCTTCCAAGTCAAGCCATCTGAACAGGTCGGGGACCAGAAAGTGCCTCCTGCTGTGAATTCTCCCCAGAGCTGCAGAGCTGCTCTGGCCCAGCGGCTGTATCTTGGGGACAGGGTCCAAGTCCTTAATTTAAGGCCATCTCTCACATATGGTGGTGTCATGTGCTAAGCTGTGGTGGTACAGGGTGCTAAGAGCTGTCCTGCTAAATGAAAGGTTGGTGGATCGAGCCCACTAGACAGTCAGAGGAATAAAGGTGAGGTAGCTCACTTATCAACTTCTCCAAAGATCCACAGTCTCTGAAGGCTGTGGGGAAGCTCTCCCGCGTCCTGCAGGGCTGCTGGGAGTTGGGGTCCACGTTATGACCAAGGGCTCTTGTAAAGGCATGGGATTCTCTGTCAAGAATTCCAGTGACTCCTGTGTTCATTCAGAATGTGTGTGTGTGTGTGTGTGTGTGTGTGTGTGTGGTGAGCGGTGAGCGAGAGAGAGCTCCGACACATTGTCTATAGCGAGTTCCGAGTTCCGCTGCTCGCTGAGAGGCCTTGCTTCTTTGAGGGCAGTTTAATTGGAGCAGTTCCAGCAGGGATCGATGAACATCTTCCTCCGAGATCCACAGCCCTGGAAACACACTGACGGGTCAGCTCTGCATCGGTCCCCACTCAGTGGCACTGAATATTCTTTGTCTCTTATCTCAACTTTTAAAGATAATAGTTTATCATGTTTTAGGTAAAGTTTGTCCAGCCTTTGCTGCTGTGTGTGCCTCGCAGCAGCCCTACAGGTCAGAGCATTGCTGTCTAGTAGTGTTTTCTTGTTCGTACTATTTATGGAAGCAAATGGCTTCATATTTCTCCCTCAGAGTGGCTAGTGGGTTTGAACCTTTGGCCTTTAGATTACCAGCCAAGCACTTAACCACTACCTCATCAGGACTCCTTTATGCAGCAAAACAGACCTTCCTTTAACAATTTTCATACAAATTGTCCTTGGTTATAATTGTCAATACGTGTCAGCCCCACCACTATTTCCATTCTGTTTGTTCTGTTTCCCTTCATCAAGCTTCCCTAGCCCTTCTAACTTCTCATCTTTGCTTTGGGTAAATGCTGGCTGGCCCCGTGAGGGAGCACTGTACTGATGGATGTTACTGTTTGTTTTAGAAAGTGATCTGATTGGCTGAAAGGTGGTCTGCAGGGACAGCTTCAGTCCCCCATTCTAAGGACATTAGAAAGGAGCTCTTGTGCACAACATGTGGTGTGCGGTGCTGCTAAGTAAAACCTGCTCAGATACCGGGTGGTTCGAATCCACCAGGGGTTCTGAGGAAGAAAGGTGAGGAGCCTCCTGGAAGATATAAAACCCAAGAAATGTGTGGTGTGAATTGACTGAAGGCAGTGGCCCAGTGACAGGGTGAGTGGCTGAGTGAGTGGGTGGCCAAGTGAGTGGGTGAGCGGCCGAGTGAGTGGGTGGCCGAGTAAGAGGGCAGGTGGCCCAGTGAGAGGGCACGTGGCTGAGTGAGTGGGCAGGTGAGTGAAGGATGATCTTAAGACCATGCAGTCTTGGGGATGACTCTGGCTTTTACTGGCCATTCCATCCTTTTCAAAGAATTTTAAGTCCTTTTTGCATCTTTCTCCGTCAGTCTGAGACCTTCTTTTTATTTTAATTGCAGTTTTAATGAAAGTTTACACAAAGGTTGGGTTTTCATTCCTTCATTGATGCTCACTTTCCTCCCTCTCTCTGCACTTCTTGCTCCAGACTGTATTTTTTTTTCCTCAGTTTTTTGAGTGTAAGTTTACAAATCATGCGATTTTCATTCTACCATCCATGTACATTTTGAAAACCCACTGGAGGGTCAGTGATGGGTCCTTTCCAACTTGATGGTCCTCAACAACAATTACCAAATGATTGGTGGGGTTAATTACAAAATCTTACCAAACCCCTACTTTCGATTGCTTTCCCCTTCACCTGACTTACCTGTGAATCTGTGCTCCCCTCTCTCCCCTCTCCTCCCTGCCGGCCCTCCCGGACGGGGTCTGTGTGTTCCTTTCCTGTGTCTTTCCTCGGCGCTTGTGTCAGTGGTCCCTTGCCCTCATTGTTCCTTTGTGACTGGCACGTGTCACTCAGCATACTTTGCTCTGATCTCATCCACATCCTGGGCTGGAACCTTCTCTCTTGTTCTGCAGCTGACTCTTCAGCTGGCCTGGGATGCTTTTGTAAAAAAAAAAACACAAAACCCACAAAAACCAAGTGGTACAAAGAGGTGAACCTCTGCCGGTGGCGTCTTCCCTGCGAAAATTCTCCATAACGGTAGAAACAGCTCTGCCAGTCCCATTTTGAGGGTCTCAGAAATCACACATCTTCGAGTCTCCGCTGGGTGCCTGGGGCCTTGGCAGACGGCCAGCGCCTCTCAGGCTGCAGCGAGCAGGCAGCTTCATCCCTGCATGCCCGCGAACAGGGAGGATGCCCTGCTCTGAGCTATATGTGGGTGTGTAAATTACAGCAGATGATGCACTTAGCAATTAGGTTCTTTGCATACATAAGCAGGAACAACAGCGCCCAAACTGCCAATATCCTTCTCCATTCTCAGGGAATGTGTGTGTGTCACACGGTCACGCGGCAGGGGGCCTGGAAATGAGTTGAAGGAATGGCACAGTATGAAGCTTCCATTTTGGAGACGCACCGCTCCTGTGGCAGCGAGCAAACAGACAAAAGAAGCATCTGAAGACGCAGAGGCCTGGCCGTGAGGGCCCCAAGCTGCCCAGTGTGGAGAGGGCGTGAGGAGGGACAGGAGGAAGGGGGAGAGGCAGGGCTTAGGGATGACCATACCTGGGAGGAGCCCGGGAGTGTGGGGAAGAGTTGGGAATGGGTGGAGAGCCTTTATGAAACGGTTCACTCCACCCTGCAGAGGTAAAGGGCTGGGTGTGCGCAGGGGGCTGAGAGTTGCTCTGAAAGCATCTTTGATTCATGGTCACATCACAGGCAGCAGAAGGAAACACTGTGTGGTCCTGCCTCCCTCCTTGATTATTGGTGTCTCGGAGTCCACAGTTGTGGCAATCTAACTCATTGACTTCTGCCCCCTAAATTACTGTTAGCGTGACTGGGCCATGATTGTCTGGTTGTACAGTGATGTGTTGAGTCAGTTGTGTAATGATGTAATCATCCTCTGGTGGGATCTGATGAGTCAGTCAATCAGTTGTAATTGGATTACAGTGAGATACAACACCCTTTCTCAGCTCACAGCTCTGATCTGGTGTAAGTGGACTAGGGTGGGGTGGGGTGAAATTCAATCAGGTCACAACCTTGATCTAACATAAAGGGAACTGCCCTGGGGTGTGGTCTATTTCACCTGTTCCCTTACAAGAGAAGGCAGGACCTACTACCACCAAGAAAGAGGAACTGAAAGTGGAACCTGTCCTTCGGACCCAGGGGAAGCTTGAAGAGACCACACATGAGAATCTCCAGGGAACTCTAGGTCCAGCGATGTTGGGATGAGACAAGGCCCTTCCCTCGAGCCAGCAGAGAAGGAAAACCTTTCCCTAGATTAGGTGCTCATGAATTTAGGAAAGGTGGAAGGTCAGCAAAAGAGAGGAAGGCCCTCAACAATATGGACCAACACAGTGACCGCAACAGTGGCCGTCGGCACAGCGGAGCGAGTGAGGATGGCTTGGGATGCGGCGAGGTTCCCTCTGTTTTATACTCGGAGTCACTGTGAGTCAGAGCTGACTCAAGCTTGGGGTTTGCTGTACGGTGACAACTGGTTTGTTACTGTAAAACTAGAACCTGTGTTGCTACTATTTCTAATACCAGCAAGGTCACTAATGTTGAACAAGGTTTAGTGGAAATTCCAAGACTAAGACAGACTAGGAAAAAAGGCCTGGTGATCTGCTGCTAAAAACTGTCAGGGGAAACCTTCGGGATCGTAAGAGAGGACTGTCCTTACTGTCCTATAATCTGCAGGAAGATGAGCTTCCTAGGTTACAAGGCTCAGAATAACATACAAGAGAAGCAACAACGGACGAGAGCATACCAGCCGTTGTTGAGAGGGCATGAGGCCAGGCGATGTTACATCCTGTTTCGTACGGGTCACCATGACTCTGAATGGCGACTAACAATACAGAAAGAGCATGCGTATTTCTGTGTATACTTGGAATACACCTCCTCCTCACTTATCAATTATATCATTACCCAGCATTTTGCATTTATGACAAGAGTAAAAAAATGACTGCCCCACTACTCAGTCAATTACCAACAACTGTCTAGTAATCTCCACTGCAGCCGTGTGTGTGACATGAGAGTAACATTGGCTGTGATACGTGTCAACTTGAATGGACCATGATTCTCAGTGGCTTAACAACAAAACGGTGTCATTCATCAATAATGTAATGACATAATTTGACAGTTATATGAGGATTTGATTTTACACTTCTATAAAGATGTCAAAA
Source organism: Elephantulus edwardii (assembly GCF_000299155.1). Taxonomy (NCBI): domain Eukaryota; kingdom Metazoa; phylum Chordata; class Mammalia; order Macroscelidea; family Macroscelididae; genus Elephantulus; species Elephantulus edwardii. The sequence goes on along the minus strand of NW_006399764.1, from coordinate 29,755,480 downwards.
CAAACAAACAAAAAATTAAAAATCACTGTCGATGAGTCTGTTCCAAAGAATCGCAGCTCTCCTCCACTGGGTTCTGAGGCTGTAAATCTCAAGAAGAGACTGTGCAGTTCCCCCTCATAGCCGCTCGGGGATTTGAACCACTGGAGGTGCAGTCTTGGGCTTGGCAGTAGAACTTGCTACCCGCTGCTCTACCAGAGTCCCCGTGTAAGCTGTCATCAGCCTTTACATTGTTATCTGCTGTGATCATCCTCTGCTTTTGCATAATGAAAAGGTGTGTGTTCACACCTGGTCTTTGGAACCTAACCCTGTGTGTAAGTGAGGAGTGTGTGTGCAGATGATGTGTATTCACACACACACACGCGCACACATATAATACTATTTCCAGTGTGTTACTTGCCACTGTAATTGTCCAGATTTTACGTCTTGCCTTCCCAAATGGTGGGTTTTGAAAACTTGCAATTAATTATGTGAGAGAACGTCACAAATTTTACAATTACTGATAACCTAGACATTAAATCAAGACACTCAGAAGAAGATATTGAGATAATATGCATCATATTAAAAAAAAAAAAAACAAACAAACCAACACCACACCCAGAACCCCACAATATGACCTTTTTTTTTTTTTCAAACCCATGGAATAAGGCAGGGATGGCCTGGCAGTGGGGGTCCTTAGAAACAGTTTCTGGGGAATGAGGTAAAACATCCCAGACAGAGAGGGAATCACAGCGAGGCAGACCTGTGAGCTTCGCAGGGCAGGACAGCAGGACAGGGCGGGACAGGACAGGGAGGGGTGGGGTGGGACAGGCAGGACAGGTTGGAGCAAGGCAGGGTGAGGCGGGGCAGGGCAGAGCAGGGCAGGGCAGGACAGCAGGGCAAGAGAGCAGGGCAGGCCAGCAGGGCAGGGCAGCGGGGCAGGGAAGAGCAGCGGTTCTGCCTCCTCTCTGCTCTCCTTCCCTCTGTCTCTCTTTCTCTGTCTCCCTCTCTTCTCTCTCACTCTTTCTAGGTCTCTCTTCCCCCTTCCCCTTCTCTCTTCTGTCTCCTCTATTCCTCTTCAGCTTCTATTCTTTATCTGCCTGTCTCTTCTCTCTCCTCTCTCTCTCTCCACCCTTTTATTTCTCTCTCTCTCTCTCTCCCCCTCTCTCTCTCTCTCTCTCTCCCTTTGCATCCCATATCTTTTCAACACCACAGCAGACCTGAGAAGCAAACCTTGGCTTCAGCTGCCTGTGAAAATGAAGGCACAGGTCTCAGTGGCAGAGGCTAACACTGCATAATTGGACACCATTCCGTATGATTGACAGCGGCAAGCAGACAGCAGCCTCTCTGGGTCTGAGGCAGGAGGGCCTTGGTGCAAGGTCTCAGAGCATGCAGGGTTCAGTGAGTGCTCAGCAGTGCCCCCTCCCCCAGATGGAGTGGATCAGGAGGAGGTGCACGAGCTCACTGGAGAAGTCTGGGGTCTCAGTTCTCCAGCACTGCAGCAACAGAAACACTGCAAGTGGCGGACCTTTACAGGATTGTATTCTCTCACGGCTCAGGAGCCTAGCATTTCAAATTCAGCCCACCCTTAATCCAAGACTGGCTCTCTGTCGGCGCCAAGGCCAAATGTTTTCTGTCCTTCAGCCCTGTCCTTGGTTTCTTGGTGGTTGTCACGTGGGGTGGAATTTATCTTCACCTGTGACTAAGCCATGGGGGCATAGCTCTTAAGTGTCTTGCTGTTAACTGAAAGGTTGGTGTTTCACGTCCACCAGCCACACAGTGGGATCAAGATGTGGCATCAGCCTCCAGAAAGATCACAGCATCGGAATCCTCTCAGTTCCCGTCTGCAGCCCAGAGTCACTGCGGATGGTAATGGAGTCGGCAGCGAGGGGCTTGAGGGTTGTAACTGTGTTTGCTTCCTTCTGTGCCTGAAACGCTCTTTATATGTTCCATAAGTGATTGTTAAGACACATCTTACAGGTATGGTGTCATTGATATGCTGCTGTTATGTGCTGTAGAGTTGCCTGTGACTCAATGGACAACAGCTCAAAAGCCTGCCCTATTCTGAGCCAGTCTCACTGACTCTAATACACCTGTCCCCATTACCCCAGTCACTGTGTCAATCCATCTCATCCGGGGTCTTCCTCTCCTGTGCTGTCCCTCCACCCTTCCAAGCATGATGTCCTTCCCTAGCCATGTGCCTAAAGTATGTCAGATGGAGCTTCAAAGTCCTTGCCTTCAAGGAACAGTTTGGTTTCATCTTCTCTAAGACAGACATACCAGTCCTCCTGGTAGTCCATGGTATGTTCTATACTTTTCTCCAGCACAATTCAAAGGCATTGGTCCTTCTTCTGTCATCTTTAGTCATTGTCCAGCTCTTTAATGCATAGCAAGTAATTGTGAAGACCATGACCTGAATCAAGTGCACCCTAGTCTCTAAACTGCCATCATTGCTCTTTGGTCTTTTGGAGAGGTCCTTGTTAGCAGATTTCCCTAATGCAATTTATCTTCTGATTTCCTGACTGCTGACATCAAGAAAAACATATTCCCAAATGGCAATAATTTAGAGCTATGAGGCCATTGCTTATGCAGTCTATTCCCGTCAAAGTGTCCCTGTAGGGTACACAAGATCCACCCGATGGTATATCCAAGGCTGAAACCACTAGGGCTCTGGTGGCACAGTCCCTCAGGGTGGTGCTGCCAAACCAAAGGTGGTCCCTCTCTGGAAGTTCAAATCCACCAGTAGCTCCATAGGAGAAATATGGTCGGTCTCCTTCTGTGTGATTTACAGCCCCAAACACCAGCTACAGGTCAGCTATGAGTTGGTTCCAACTTGAAGGCAACAGTATTGTTTGAGTTTGTTTGCTTTCATTTGTGGAGGCAGACCACCTCATCTTTCACCTAGGGAGCACTCCACACTGGGGACCTGTCACCTCACTTCCTAATCCTGTCACTGCCATCAGTTCCCTGTCCACAGGTGTCAGGCAGAATCCACAATGATGTTGGGGGGAGATCCAATTCAATCCACAGCACCTGAGATGGTGCATAGAAGCAAACTAGGTTTTCATGGGTAGAAGCTCTGTCCATTCAGCCGAGGTGAGAACGTCAGTGCCCACCCACATGGGGCAGTGGTAGAGCCCCTAGGCGCAGAGAGATGGTCCTCCGCCCGCTCTCCACCCACTGGCCAGAGCCATCAGAGTCCTGCCAGCCCCTTTGAGTACCCTGGTCACAGCCATCTGTGCAGCCCCAGCCACACTTTCTCCAACCCCACTGTTCACCTCCAAAAACCTGCTGATCTTTTCTGGTAGACTGGATTTATTGGCAGCATCCTTGATACTGAGCTTTCCAAAGCTGTTCTCATCTGACGGGTCCTGTGGGCCCAGTTAGCAGACACCGTTGGCTGCCTGCGCCCTGATTCCACTTCCCTGTGCTCGGGGAGGTGACCTTACCTGGCCAGGTGGTGTACATTGGCACACCTAAGTAGCTTGTTATTAACATCCTTTTGGGCACTCTATTTGGGATGGACCTTTGGCTTATTGGTTGTTGTGATGCTACTAGTATTTTCCCCAAGAATACTGACCCTTGTTGGACAGGGTACAGCATAGCTTTCAGAAGATTAAGGAGAAGGGCTGGTGGTCGACTTGCTTACTTGGGTTATGATCAGGAAGACATGATATTTAAAATTTAGAGGGTCTGTCCAGTCAAGGAAGACCCACTATGAAATGAACTAACATGAAAACCCGCAATGATTAGCTCAAATATGGACTCAAACACACCAGCAGGATTGGGCAATGTTTGTTTATTCTTTGTAGGTTGCCATAAATTAGAGTCATTTCAATTGCATGAGGATAGAGCCCCAGCAACACACATCAGCACAAGCCATGATCTTACCATTAGAAAAATCATCCCATCACTATGTATACACTGATACACTGATTGTATTGCAAGTTCTAACTACTTAAAAGTCAAGGCATTCTAGAGTAATTCTGAAATAAAACATACCTTCATTGTGCTGAGGAAAAAGATATTTTGGTTCTCTTTGTGTAGACTATGTAATAATTATGTTGGGAAGGGAGTGCTTCTCTAAAACGAAATTTTATTTTCTATTAGTTTGCATACAAAATTTGTGTACATTGTGTTTCACAGTCCCCTTCATTCACATTGTGTTTCAGACAATTGTTCCCATACGTTGTGTTTTATAACTTGATCTCCATTGCATTGTGCCCTCCTTTACCCCATCTTCTCAGGTCCCCACCAGATCTTTCCCATTTCCTCCACCCACCCCTCCCTTCACCCAGCAAATGATGCGACCTTATGATTTTCCCCCTGCCCATCCTCACCCCTCTGCTCCCACCCTGGAAGGGAGATTTTGAAGGTCACTACTGCACTCTTCCCCAACTTATTTGAGAAATACAAACAGAGGAACCCAGGTCAGGTGAGAATCAAGTCAGGTCAGGTTTAAACCAAGAGAGACGGGGAGCACGAGAGTCATCCCCCTTGCCCGAGTCCTCCACCCTGTGTATGCTGAAGGGCAGAAATGAAGGTGTTTTTCTTTTATCAGGAAGTCATTCTTTTCCTTTGCTCATACATACTTTTGCCTTTTTAACTTATTCTGAGCTAAGAGATTATACACACACTCATCATAATCAAGCGAGTAACAGAAAGAACAGCTTTGCCCAAACGAGATGACTTCTCTTGCCTCATGGTGCAGTGAGTTCGGCAAACCAAATGGTGAGGCTGATTGCCCAGAGGGTAGAAAAGTTCCTCAAAGCTCCAGCTCCCTCTGCCTTGGAAGTGAAATAAAATCCTCCATCCAACCATCTGTAATCAAAATGCGCCCTGAGGACCACCTTGGAGGAATGAAAATGACAGAGTGGCCTTGTCTGCTTCCTCCCTGGAATGATTTCCATCCCTGGATGACCTTCCTGGTTCTCCTGTGCTCACACCTCCACCATGAGGACCCAGAGGCCACATGAGGCCACGTCCAGAAGTGAACGTTCACGTGGTTTGCAAGTGGTGGGACACATTGGAAAAGGGTAGTCACTCATTGAGTTTCCAAGGGGAGCGATTTCTATAGTTTTCTGTGTAGGAACCTGCTCCAGTGACATGTGAAATTCTCAAATCCTGAAACTATGCAGTTACATATCTATGAGTAAGGTATTCTGTTACTAAACTGTAGTGTTCTAACACAGACAACTTTTAAGTTAGTTTTGTTCTTGGAACCAAATTTTGACAAAATGAAAAATAATCTATGAAGCATAAAGTATTATGTTGAGGTTTTCTTTGTGGTGATAATTGCACCCTTTCCTTATGAGAAATAATTGAGATATACCAAAAGAGTTGCTCAGAGTATCAATTTATTGACAGAAAAACAGAGTTGGTGGACATAACAGTGGCCTCCAGATTTGGGATTTTGGAATTGTGCTCACAAAGATTGAACCAGAGGAGACATTGACTCAATCCACCTCTCGGAGTGTCTGTGGATTGGCTTGTACCTGCTGACCACAGGCAGAAGGGCAGAGAAAAGTTCCCCAGGTGGCTTCTAGAAGGTAGTACTGGGTTTTAAATCACAGGGTCTTTTAAATCACTCAGGGTCTTTTCACCACCTGGGTCAGGAGCAGGGCTGAAGGTTCTCGTCTCTCTAGCACACTAACCAACAGGGTTTGGGACAAGGCTCAGCCTCAGGTGTACAGGTATTACATCATCCCAACCACTGGACGTTAACCAGAAAGACAGGAACCACACTCAACCTCACACATGCAGGAACTCCATCAACCCTATCAATGGGGAAGGACCTTGACAGGGCGTGAGAGAAGCTCTCCCTCCCAGGACTTCTGGAAGAGGATCATTTCTACTGCGTGAGCCAGGACAGAAACATGGCACAAAATAAATTATATACTTTGGTGAAGAGATTCAGAAAAAGATATTCTATGTATCACTCATCATCTGAAGGTCAAGGAAAGGAGGGCAGAGTTGGCCCGTTACCATTGTAAAAAAGCTAACAAAAATGGAAAACATTTTGTTGGTTCTTATTCTTAGATACTGTTGTTGTTCAGTATCGTAGAGTCAGAATCTCTTAACCTCCGGCAGTTTTTCAGAGGCAGTTAATCACGCAGAAGGCAGAAGGAGATTGCCCATGCTTTTCCTAACATTAGATACTACTACCTCCAAAAAATACTCTCTTAGTCACCAAAAGCTTTTAACACATGATTGAGGAAGATATCTGCATATTTATTTAGAGACTGTGAAAACATCCTATGATCCTTCTAGACTCAGAGTTGTTAAAGAGCAAGGCTGGTCAGGATAGATTTGTCTTCGAGGAGAGTACCGAGGATTGCTCTTAGCACAGACAAGCGTTGAGCAGCTAGATAATGTGTACTGACAGCCCTGGGGGCCTGGCCTGGAGGGAGTTGCACTGGTGGTTTGTATCTACCAGCAGTTTTCCAGGACAATGACAGAAAATCTCCTGTGGGACATACGGCCTTGGAAACCCATTGGAGAGTCAGCTATGAGTTTGTTCTAACCTGATTGCTATTGCTGTCCTTGCGTGCCATCCATCAGGTCAACTCTGATTTGTAGAATCCTTACAACAACAGGCCAAACCTGCCCTCCCTGCACCATCCTTGTAAACTCTGCCATGCTCATAGCTCATTGTCCACATGCACATTAGGCCCCACCCAGTCTTCCAGTTGTTTACAGACTTAAGTGGGGAAAGGGTGCACTTATCATCCACAAAGAAAATCCCAAACCTATTGCTTTAACTGTGCCAAACATTCAATCTGCATGCTGAACAGGTAATTCGAGAAGCTGGATTCTGTGAAGAAGAATGTGGCTTTAGGATTGAAAGAAGACTCGTCAATAATCTTCACTATGTGATGACACAACCTTGCTTGTTCTACGTGAGGAGAACTTGAAGCACTTGCTACAGAATATCAAACACTATAGCCTTCAATATGGATTGCATCTCAACATTAAGAAAACAAAGTCTCATCACTGGACCAACAGGCAACATTATGATAAATGGGGAAAATATTAAAACTCTCACCAACTTCATTTTACTTGGATTCCCAATCAATGCACTTGGTGCCAGCTGTCAGGAGGTCAGAAGATGTATTGCACTGGGAAAGAATGATGTTCGCTTTAAGACTGAAGTGTGCCTGATTCAAGCCGTAGTCTTTTCAATCGCTTGCTATGCATCTGAAAGCTGAACAAGGAGTAAGGAAAGACAGAAGAATTTATGCCTTTAAATTGTGATGTTGGATAAAATTATTGAATGTCCCATGGATTGCCAAAAGAATAAACAGATATGTTTTGGAGAAAGTACAACCAAAGTTCTCCTTGGAGGCAAAGATGATGAATCAATCTTCACCTCACATACTTTGGGTGTATTCGTAGGAGAGGCTGTTCCTTGGGGAAGGAGATCATGCCAAGGAAGGTAGAGGTCTGGCAAAAGAGGAAGACCCTCAATCAGGTGGATTGACACAGAAACTGCAGGAAACAGAGATTGTGCAGATGATGCAAGACAGGACAGGGCTTAGATCTATTGTTCATAGTGCCATTGTAAGTTGTACCCATCTAGGCAGCACATAACAACAAAAACATGCCACATATATCATTGTTCAGTTTGTCCAAAGTCTTGATGAAGTGTGGTTCAAACAGATCTATCACACATGCACATAATCACCCTTTGCACATACGTATGTAAGCATATACGCTGAAAAAGCAGAAAGAGAATAATAAAGGGTTTCTTAATTACTAGTAAAAGGCTCCACCGACCTTGCTACCAAACCTGCATCTGTATATTCTCACTAGCCATTGAAATGATAAAGGCCTCAAAGCCACATCATGCTTTTCTCTTAGTACAAATGCTCATAAGCAAAGAATAGTGAAGAATTTCAGGTAACTCACTTACGACAATCAATCTAAAACAGTTTTAAAATCAATGCAAATAGTTAAACCGGTCCACTGTGCTCAACCACTCCCTCCAGAAAATGACCAAAAGGGCTCACTGTATTCCCTCATTTCCCAGCGTTCCTAGGCTCAAGAGCGTCAGGAGGGAGCTTCGTGGAATAAGTCCCCGTGCACACTGAGGGACACCAGAGAAAGCCTTTCCTCAAAAGTAATTCACTGCTTACAAATTCTTCCAGAAGGCATGACAAAGGTCCCTGGAAGGACAAAAATGAAGACCCAGTGAGAGCTTCCTATTTGCAGGACTACCGACACCATGCTTGGTAAGGAAAAGTTCAGTGACAACGAGGAAGGCCCTCGATGAGGTGCGTTGACACCTTGGCTGTCTAATGGGCTCCAGCGGCCACTGTGGGGACGTCGTAGGACCCAGCAGATTTTGGGTTATTATAGGTGTAGTTGTTATGAGTTGGAGAAGCACAGAAAGCACTTAACAAAAAACTACTTTTCATTAGTAAATATGCATTCTTCTCCATACAGAACATATCCGGTTCAAATCTATCACCTCCCAATACTGCAAAGATAAGACTTCATTATTTTTTTTAAAGTCAAGTATAGCATCTTACTCAAAACCAAACTAAGCTCATTTCCATGAAGTCACTTCTGGCTCCTAGTGACAGTCTATTAGGTTCCCAGGCTGTAAATCTTTCCTAGAGGAAACCACCTAACTTTCTCCCATGAAATCTAGTGGATTCCAACTGACACCTATTGGTTAACAGCTCTCTGTGTTACCCGCTATGCCACCAGGACCTCTGGTGGTCTAATGGTAGGGAGCTCTGATGGCATATGGGTAAGGAGCTGTGCTGCCAACCCAAAGGCATGTGGTTCAAATCCACTAGTTGCCCCATGGGATAAGGATATGCATTCTCCTCCCATACAGTTTACTTTGTCTGAAAACTTGCTGGAAGGTCAGCTGTGGGTCAGTTTTGACTCAATGGTACAGAACAACAACATGGCACCAGGGGCAGAAAAATGTCAGGTGATCCCTCTCAGAGTTAACCTGGGAGCACTATCACCCCTTCTCTCCTCAAGGGAAGGTATTCTGGCTTTTCATTGGACGCTGGGAACTTGGGGTAAGAAGCGTAGGAATGAACGACATCACCTCTCCATGAGACGTGGACTATGCAAAGATGAAGCTTCCTTCTCATTGGCTCTGACCATCACCTGATTTGTTGTGAAGATCTGAGCTAAGCTCCCAAGAGAGCAGCCTCTCAACTTTTCCACTTTCAAGTTCTCTACCACTTGCTCAGAGGACACGGGAAAGGCTCCGGGACCTCCCTTGCCAGCAGAAAAACTGTGGAAAAGTCATGGTGGAGAAGGTGGGACTCCTGGAGGCTCTCACATCAACATATCCCCACACTCCCCATGTCTACCCTTCCTCTGCAGCAGAGAACACTGGGACAGCCAACCCCACAAGTGCCTGGCTTGGGATGTGATGGTTCTGTATTGTTGTCAAGTTCTCATGCTGCACCTGGCCCTTTCCTTACCCTGTTCCAGTCTCCTATGGAGCCCTCACCAAGGTCATGTGAAAAACTCGGGCTCCGTGTCCTAAATTGTCTACTCTCCCTCTCTCGTGATACGTCTACTCCCCAAGGAAGGAAGTGAGAGGTTGCCTTCTCAATTCACACAGTTTAACAGATTGTAGCTTTTTCTGTCTTGAAGCACAAGAAGTGAATTGAAAGTGATGGGAAGCGGGGTGCTGTCCATGAAGTTGCTTCAAACTGGGCCCTTCAGGGACATTGCACTGAGCTGCTTCAGAACTTATGGGCATGGAGTAGCTAATGCAAGTAGAAGGAAGGATCAATGAAAAGGACTAACTGGGAGGTTTCAACGGGAAGCTCGAGAAGAAAACGCACAGTAACATAATGAAACCTTCAAAGAGCAGGAGTTATTATTGTGAGGTGCCGTGGAGTCAAGCACGACTCAGAGTGACCCCATGAACAAATGATCGGAACACTGTTCCCGCCTACACCATCCTCTCACTTCCTAATCCACAAGAGTTCTTTGCAGCGCTCACCGTGTCAGTCTCGTGGTTGAGGGTCTTCTTCTCCTTTATCAGTCACCCACCATTCCCAGCATCATGTCCTTCTCCAAGGAGTAGCACCTCCCAAGACCATGTCCAAGGTATGTGAGCCAAAGCCTCATCATTCTTGCCTCCAAAGGGCACTCTGGCTGCACCCTCTCCAAGACATATCTGTTTGTTCACTTGGCCGTCCATGGGATGTTCAGTGCTCTTCTCCAACACCACAGCTCTAAGACATTAATTCTTTTCAGAAACCTAGGAGAGAGACACAGACTTGGCATTTTTTAAGCTGAAAGGACTGAAGAAAAAAAAATTCAAATATCAAGTTGCAATAGCAAAGGACTCGATGGGTAAAAATACTGAACAATGATGGAAGCAACAACAGATGATGGAATCCTGAACTGAAAAGAACTGGCCAATCATAAGCAACTTCAAGAGGTGGCAAGAAATCAAGAATAGTGTAATGGAAGGAATAAGTCCATGCTGCAGGTAAGGCATCGGCAATAAAAGAAAACCAAAACAAAGAACACTGCTCCAGGAATTGCAATCCCAGCTACATCTCAACAAGCAGGTATAGCACTGGAGGGACTGACTTGTTTGAGCCAAGAAACTGAGAAGACAATTACTTCACCAACCAGTTGGAAGAGATCGATGTCCAGGTCAGTTCCAAAGAAAGGAGATCAAATAGAATTTGAAATGATCAAACAATATCATTCAAATCATATGCAAGTAAAAATAAAAAAATGTAAAATAATCCCAAAATAGTGGAAGCAGTGCACTGACAAGAAAGTGAGAGAAATTCGAACTGTATTCAGAAGGCGACACCAGGTGGGGGATGTCATGGCTGACATTCGCTGATTCATGGTTGAAAGCAAAGAATTACAGAAATGGAATGTTGCTGTTGTTGTTGTTATGTGCTGTCGAGGTGGAACTGACCCACAGCTGACTCCCCAGTGGGTTTTTAGAAGCATTTAATTGCACGAGAGGAGACTGTCCATCCTTCTCCTGAGAAGCAGCTGGTGTATTTGAACCATGTGCCTTTGGTATTGTAGTGCAGCTTATTTCCACTAGGCCACTAGTGCTCTCTAAAAACGTGATAACCTAACATTTATTGACTACTCAAAGGTGTTTGTTTATTCAGATCATAGCAAATTATAGATAACATTGGGAAGAAAGATAATTCCACAACACTTAATTATGTTCATGCAAAACCTGTACATAAACCAAGAGAATAAGGGAATTCAGGGTGATTTAAAATCAGGAAAGGTGTGTGCAAGAGCGTGTTTTTACCATACTTATTGTTTTTTTTTTATTATGTTGAACAAATAAACAACCTGAGAAGCAGGACTATATTATATAAAGATTGTGGGGTCAGGATTAAAGAAAAACTAACAGCCCACAGTATAAAGGCAGTAAAGAGAACAGACTCCCGGCTTCAGTACAGATTGTATCGCAATGAAAAGAAGACAAAACCCCTCACAACTAGACCAACAGACAGCATCTTAATAAATGGAGAAAAGCTTGATGTTTTCAAGAATTTCACTTTACTTGACTCCACAGTCCATGTTCACGGAAGCAGCAATCAAGACTGCAAAGCTGTAAAACTCTCTTGAAAGAGTTCCACTTTAAGACTGTCACTTTGAGGACTAAGGGATGCCTGACTCAAGCGATGGTGTTTTCTATCCCTTTAGATGCAGGTGAAAGCCCACAAGGAAGGCTGAAGAAGATGCGAAACATTTGAATTATGGTGCTGGCAAAAAAAAATATTGAGTATACTGTGGACTTCCAAAAGAACGAGCAACTTGCCAAAGGGGCCCTTTAGAGTAGTGAGAGAAGACCTTCACCCTGAAACCCACAGCGTCCCTTTTCAGCAAGAAGTAGCTAAGAGAATACGCCATCCCCTTTTCGTTATGAATCAGGGTGAAGTCTCTCTCAGGGAGGAGAGATAGGGAATGGCAAGGGACACACTGACAAAGGAGATTAATCAGAACTGGCTTTGACAAGCACTGTGGCAATTGGACAATTAAAACAGACATTGGGGGGGGGGAAGAAGAACAAACTGGGCATGAGGGTGGAGAAAACAGTGCAACAATGAATGAATGAAAACCCAAAATCTCTGTAAATGTTCATTAAAACTAATAAAATTTAATTTAAAAAAAAAAGAATGAGCAACTTGGAAGAAGTGTAGCCTGAATGTTTCTCAGAATTGAGTGTCTGAGGACTTCAGTCTGGACATGTTATCAGGGAGGACTAGTCCCTGGAGAAGGACGCCATGCCTGGGAAAGTAGAGGGTTTCACAAATAAAACAGAATCTTCAATGAGCTGAACTCACACGGGGGTTCCAAGTAAACACAGCAGCTATTGTGAGGCTCGTGCAGGACGAGGTAAGGACTCACTCTGTAACACATAGGGTCTCTGAGAGCCAGACAGCAGCAACAAGACGGCAGGCAGAACCACCAGGATGCCCTTCTATATGAGAAGGAAACCTTGACCTTCTCTAAAGAGAAGAGCTTCTAAAGTGCAACTCCAAGTGGTTTTCCTGTCTGTGAAGAAGTGATTGTACTTGGGCTAGCAATGCCATTCACCTCAGAAAACACCTCTGCTGTCCATATTCCATACTTAGATTCTATATTACCTTGGAAATTTGATGGAAAGTCACATACTCTGTTTCCTGTTGAGCATCTTTTACTTCAAGTACCAGGAAAAAAATCACTGAAATCCAGGTGGGCAAGCCATCTGGAGCGGCTTGATTCTACAGAAGTTTGATTTCGGGTTCTGGTGAGACTAAGAGTGCAATGTTCACTGTCGGGTGTGAGTTGATTGTATTCAGCCTCCAATTTAAGCATTTGGGCCCTCTGGCTGCAGCCCTCGGGCCTGGTTTTAATTGTTTTTCGTCATTCTTCTAAGTGGAATGTGCTGTATATTGGTAACTGGTGGTTGCGGTGATGCTAAATACTGTGACCCTGATGTGACAAACACATGGTGGACAGTGTTTGGTGGAGCTCCCTGATTAAAACAAGCTTAGAAGCAGGAATGGCATCCACTTCTGAAATAGCCTGCCTTCGGAAACTCTATGAATTGGAGAAATGATGACAGTTATACAAGTGTTCAGGTCACTAAAAGTCGTCTACGACTCGAAAGCACTTAACAACAACAACAACCAGAAAATCACTCCTACCACCTTGGACAGTGGGAACAGTGTATGACATGGTCACTTATGGTTGATATGTCCACCAACTGCACAACATTGTCAAAGACCCAGGCTCTTCTCCTTTCTTTACCATCTCAGTATGTTCCCCTGTCCTGAGGCCAATGGTCCTGTCCTTAGGTTGTTTCAGTGGGTGCTGTACACACAGAGGTTGCTATGGTGAGTAAGCACAGCTTGGAAACAACCAAAAGACTGCAGTTTCTTGCCTCTTTTCCCATCTCTTTGGGATTTATATGGAGCCTCTCTGTGTGAAAGCTACAGTGAGCTCACAGGTCTTCTACTTACGCTCGGTGAAGAAACTCGAAACTGCAGGGAAACAGCCCAAAGGGCTCATAGACCATGCAAATCCAACTGTCCATCCATGGCCCTGGGTGACAAGAAATGGTTGGTGTTCTGTGGTCGATGCTGACGCCCCGAAAGGAATCTCAACAGGAGACCCTGGCTAGGATGAGGATGAACACACCAAAACCCACGACACGAGAATGCTGAGTGAGGATGTCGTTCAGTGATCAGCATTTGATTGGCAGCCGCCTCCTTTAACGGGTGGATTTGCCAAGTCTGGCAGCATCTCTCTGGGCCTGTCCTATTGTGAGGTGTCTTGGAGTCGGTGCTGACCCATAGAAACACTGTTAGAAGAGAATGAAGAGCTGACTGGCCTTATGCCATTCTCACAATCATTGCCATGTTTGAGCCCATGTTCAATCCATCTTTCTGAGAGTCTTGCTCTTTCTCACCAAAACCCCCTACTTTACCAAGCATGGCACCCTTCTCCAGGGAATGGTCCCTCCTGAAATTATGTCTAAAAACAGGTGGTGAATTCTTAACATCCTCTCTTCTAAAGAGCATTCTGGTTTTACTTCTTCGCAGACAGTTTGTTAGTTTTATGGCTATTCGCCGAGTGTTCATTATTCTTCACCTATGCCACAGTTCAAACTTACCAGTTCTTCTTAAATCAAGAAGTAGATGCTTACTGACATAGAACTTGAACTGCCCTCTGTAGACAAAAATTCCCATCTCTGAACATGATAGCTGCTCCATGACGTCATGTAAATCAAACAATAACCCTTTCCATGAAGCTTCCCAAAGAGAATGCCGGCAGGTAAATGTTCTAGACCTTTCTCATTTGTCTACACCCTCATTTTGCTGTGTTGCCTTTTGAAGAGTTTCTGACCATCTTCATCAGAACAATGATGAGTGTAGTCAATCGTGCTGTCTGATCTCCTTGTCCACACTTGGGGGTGGTCTCCTGTCTGTGGGAGCAGTTTCTGAATGGCCAATTTGCATTATCTCCCTGGGTCCCTAACATCAAAGCCATCCTCAACCTTCCTTTTTCTCTAGACTTCTAGCTCTGGAACTCACCATATAAACACAGGTTTGCAAATGTTGCTTTAGACTCAGGTTGAAAACCTGCAGTTCCGACCACTGTACATGAATATCACCAGTGTTAGAAGCATTGTAAGGTTAATGTGTGTCTTTAAGTCTGTGTGGAGTCCAGGTGTCAGAGCAGGACTTCCCTGTAGGGTTTCTGAGGCTCCAATCATATGGGAGAAGACACCCATGGAGCCACTGGGCACTTTCCAACAGCCAGCCTTCCAGTTAACATCTGAACTCTTAACCACTGTGCCCCAGGGTTCTTTATGACAAAGAATAGAATGTCTCACATTTGCATTGCCCAAAGCCCAGCCTCCTCTCTCCTACCTCTCTTAATTACAACACACAAATCATTCTCCCTCCTCAGGTACAGGACAAACTGACCTCTACTTCCCCCTGCTGGATTGTTAGAGTATGCTGGGTGCTGGGCAAACCAGTTCTGGAATTTTCCTGAGGGCTCTGAAGATTCATTAAATCAATGGCCAGTTTTGAAAGACCTTGCATGTTTTAATTAGATGCACTGATTATTTGGAGCTGAATCACTTCCTCCACCCAGCCCCCCATGGTGATAGCATTGGTATCAAGGTGGCATTTCGATGTTGTAATTGCTTTGTTGTTTGTCCAGATCCCCAGATAGACTGCAAGTAGCAGGAACCCAGCAATGCGAGGAGATTTTCTGGGATCAGATATCAGGAGTGAATCCCAGGAGAGGAGTCAGGTCGCTCTCTCCAGAGTCTGATGTGGTTGTTCATTAACAGGGCACAGGGGGTTTCTGACATGGGGGTTTCTCAGGGACGTTGACATGAAATCATGCCAAGTCTCTAAGGCTGGGTGCTTCTCTCAGCGCAGCCAGCCACCTCGCCAAACCTGGGCATTTTCCGCTGAACAAGGCTGGCCTTTTCTGCAAATGAGAGCTGAGGTCTGGCTCTGCCTGGAGAGCTTGGATAGTATGCAAAGCATGGTCCGGCTGTCAGCCCTGTGAGGGAGAGGCCTCACCCATCAGTCAGCCCACAGATGTGAGAACAGTCAACAAAAATTATTTAGTGTCAACCCTGCGGCAGACCGAAGTCCCAGAGGGTGTGGGTGGTTGAGCGCTTGATTGCTAACAGGAAAGCTGCAGGTTCAAGTCCATCCAGAGATACCACAGGGGGAAAAGTTCTGGTTCTATGTCATTGAATTGTTGTGGTTTTATGTGCCATCAAGTTGCTTGCAACTCATAGCAACCCTATGTACGATAGCTCTAACCCCTGCTCTGTCCTGTGTCAATCGCACTGCCTCTGACACACCCATCCCGATCACCCCAGTCACTGAATCAATCCATCTCATAGAGGGTCTTCCCCTCCTGTGCTGTCCCTCCACCTTACCAAGCATGATGACCCTCTCCAAGGACCTGTCTCTCCTGGCAACATGTCCAAAGTATGTCAGACGAAGCCCCAGAATCCTTGCCTCCAAGGAGCAGCCTGGTTTAACCCTCTCTAGAAGAATAGGAATCCCAGAACATTTAATTGTGCTAATACGAAACCTATACTTGGACCAAGAGGCAGTCGTCAGAACAGAGCAGGGTAACACTGCATGGTTCAAAATTGGGAAGGGCGTACACCAGGGATGCATCCTGTCTCCATACCTTTTCAACATGTATGCAGAGCAGATTATCCGAGGGGTTGGTGGAAGATCTATTAACAATCTCCGTTATGCAGATGACACAACCCTGCTTGCTGAATCTGAAGTGCCAAGAGTGTTGACCATGGAGCCAAGTTAGTCATTAAAAACTGGGTAAGGTCCATTTCACCTGTGACACCCAAGGGTCCACTGTGAGCTGGAGTCAACTGAACAGCAGCTGTCAGGGCGCAGAGCACAGACCAAAACAGCCCTGCCTGCCACAGGCATAGATGTAATCCCAAAGGGTCACTGGCCAGGGTCTGCCACAGGTGGTGGTGCATACACAGAGTGACAGGACCACCACCAGCATGTGACTTTTTCTAGAATTCTCTCATAGATGCGTGTGTTTGTGTATGCCTAGCTGGTGCATGTATGTCTGTGTGTGCACGTGTGTACACATTCATGTTTGTGTGTTATGTGGTTATGTGCACTGATGTGTGTATGTGTGTGTTTGCACATGTGTATATTTATATGTGCAATGCATGTGTGTGGGTGTGCACATCCCTGTGTGCACTACATGTGTCTGTGTGCTGTGGTTCTGCACACTCAAATGTGTCTATGTGTTTGTGCATATATTTGTGTTTGGGTATATGTATGTATCTTTGTATGCAAATGTGTGAGTGTGTGCATATATGCATACCCACATACATGTACACAGGTGTATGTGTGAAGACATGTGTGCTCTGTGTGTGGGGTGTGTGTGTGTGTGTGTGTTTGGAGGAGGGAGAGGATGCTGCTGTGGAAAATTATGAGACAAACAACAAACAAACAAGACTGAGAGTCAGGTCTGGCCAGGTGACCCCTCCTTGTGAACACAGCTTCCCAGGTCAAGCAGTCGGGACTCTCTCCTGCCGAGAGGCCAACAGGAAGGAGGGCCCAATTAATGCCAATTTGTTTTTTGCAACACGGACACCTGTCACCAAAGTGCTCGATAAAAATAACCCTCTTAGCCCCTGCAGACTCACGGGGCTCAGGCCCATTATCGGCAGGTAGCAAGGATGCCCCCAAGTCCTACTGCAAATCCTCAAGGGGGCCCTCTCTCTGCCCGTGGACACGTTCGTGGTGCGCAGCTGGGTGATGGCTAGACACCAACAGTCAGTTGATGGTTTTCTTCTTCTCTAAATGCAAGCTATCAGCGTTTCCTCCCAGTCAGCTGCAGGCTTCCCCGTGGCAGTCGAAGACTCAGAGTGATAATGGATTAGCTTTGCTTTTAATAGCAAGCCACCTTCCACTGAGCTGGAGTGAGAGTCACAGGCAAACCGGCACAGATCCGATCGTACCAAGAAGTCCTCTAAGTCTAACCAGGAAGCCGCACTGGTCTGAGCGTTACAAAAATATAACCTTCAAGACGAGCTGGGGTTCGGCTGCATGTTAGGGTCCCTGTCAGGGATGTGGCAGCTCCCTTCTGAACCTTCCTGGCTGGACAAACTCCCCCTAGTTCTCACCCACCTTGTGCCAAAGACTCTGATTGCCTTGCCAGCCAGACCTGTATGGGGCCCAGTGCCTTTCGCCTTTCCAGAGGCTCTCAGCTCCAGTGCGGTGGTGGTGGTGTTGCTGCTGCTGCTGTCCACCCGGGACCCTATTCGTGGTGACCGCATGTGTAAGAGCAGACCTTCTCCATATGATGTTTGGCTGTAATTGTTAAAGAAATGAACTCTAATGATACAATACCACTCAGCAGCAAACCTCAAAGAGAGTTCAAACCCACCAGAGGTTGTGCAGAAGTAAGACCTGACAATCCCCTTCTGTAAAGACTTGTAGTCAGATGCCATCAAGGGGTCTCTACTAGGCAGCTACCCTCTCTGTACAACGGGAAGAAATGTAACCAGGTTCTGCCTCACCCTCAGTCTCTGCTGTGCTTGACACTGTGAAGATGCCATGTGTAAACCCTGGGGACAAATCAATGCTTTCACAGCATCTGTTGGGTCAGAACAAACTCAAAGGCATCAACAACAGAAACCTTTATGGAAGCCAGTCATCAGGCCTTTCTGCCACACTGACACAGCAGGGGTTTGAACCGTCCACCTTTCAGTGAGCAGGGAAAGGCAAGCCACTTGTGCTAGGTAGTCTCAGATGCAGAAGTCATCACAGCAAGTGAATCAGCGGGCAAGACATCCGCACGAAATCAGGCTGTCAGGGACATCCTACCATTCACCACTGACCCTGCGTCTGCAGAAATGTCAGGGATGGCCATCAGCCACGGGCAGGGACTCCTCGTCACTGGCGGTGCTGTGAGCAGGGTGGGAGATGTCATCAACTCCACTGTCCTGAGGCTCGTTAGGAAAAACCATACACAACGCATGGCCTGGCTTCTCACCAGAGGACTGGTAATGAAAGTGGATTCTGTGTGTCCTGTTTGCAAAACAATTATCTCCAACCGAGGGTGGGTGCCTCCAGACTTGGTGCCTCGCTGCCTGAGTGGCAGGATGTGATCAGGGAGACGGGGACTAGCACGCCAGGCTCTGTCAGGAGGCCTCTGAAATAGGGCTGCAGCCTGTTCTTGGAAAGAGCAGACAGATGCTGGGACTTGCTCTCTCTGTTTAAAGGACCTTGTAGTCGGGGTGAGGTCAAGCTCCTTTACCTACCTTCTGATTTTCTGAACCTGGAAGTGACTGAGCTCCCACCTTCCTGAGGAGATGATGTGGGCTGTATCGTGCAGACGCTCACAGGCTGCTTAACAAACGTGGGGCTGCTCACTGTATCCAGGAGCTTTCTCAGATGCTGTGGGTGCAAAGTTCAGCTCCCCCGCCCTCTCAGGCGTGCTGCTGCAAGGGGCTGGCTGCCTCCTCGCAGGGATGACCATTGCATTGAATTCTGGGTCACAGCTCTGCAGGAATTCGGGATCCTTCAGAAAAAGTCTGTGACAGGTGTGGCTCTTCCAAAGCTGAACCCTGCCCCCCTCCTCCTCACGCATAGCTGACTTTCCCCTTGTGATGCTGGGCTGAGAAATGATGGCCAAAGTGCATTAGGACAAGCCTCGTTTGATGGGACCTGAGCAAGTAGCTCTAGGAGGCAAGAGGAAATAATAAGGGCAGCGCAAACCTAGAGAGGGGTCACTCAGACCACAACTCAACACCATCCATAGTAAATAAGAGGACTGAAAAAGAAACCACTATCTGTCTCTCCCCCCCTCTCTCTTTTCTCTCCTTCTCTCTCTCTCTCTCTCTCTCTGTCTCTCTCTCCCTTCTCTCTCTTTTCTCTCCTTCTCTCTCTCTCTCTCCCCCTCTTTCCCTTCTCCCTCCTCTCTCTCTCTCTCTCTCTGTCTCTCTCTGAAGTGGAATGCTCTTAGGTAATGAACAAAAACTCCTGAGACAACTGTTTAAATCGAACTCATAACCATCTGGAAGATTCTGATTCTCAGCAGTCCTGTGGGACAGAGAAAACTACACCAATGGGTTTCTGAGGCTATAAATAATTTTTTTATGATCTGACAATTTTGTTTTTATTTTAGTAAATTTACAAAGATATTAATTTGTTTTCTTGTTCTATTTCTTTACTTATCCTCCCCTTTTAAAAAAATTCTGGCTTGCTTACAGATTCTATATACATTGTTTTTTCACACCAGATTTTTCTCATTTCCTTAACCCACCCCTCCCTCCACCCATCAAATTGTAAGACTCTATGATTATGTCCCCCACCCACCCTCACCCCTGTGCCCCACCCTACCCCCTTAGATCCTCGGACATGCAAATCTTAACGGGAGCAGACTTTCACACCTTTCTCCCCCAGAGCACGGATGGGTTCAAACCAGACACCTTCTGGTTAGCTGCCTAATGCTTTATACACCATACCACTAGGGCTTCTTTTTGGGGAGAAAACTGTGTTTATAAAACTCATATAATCTTGCCCTCAAAAGAGTGGATTTAATTGTACGTCCCATCTTTATAAAAGGTAGGAAAGGCTTACCTGTGTTTTACCTGGCTCTGAGTGCAGGGACTAGGTACCCCACCCCACTTCACTGCAAAGCCATCACCTAGCACCCTCCCTGCCTTGTGTGCACTGCACATGGCATTTTCTCACTGGTAAATCACCGGAAGCTCTTTAAACAATGCATTCAGCCTCTGCAAATGGCATTTTTCTCTCCAGAAACATGCATAACTAAGGCATTCTCTTCTTCATTACCTCTCTGTTTGGGGGCCTTGACGGTCGCTGTGATGCTATAAGCTTTGCCACCAGTATTTCAAACACCAATAGGGTCACTAGAGAGGGACCGCTTTCAGTAGAGCTTCCAGACTAAGATATAAGGAAGAAAGACCTGGCGATCTACTTCCAAACAAACACAAGCCAGTGAGAACTCTGGCTCATAGCAGAACACGTCTGATAGGGTGCTGGAAGACAGGCCCCTAAAGAGGCCGAGAGCCCTAGGACCACACCTGTTGGGTCCTGGGACTGGTGCACCTGGACAGCCTTCTGTTCTGTCGTGCACAGTCTCACCAAGGGTAAGGGGCCCGTTTGACAGCAGCTACAAGTAACCATTCTGTGTTGGGACTATAGCAGTGGAGACTAGACAGTGGGATTCTGGCCACGGCAGGTAGCATGAAGTGCGGCATTGTGATGGGGCCAGGGCAGGTCATGGAGTCTTTGGAAATGACTGATTCACATCTCACGCAAGGAAGTGCCAGCAAGCCTGCCCATCGTGGTGGCCATAGCTAGCTGTGTGGACTACCTCACCTCGGTGTCCCCATCTGTAAAGTAAGGAGGAGGGCCGAGTGTCAGTCTCCAGGCCTGCTTTTCTGTGTTTCCAGAGTTCATTATCGTAATCAAATAAAGCTAATCTGAAACATATCTAATGATATGCATAATTGTCATTGTGTGGCATGGTAATTAGCTATCAATGGGAAGCAGTCTGTGTAAATGACTATAATTAGGATTTCTTGTATACAGGCAACCCAAGTTTTCAGTCTGCGTCTCCTCTCACCTCACTGTTTTTGATCAGTCCCTCACTCACCCTTCTCTTCTTAAAAAGCTGTCCCAAAGCAAAACCAAGCCAGGTGACAGCGAGTTGATTCTGGCTGTACTCTCGTGTGTACAACAAACGACTATTTTAGAGGTAGATCACCAGCCACTCTTCTCAGGCACCCTGGTAGATTCAAGCCAAGTTCAGCAGCTGAACACGTAACCATTCGTACCACGTTGTACCAGGTGTACCACATTATACAAGGTGTCAGCTCTTTACAGTCCACGACCTCCTCCCTCCTTCTCCCCCTACAGGGTGACTGACACTGAAACACAATCGCCTCCCACCACGAACGCATTCTCCACACACACTAGCACTGCGTCCGCGCCACCAAGGGGCCTTTCAAATACCCAAGAAGCTGCAACATACTAAGGTCATGGGAATGTTCTGGAAGGAGTGGAAATGCTGTCAAGGAAACAAGACACCTTGGCACTGACTCAGGCAGCAGGAGAGACAAGGGAGATTGTCAGGAAGACTCCGCTCTACAAACATCCTCAAACAAGAACAGCCATCTTTCCTTGAGCTGCAATTCCAGCTTCCTTCTCAGTCTCTCTTGTCCCTGCAGCCAGACTTCTAGGATATAACCAGTGGCCAAACCCCCAGAACAAGGTTCCTCTTTCCAGACACAAGAAAGATGCGAAGACTGTAAACCAAGCCCTGTGGTGAGGAAGCCCCGTGGACGTTTGTCAGCATCCTTTCTGGCTTTGATGAGGTGGACAGGCTGTGGACAGTGAGCTTGGGGCGCTTGGCAGTTGGCAAGGGTGTCCCTGTGGATCTTGGGTGCTGGTCAGTAAATGGCATGAGGCTAAGATGATGGCGGTCAGCAGGGATGTCAGCCTGCCACTGACCGCAGCTGGCCACCTGCTCATGCCCTTTCTGGACTCTGTGTCTGCAGTCTGCTGCCTCCCCAGAGGCAGACAACAATCCTACCCATGAGCTCGGCAGACAAGACATTCTAAGCTGAAAGGAGGTTGTAGGCAAAGCAACAGCTAAGGAATCAAGCGCCCAAACTCCCAGGAGTTTCCACATGGTCAAAGGAACAATTCACATATGCTCTCTCTTTACCCCATTGCTGTTACTGTTGAGAAAATGCACTGCTGTGATGGCCTAGTGGTAAGCAGCTGCACTGCCAACCCAAGGTACCTGGTTCGAATCCACCAGCTGTTCCACAGGAAAGCTGAAACATCTCTTCTTGTGCTATTTACTGTCTCTGAAAACCCCCTGGAGGGTCAGCTGTCATTGGTTCTCACTTGACTGTACACAACAACAACACTATCCCAGAGGTCAGTGGTTGGAGCCCGCTGGCCACTGTGCTCCTAAGAGGAGGCCGTCTGCTCCTGTAAAAGCTCGGCCTTGGAAACCTGTGGGGCAGTTCTCCTCTGACCTACAGTGTGGCCAGGAGGTGGAATCCACCTGATAGCAGTGGGTCTGTCTTGACAGAAGTAGGTCACTGGTCTTTTCTCCCCTGGCACCAGGTTGAACCACTGACCTTTGGCTTAGTGGCTGAGCACACAGTTTGAGCTTCGCTGGGCTCTTCTGACATTCACTGCAGCAGTTAAGAACTCACCATCAAGTTAGTCCCGACACGTAAGGACCCTCCACTGGGTTTCCCACCGAGGCTGTAAATCCCCGTGAGAGGAGACTGTTCATCTTTCTCCCTTGAAGTCGTGATGGATTGGAACTGCCAACCTTCCAACCTTCTGGATTAGTGACTGGCTGTTATGTCCTGCCCCACCAGAGAACTCTTTGTGGTAGGTTCTAATTCTTCATTTGGTTTGTTCCCCATTATGTCTTCCGTTCTGTTCATTCTCCATTGCTGCTGCCTCCCCGTAGCTTGCTGTGGCCTTGAGACGGGGGCCTGTGTGCCCTGTGGCGGCAGACTTGCCATGTGACTCATTTTGCCCAGTTCAAGGACGGTGGGGGTGACATAAGCAGGATTTGAAATGTTCTTTGGTAGCCAGGTTTGCCATTCCATGGGAAGCAGCGAATGGGTGGCCTGCCCTCTGGGAGTCCTCGAGTGGCTCAAGTAGTTAATGGCTTTCCTGCTACCCAAAATGTAGACAGTTGAAACCTATTAAATTTGGCTGGGCTCTCTAGAAAAGCAGGACTAAGGAAGCTCAGAGAGGTGAATATACATATGACTTGATGGCATCTAACAATAGTGTGTGTGTGTGTGTGTGTGTGTGTGTGTGTGTGTGTGTGTGTAAGAGAGCTCTGGTGCCTTAGTGATAAGGACTTGCATTGCCAACGCAAAAGTTCACAGTTCAAATGCACCAGCTGCTCCACTGGAGATGAACGGGCAATCTCCTCCTGTGCAATGTCTCTGAAAATCCACCGAAGGTCAGCTCTGAGCTGGTTCTGATTGGACAGTACATAACCATATGTACATAAGGAAATTTACATGCATATACTTGAATGAATACGTAATTTATAAAGTAGAGGGGAGAGAGAGCTACGTGTATTTTAAGAGGATGTCTTGAGTGTTAGTCGAGGATGGGAGGATGGTAGGTCCCATGTCTGTGGTCAGAGCTCAGGAGAGCACCCAGCAAAATCCAAGAAGCTCCAGGGACCACAGAGTTCAAAGCTTTGAGCAGTTCAAGGTCAGGTGGTTAGAGTCAAGTATGGAGTCAAGAGCCAGACACAGAAAAGGGCTTCCTAGCTCTCCAGCTTTGCCAGAGTCCAAGCATGTGTCCATTGCAGGCCACATGCTGAGGAAACGCCCCCTCCTTAGGTCAGGTGGATCATATTACACAGAACCCCCTCAAACCCTGCCTCATTGACATCACAGAGGTGAGAATTGGCCTTACAGAACACTGTGACATTATCCTGAGGGTCACAGGCACGCTTACACTCAGCGTCAACTGTCGCATCAACCGGAAGTGCCCTGCACAGACACCTGGCCATCTGCTTCTGAAGAGTTGGGGGCTTGAAACCAGGACTCTGTTCTGCTCTTGCACCCCAGGTACTGGTCTCAGCAAGCGCCTCCACCTTGGGCTTCAGAAGAGCTCACGTGGAATGAAACCGCCCCGCCGCCTCACACACAAGTGACAGGGGAATGAGTGGTTGCTGTTGAAGGCCGCAAGATAGAGCTCACCGCTATGGCCCAGACTGGAAACGGTGGGGCTTTGCTGCTAGAGTTTCTGCACCTGCTTGAGGAGGGTTCAAAGCACTCCAGTGTCTCTGAGACGGACACTGCACAGGAACAAGGTGAAATGACTGTGTCCTCAAATACGTCCCCTCCAGAGCTTAGGGTCACTAGTCACTTTCCAAGCTGTCTTATATTTCAAGAGGCATTCAGATTCTTGCCCTAATGTGATTCTTTTGCCAAAGAGAAGGGGCGAGTTTCCAAGGTGGCTTGGCAATTACTCTCATCACTTAGAATTTGAATGTAAGTTGCAACAATCCCATTTCTTGGGCTCCTTGATAAACTGCAGGAGCCAACAAAGATGGCAAATCCTATTCCGTGGTTGCTTCATGGGACCTACTATCTTAAGAAATATAAGCCTATTTTAGCGACGAACTCCAGGTCCCCGAGGTCCCTGGAGAAATGCTGGGTTTGTTTATGATCAACACAACGCCTGCCTAGTGCTCCCAGCACACCCTGCACAGTGCCCTTCATCAGTCAGGCTTTTGTTCATCAAAATAATAGCAAGTGGTAGTGTAAAGCCACCCCCTCAGGAATAACTCACTGCAAACAACACCATCCAAACGCCAGTCCTTCTGACCAGGGACCGTCCATGGGGTGGGAGCAAAGACTCACCTGGAGCCGCCATGCAGGTAACATATCATTGCTACTACCGACACTCGAACCTCGCCCCGCTGTCCCTGGCTTTGGCTAAGCCTTTTCAGACCTGTGATTTCTGCAGTTGAACTTTCATCCTCACAGGCAGAATGCAAACGGGTGAAGCCGCTTTCTTCGAGCCTGAAGTGAGAAGCTGAGTATCACCTCTTTCAGGTAATGTTGGAGGAGAAATTAATGTGCTGTGTGGATATACGGTGATTAAACCAAATGAACAAGAAAATCAAAGAATGAGGAGAAAGAACTGGTGACTTTGAATGTTGGTGTTGGTGAAAATATTGAATAGTCTATGGATTTTCAAAATAGTGTGCAAATTGGTTTTGGAAGAAGCCAGATTAGAGTGTTCATGGGAAGCGAAGGTAGTGAGAGTTTGTCTCACTTACTGTGTGCATGTTATAATGAAGGCCCAGGCCCTTGGAAAAAGTAGATCGAGGATCAATGAAAAACAAGAAAACTCTCAACCAGATGGATCAGCAAAGTGACTGCGTTAAGCACAGTAATTCCAAGAACGGCACAGGGTTGGGAATGGCTTCCTTCTGTTTCTATCGCATAGGCGAGTTGGAGCTGAGTAGACAGCACCTCTGCAGCCAGAGGCCTCTCCAAATTATTGAGGAGTAATGATGTCAGTTTGAGGACTAAGGTGCACCTGATTCAGTCCATGGAACTTTTCAATCACTTGCTATACGTCTGAGAGCTGGACAGTGAATAAGGATAACAGAAGAAGAACTAAAGCGTTTGAGCTGTGGTTTTGGAGAAGAATATTGACTATCCCGTGCACTGCCAAAAGAACAAACAGTTCCATCTTGGAGAAGGCGCAGCCAGCGTGCTCCTTGGAGGCAAAGATGATAAAGCTTCATCTCTCATATTTGGCATGTTGCTAGAAGAGGCTATTCCTTGGAGAGGGGCATCATTTTTGGAAAGGTGAAGGGTCAGTGGAAGAGAGGAAGACCCTCAACCAGATGGATTGACACAGTGACGGCAGCAGTGAACTCAAATGCGTCAGAGATGATGAGGACGGCACAGGCGAGGACAGGGCTCAGATCTATTGTTCAGAGAGTCGCTGTGAGTTGTACTCAACTTGATGGCATCTAACAACAACAACTGACCTTCTCTGGCGGCCTAGTGGTAAGAAGAAATACTATAATCCCAAAGGCAGATGGTTCAAATCCACTAGCTGCTCAGTGAGTGAAGAATGGGCAGTCTCCTGCCATGCAATTTACTACCTCAGAAAACCTGCTGGAGGGTCAGCTATGGATTGGTTCTGACTCAACAGGACACCGCAACAAACCAAAATCAAAACAAAAAATTCAAACCTATAGCCATCAAGTTAAACCTGCCTCCTGGCAACGTATAGATACCAAGTTAAACCTGCCACCTGGTAACCCTGCAGGATGGTGTAAAACTGTCCCATTGGTTTCTGCAAGGGTTTTGTTCTCTTGCTCACAGGGGCTCGGTGAGTGGGAGTGGGGCCTGGCCAGCACCTTACAACCACAGATATGTAAGTCGCTCTTACTCAGAGTTTCCACTGCACGCAGCTGAAGGCATTGCTGATTAGCAAAAAAGAGAAAGAACTTCTTTCCACAGTGGGTGTAGGAGAGTCTAAAAGCACAGATTTAAATCCTGTTTAAGGAGGAGAAAAGATCTGAATATTTAGACTACAACTCATGTAATAGGAGCTCTTAAGTGTTGGTGACTAGGCCGCACTTGACAGTTCAGAAGCTCCTTGGAAGAAAGGCCTGGGTCACCATGAGTTTAAGTCCACTTGGCAGCCGTGGACAACAACAACGTAAAACGGAGCATCCTCATAGGTGGGTAGACTGAATCTATGAGTGGAGCCCTGTAACTGTACTGCAAACGTCTGAGAGAAAGGATTCATTTGTGCCCACATTTAAAAAAAAAAAAGGACTGAGAATGGTAAATGGGCTTCTCACAGCTTTCAGCCTTAAACTTCAATTGTTTTATTCCCAGCTCAGCTTTCAATTCAATGGCTTTATCTCAGTTGGCCTCCCACTTAGTCAAAATCATCGCCACAACCAGAAACCATCCATCACCTTCACTTCTCTTCCTCTGAGGAAGGAGTGCTGCGGTCCTGGGTGAGGGCCACGGGAAGCAGCTGCTCCAGTTAAATGGGTTTCAGGTACTTGGAGGAGGTTCTAACTGTTGATGATGGCTAGATGTTGCATATCAGGAGATGTGACTCCCTCTCTGTCTCTGTCTTCTCCTTTCATTTTACAAATTCCCTTCACCCCACAACCATTCTGGAGAGTGTATTCCTAGGAGATAATCTGCTGGGGAAAATGATCAGAAATGGCACTTGAGGAGACATGATAGTCCTAGGTAATACTAAGTAGCAGAGATAATACAAGTGGAGGGCTTTAACAAACAGAAATGTACCCTCTCTCAGTAGAGAAGGTTGAGAGTCTAAATTCAAGATGACAGCACGAGGGGAAGGCTGCATCTCCTCGTGTCTTCTGGGGCTAGGAGCTTACAGCACAGGAAACCTGTGTTCAAAGGATGAACTCTGTTCCTGGCTCCTCTTTCTTGCCAGTCCTGAGATTCTCCCACTGCTTGCTTCTCCTTTCTTCTCCTGGGAGATAAAAACTGACAGAGCACATCTCAGGGAAACTCCCCTTATATCCTATCAGAGTGGGGATGGGCTTAAGGGTGTTACATTTGGTTAGTTTATCTAATCCCTGTGTGTTGCATCATTTCCACTGTACACGTGTTTGTTTGTGATGGATAATGAGTAAGGATGACAGAAGAATTGATGACTTTGAGCTGTGGTGTTGGGGAAGAGTAATGAAAACCCATGGACTGCAAGAAAACCCCCAAATAGATAGATCTTGGAGAAGGTGCAGAGTTCTCCTTGGCAGTAAAGATGACAAAGCTTTGTCTCACATATTGGGTATGTTGTTGGAGATGCTATTCCATAGAGCGGGACATCATGCTTGGAAAGGAAGAGGAACAGAGAAGGAGAGGAAGACCCTCAAGCAGGTAGAGTGACGCAGTGACTGCAGCAATGAGCTGTAGTGTGTCCAAGATAAATAGTGAGGATGGCACAGGATAGGACAGGGTTCAGGTCTACTGTTCACAAGATCACTGTAAGTTGATCTCAACTTGATAGGTACCTAACAACAACAACATTTGTGGTGAAGAGAGACAGAAGTCAATTAGTTATGTAATCGCATAGAGGATGATTTCAGAGTAAGTACATGACTTTGTCAGAGAAAGGAAGCTTCATCCCCATCCCTTGTCCCCCTCGCTGCATTGAGTTCTGCTGACCACTTCTCTAATTACGTTCCCATTGAGTAGCCGCAACAAAGATGCCTTCTTTTTTTTTATTATTATTATTAAATTTTATTAGTTTTTTTTAAATGTAGAGAATGCATTTTCTTTATTCAAATTACATTAACTTTTTGTATATTTTAAAATAAAACAAAATTCTACCAAAAGCTATATTTTAATATCATCATATTCCTCTCCAAATAAAAATATGGAATGCTTCACAAATTTGCGTGTCATCCTTGCGTAGGGGCCACACCTAATCTTCTCCGTATCGTTCCAATTTTAGTATATGTGCTGCCGAAGCGAGCACTAAATTTTATTAGTTTTAATGAACATTTACAGAGATTTTGGGTTTTCATTCATTCATTGTTGCACTGTTTTCTCTACCCTCCTCCCCAGTTCGTTCTTCTTCCCCCCACCTTGAAAGTCTGTTTTAATTGTCCAATTTCCACAGTGCTTGTCAAAGCTAGTTCTGATTAATCTCACAAAGATGCCTTCTGTTGTCCCTTCATTTAGTCCCCAAAGTGCCATAGCAAAAGTGATGGGAATCATTAATAGTTCTGGTAATGCAGGCATTAAGGCTTGGATTGTTGTTTGGGGATATTTTTTCTAATAAGGCAATGGATAACAACAATAACAAACTATGGCAGCTTTGGAAGCCAGAGCGGCATCCACTTGCTGAATAACGTCCCTCCAGAAATCCTATGAACTTGGATACATGTTGATAGTGGTAGAGGGGCTTCTGACCGTTTGTTCAATCTCTATGAGTCATGTTCAGGTCAAATGCAATCAACAACAACAACAAAGCAATGGATAACTAAACTCCAATTATTCACCTCAGCACAGAGAATAGATTTCCATGAGTGGCCCTGCTATTGGTCCCTGCGATAAGCAATAGTGATTTATGTCTCCAGAATTTGGAGTAATAGGATTCTATCAGTAAAAGCTCACACTAATAGATCAGAGCCAATGAATTAAAAAAGCCATAGCAGTTGAGTCAATTCAAACTCCTGATGACCCCGCCCAGGTCATAGTAGAACTCCATTCCACAAAGTTTCTGTGGCTCACCACCAGGTCTTCTGGGGACTCTTTAAGTGGACTTGTGCTTCCAATATTTCCCCATGAAGTCAAATGCTTAACCATGTATATCCCCTAAAGACTATCATAGATAGCAACTCTCGCCATTGACGTCAAGATGGAGCCGACTCATAGCTGGCTTTCTCTTGGGTTTCTGAGACTGTAAATCAAATTGGAATAAATTGTCTCTCTTTTTCCACAGAGCCGCTGGTGGATTTAAACTGCCATGAGGCTGTGTTTGGGTTAGCAGTGCAGCTCCCTACAGACTGAACCACCAGTGATCCGAAGGCTTCAATAAGGAGATAATGGATCCCTGGTGGTGCAACAATTACAAAGCTTCTCTGCTAGCCAAAAGGCTGGTGGTTCAATCCCATGGACCACCCTGCAGAAGGAATAGGCAGCAGTCTGCTTTCCTGAAGATTTGCAGTGTGGAGAACTCTATGGGGAAGTTCTACCTAGTGTTGTAGGAGCATCATGAGTTGTAAGGGTTATTTAATATAAAAATAATTCCCAGCCAGTGAGGCTAACTTGAGAAGAAATGTATCCACTATTCCTTAGAAACAATATGTCAGTCAGGAAAGAAGACGGTTTAAAGTGGAGAAAGAGGACAAATAGTGGATTGTCCAGCCAGATCTGACCAGGGAGATCTTATCTAGTGACCTTTCAATAAAAGGATTTCCCCGGCATACTCTCATCAGGTGAATTTAGCCTGATGGCATTCAGTGTTTATATTAACCATGTCTTTTTTTAAAAATAGAAATGTGATCCTTGACAGTCAACCTTTTTATAATAAGGCTTCCTGTGGAGATCTACCTACTAGGAGAGAAAATGTGACAAACATAAATAACACAGTCTATGAGACACGAAATATCCCAGTTAATAAGTGAGAATGTTAATTTTCTGGGTTTGCATAGCAGTATCTGTTAGACTGCTTAGATGAGGCTGCCCCTGGCCAGTGCACCACTCTCAGTGGACAGAAGGTCCAGCTTCATGGGCCCGCGAAACTGCAAATTGGTCCTGCCCTGTGACAAGTTCAACAGGGTCACGTCATCACATAAGACAGCCTCACTGCACTGTGCCCAGTCCTTGCTGGTTGTCTTTCAGTTGTATCTTTGAAAGGTATGATAAAGGGTGAATTCACATAACGGACGTAGATCCGAGCATTCTTTCCTTTTCCACTCTAGTCTACCAGGACTTAGAGTTTTTCTCTCCAAAAAAAGGTGTTCTTGCTGGGAGGAAAATGTGCAAAAATGAATGAATAGGGGGGAAAACTAAATGGAAAGAATATGCTGTAAAAAAATATATGTTGCATTAAAAAATCATTAATAAAAAACATATAATTTTTAAAAAGAAAATATCAATGGGGAAAAATATTTGTCCTTTTGTGATGAACTTATGTCATTAAGCATCACGTCCTCCAGGTTTCTTCATATTATGAAGTGTTTCTTGGATTCATCACTCTTTAGAGTTGCGTAGTATTCCATTGTGTGTATATTCTCTATTTATGGGAATTTAGATTGTTCCATCTTTTTTTTTTTGTTCCATCCTTTTATTATTGTAAATAATGCCACAATGAATATGGATGTATGTATATTATATATTGTTATTGTTTTAAAAAAAGGTGTACTTCGTGGTAAGGCACTGCCAACCCAGAGGCAGGTAGTTCAAATCTACCAGATGCTTCACTTTTCCAGAGAAAGATGAGTACTTTTCGACTATGGAATTTGCTGACTCTGAAAATCCACTGGAGGGTCAGCTGTGAGTTGATTCCAACACACTGGTACACAATAACAATAACAGCATGTTAGACTAAAGGTGAATGGACACCTATTCCATCCTGTTACCTTCAGTTAAACCATCAACCTGCTTTTTTCAAATCTCCAAGATAGGAGAGACGTCCATCAGGAACCTTCAGAAGAGAGATGCTACTTTCGCATATCATTCGAAGAGGCACAATCAGAAGGCGTCTACAGTCAAAATGATTGCAATCTGAGATTTTTCCCCCCTGCTCAAGTTGTCTATTCCACCATCATTTCAAAAAACAGAGAAGAAAAGAAAACCTTTCAAAATGAGTTCTTTATCCCCACACACTCTAAGAAATGGGAATACACAACCCGAGAGGCAGGTGGCTATTGTAGGTTCAATTGTGTCCCCAAAGACATGTGCTAAGCTCCTGGCCCTCGTGCCTGTGGGTGTGATTCTGTTTGCAAACAGAGTTTTTCTTCTGTGTGTGTGTTAATGACTCTTGCTGGGTTTTTTTTGGGGGGGGGAGTCCTGGAATTAATAATTTCTTAGTTGTAAGAAGGGCAGAGTGGACATGGGGAAACACTTGGTGGGAAGAAAGGTGCCAAAGAACGCCAAGGACTCTGAGGGGCACCAAAGACCCCGAGGAACACCAAAGACTCCCAGTGGCTCTGAGGTGTACCTGGGGACACGAAGGAACTCCTGGGATTGTGACGGAGAGGGAACTGGTGCCTGGATCTATGTGTCAGTCCTCCAGGATGACAAGTGAACATGTTTCTGGTCTTCAGACTAACCGATTTGTGGTGCTTCTGTTGTGACAACACTACATCATTTACATTAGCTTGTGATTCTTTCCTGAACGTCACATGTCCCATCATCGGTTGCTCAAAACAGAGAAGCAGCAGTAGACAGCAGATGTGAGAGTGTTGATTGCTCCTATGCTGAGGAATATGGAGTCAGAGTAGAAGGGGTGAGTTGTGGGGATAGGACTGTGATCTGGAAGTTACAACGGGCCTTCCGCTGTCCAGTCTCATCACCTCAGCTCCGTTTGTTCCAAAGAGAACACTGAACTCTAGCTCTTCCAGAGAATCCTCCCAGCACGATCCACCGTTCCTCAGCACCAGAAGAGGGATGAGATTGCTGTGAACAGAGTACTTGGCTTTGACATAGGTTTTTTAAATTTTTTACATTTTTTTATTCTTATTATTAATTTTAATGAAAATTTACAGAGACTTGGGAATTCCATTCATTCATTGTTGCATTTTTTCCCTGCCCACCCCTCCTCCCAGTTCACTCTTCTCCTAGAAAAGTAAAAGGAAAATTCTTTCACTGTTATACAATCCCTCCCCGCCCCCAAGTCAAGTCTCCTATGCAGCCTTCATTCTGGACTCCTGTCATGACAATAACACCTAATCACATATTCCTTTTAAACCATTCTCTTCCTCATCTGTTTCAATGCAGTATACATTATTTATCCCATCTTTCTCAGTCTCCCCCAACCCTGATGTCTGTCCCATTTTACAACCATAACTGCCACCCAAGCAGATATTTGCACACCCATGTTTATCGCTGCTCTGTTCACAATAGCAAAGAGTTGGAAACAACCTAAATGCCCATCAACAAACGAATGGAGAGAGAAGCTGTGGTATATCCACACAATGGAATACCACCTGCATTGAAAAACAAGGAACACATGAAGACCCTGGAGGACATTATTCTGAGTGAAATATCCCAGTCACAGAAGGACAAATACTGCATAGTGCCACTGTTGTAAAATGGCTTTGACATCTTTATGCAACATCGTCTCTCAATTCCCAGGATGTTTGCAAATGAATCCAGAGGGGGCTGAGCGTCTGACTGGTCACTCATTCATTTCTGTTGGGTTGGAACTGACACATAGCTGAAACTCTATTGGATTTCCAAGGCTGTAAATTATATCGGAGGAAACAGTCCATCTTTCTCCTGTAGAGCTGCTGGGGAATGAGGCCAGACTTCCCTGATTAATTCCCAAGTCACCCCTCCATCCCAATATGATGTTTTCAATCACACAGCAGAACAGGTAGGCTGGGGAGGTGAGGACAGATTCTTCCATCTAGGAACTGCAACTTCCTGTCCCAGCTCCTTGCTGCAGATGTGAGCAAGGTGCTGGTCACCCTCCGAGGACATGGAGACAGCTCACAGCTTGATCATAAGCAGGCAGAGTCTGTAGATATTGATGGCAGCTCTGTGAGGACCCAACGCTGTAGCAGAGCTGCAGTGAGAGGAAAGAAAATGGAAACGTGTGATTGGATGTGGGGTGAAGCTGGACAAGGGGATCTCAGATGCTTCACTGGCAAAAGCTATGGAGGTAATGACTTCCTCCGCACGTCGCCCTGCAGAGACCACCGGCAAAGCTAATAGCAACATCTGTAGCTGTGTTGTTACAAGAAACATACCAACTCCAAAAGCAGCTGCGACATCTGAGCACACCTTTCCAGTAGAGAGATACTGTCTTAGTCTCTTAATGCTCCTGTAACCAAAATACCACAAAAGAGTGACTTTAATGAACAATGATTTATATCCTTAAAATTCTGGTGGCTAGAAATTCAAATGCAAGATACCAGCCCTGGAGGACAACTCTCTCTGCTCTGAAGGAAAATCCTTGTCTCTGCTTCTACAAGGTTTTCTAGATGTCGCGTAATGATCTCCATGTGGCTTCTACCTTTCTCTCCCTCTAACTGGTATCTAATTAGTATCTAATTGGCTCTTTTTTCTAATGTTGAAATTGATTGATTCAAAACTTACCCTACATTGACTGGACCTCATTAACATAATGAAGAAACTCTAATCTCTAAGGGATAACTACGCTCAGGTACAGGTGTCTGGATCCACAGCATGTATTTTTGGGTGACCAGTTAAATTCGCAACAAATATCTACCGTATTCCAGCTTGCCTTGCTCTATATGGACAAAGGGGAATTAATCTCTGTCCAGGAAAAAGCCAACATTTCAACAAAGGCATTCATTAAATCTTCAATGTCTCCCAGCACTTAAGAAATAAGATATGGAAAAAGGATATCTTTCATGAGACTAACACTGACCATACCTTGACTGAGAAGGATGTCTAGATTTCACAAGGCAACATCACATAAACACAATCACGTGAATATATGTCAAGAGAACAATCTGTGCTTCAAGAAAGGTCAACTTGCCCAGAATGAAAGAGAATAATTTCTTAGCATGACAAGTAAGCAAGACTGTGACTAGAGTCTCTTGGACATGCAAAGCCACTATCATATTCTATAAGGCACAGGGTTCAAATGCATCAGTGTCTCTGCAGAATAATGATGGGCCATCTCTTCTCATGCAGTTTACTGCCTCTGAAAACCCACCAGAGGATCAGCTATAGGTTGCTTCTGACTTGACAGCACACAACAGCAACAATAACGAGAACGAGATCAGGTAAGAGGTAAAACCACTCACCTTATTTTAGTGTCTAAGTTGATTTGAGTGTTGGAGTTTTCCAGGATCGTGCAGGCAAGCATTCAATGGACCATCTGGTCAGTGGATGTCTCTGGCCCAAGCCAGCTGTACCAGCGTGAATGGAAAATCTGATCACAGACTTTGCTGCAATTCTATGTCATTTCATTGAAGGATTCATGATTGTCAAATGCATAACAGTATGGAATGGGGCATAGTGGCAGCCTACAGATTGAAGGGGCTGGGAGTCTTTCGTTTTGGAAGGGATGGCCACTACCCCGGCTCCACAGCGCATGTGGCAGATGGAAGGAACAGCACTGGTGAAGTGCCTGCAGGGTTCAATGAACAGAGGAAGCTGCCTTGCCAAGGAACTCAACAACTACACGGAACTTGGCAATCCTCTCCCACCAAATTCTCAAAGAGGGCGTGGAAAGATAAAAGAGTGCAAGTTTAAATTTGGGGGAAATTATAGCTCTAATGAACCTGAAAAGTGATAAGCAACTGAGTTGTGGAGATCAGCCCTTCTTACTGTTCTCTGTGTGCATCCCCCTTTTTAAACAAAACACACACTTAAATTTATCTGATTCCTGCCTTCTCTTTGGGGCAAGAGTCAGTAATAATGTTCAACTCTCATCGTGAACTTCAGGAAAGAAAAATGTCACTTACGATTCTTCGGTTCAATATAGCCACATCAGTATGTGGACTTGCTGTTTTTAAGGAAGACCAAGGAAGAATTAATGCCTTTGAATTGTGTTTGCGAAGAATATTGAGAACACCACAGACTGCCAAAGGAACAGAGATACCTCAAAAGGAGTGTAGCCAGGTTGATCATTACAAGGGAGAGTGGTCAAACTTCATCTTACATATTCTGAGGATGTTTTCAGGAGGGATAAGTCCCTGGAAAAGGATACTGTGCTTGGGAAAGTGGGGGATTAGTAAAATAGAGGAAGATCCCCAAAGGGGTGGATTGGCTCGGTGACTGCAACAATGGGTTTAATTGCAGCAGAGAGTGGAGACTGCTGAAGGGTTGAGCAGGGATTTGTTCTGTTGTATCCAGGGTTGCTATGAATGGGAACTGACTGATGGCATCAGACACCAGCATCACATGCCCCTCACTGATCTCCACAGGCATGGCATGGGTCTTTACAGCGATCATTTGATTCTTGTTGTTGTGTTTGCTTTATTTAAATTTATCCAGATATTGGTTCTGGATGCTAGCATTCTCAGAGGTCTACATAAATACCTGCTATGTCGATGATAACCATCTTGCCTACTCATGATTATGGGAGTTCTGGTAGTCAAGTGATAAAAGCTGTGCTGCCAATCCAAAGGCACGTGATTCAAATCTATCAGCTGCTCCATAGGTGAAAGGTGAGCAGTCTCCCTCCTTGCGATTTACACCTCAGAAATCCACAGGATGGTCCGCTATCAGGGTACTTAATGGGATCTAACAACAACAAAAATTCAAGGTTAAAGGATGCTCTGGTGCAAAGGCTGTAGCTAGTTGTGCTGGTAACTCAAAGGCTTTGAGCCTCTGGTCATTCTAACCCACCAGCAATGCTGGAAGAGGAAGAAGGACTTAGAATTTATAGCCTCAGGTACAGAATGGAGGTGGCTAGGGCTCAGAATTTTAGATGCTGAGTCAGCCATGATTAAAGCGCATTTGGATGGCTGTCTCTATGTATGTTCTTCAGGGAGAAGAAAGATATCAGAATTGAAAGGTCCTGTCAATAGCAAACCCACCTCTAGAAATCAGTGTAGAGACACCCCTAGAAAGTAAATAATAACACAAGTATGCCTTAGGTCACGTTCATTGACACTCCGCAAGCTCACACTTAGACAAATTCTTGTCAAATTCCTGAACTCCAAATAAAAAGGGGAGGATGAAAAACTTTTAAAAAGAAAGTACAGAAGCCTGAAAATAGTGAGAAAATTCCAAACAAGAACCAAGGGAGAAAAATATCAGACAGATCTAAAATTTCTCAGAAGCATTACGTGTAAGAATTCACAGTAGCAGCATTTATGGTTTTCTGAGAAAGTGAGAACTTTTTCACCAGGTTGCCCTTCATATCTTTAAACAGAAAAAGTCGTTGAATTTACAGAAGCATATTTACATTATATGCTTTGACACGTGATGATGTTATTTGGGAGTTATGTGATTAGGCAGTTATGTGATGATGTAATAGGCAGTTATGTGCCAATTAAATTTGGCAGTTATGTGATGATGTGATTGGCAGTTCTGTAACGTAGTCATCCTGTTTTTATTTCATGTGATCATTCTCTGTTTTTGTATAATGCTGATTTTCACATAATGACCTGAGGCTTTGGGGGCCAATAGCGGTGATAAATGAGGGGGTGTGTCTTCCCACACAAACTCATATTGACAGGGATTAGGAGTTTAGGAATTCAACATATATTTTGGAGTTTTATTAAAAAACAAATTACTTGAGTATTGTGTAGTTTTTGTAGGTCTATACTGGAACTAATTCCACAAAGTGCGTGGCTTTGCACAATGCAGGTGTTTTCCACCATCTTGGAGGGTGAGTCAAGGGCTAGGGGGGCAGCTATGTTGATTCCTTATGAGGGAAAAGCTGCCTCTGGTCTCTCTCAGCTTTTGGCTATTGTTATGTGTTGTTGTTCTGTGCTATTGAGGGGACTATGACTCCTCATAGCCCTATGTACAGGGCTCTGAATCCTGTCCTATCCTTAAAAACTCCTCTATAGTTGACCCCATTGTTACAGTCACTGTGTTAATCCACCTCCTTAAAGGTCTTCCTTTCTTAGGCTGACCCTCCTCACTTTTCCAAGCATGATGTCCTTCTCCAAGGACTGTCCCGTCCTTACAACATGCCCAAAGTACGTGAGATGGAATTTCTCCATCCTTGCCTCCAAGGAGCTCTCTGGTTTCACTTTCTCCCCAAGACAGACCTGTTTGTTCTCTTGGTGGTTCATGGGGTACTCAGTACTCTTCTCTAGCACCACAACTGGAAGACACTGATTCTTCTTCTGTCAACCTTAGTCATTGTGCAGCAACTGCTGGTAGTCTTGGTTATGCCTGAGCTTGAAGATTCAAGCTCACATGGTGTCCTTTCTCTGTGTCCTGTCTCTGGTGCAGACCGAGGGTAAAGTAATTTTATAATTATTAATAATGAAACAGCCAGGAATGAGATAGAACAGACAGCACAAAACAGGGGGCCAACAGTTCTTGACTAAAGACCCCAAGTCATGTTTCTCTGTGCATTTATTGATAATCAGGGGAAGCAAATCATAAAAGGAATTCCTTGTAAATGAAGCCAAGCTCTTTCTATTGAAAACCTTCCCTTTGACTCAGGAGGGAGGGTTCGCAAATGCTAGAATCTGGTATACCCTTAAGGATTGCCTTGGTGTCTCAGGGTAAACTCTAGCTCAGGACATAAATCTGTAATTCCTTCAATTCCTGAACAAAGGTCTTCGTATAATATTTGGTATGAAGTTTGGCTTCCCATATGTCTTCATGCATCTTCTCCTCTTTTATAATGGGACCAGTTAAACAGTATTAGCATCCACCTTCCGTTAGCCAGTATGACCACATGTTAACTGATACCATCTCTCAAGACCCTACACCTACTCCTCACTTATGGACTATCTCATGATCCAACATCTCACATTTATTTCAGTAATTAAAAAAGCACCACCCTACTATCTGACTATTTAGAGTATTTACAACATGCATTTGACAGTAACAAGTGCTGAAGTGTGAGAGGAGATTAATGGCTAAAGTTCAGTGTCAGCTACGCTGGGCCAGGGTCTCAGGGTTTGGCAGGCATGTATTTGACAATTAGGAAATTATGTGCTTTGACACTTATGTAATGATGCACTATGGCAGTCAGGTAATGCTGTAATCTGGAAATTAATGTAATGATGTGATTTTGCAGTTATTAGATTATACGCTTTGACATTTATATAATGATAATTATTTGGCAGTTATGTGATGATGTGATGATATGATCGA
>NW_006399764.1:29701650-29716292 GCF_000299155.1 Elephantulus edwardii | reverse complement strand
CAGTTATGTGATGATGTAATTGACAGTTATGTGATGATGTGATTGGCAGTTCTGTAATGTAGTCATCCTGTTTTACTTCATCTGATCATTCTCTGGTTTTGTATACTGCTGATTTTCACGTAATGACCTGAGGCTTTGGAGGCTAACCGTGGTGATAAATGAGGGGTGTATGTATTCCCGCACAAACTCATGTTCACTGGAGTTAGGAGTTTAGAAATTCAACATCTATTTGGGGGGCACATCATCAAATTCCTAACAAATACATCCTGTAGTCAGTGAAGAAATGAATTCATGTTCAATAAAGAAATTCATTCTAGAATGGAACAATCAAGGGATGAGAAGACATGATGGTTATTCCTTCTTTTTTGAAGTGTTTATTATTATTATTATTATTAATTTTAATGAAAATTTACAGATATTTTGGATTTCTACTCATTCATTGTTGCATTATTCTCCCTGCCCACCCCTCCCCTCCAGTTCATTCTTCTCTTTGAAAAGTAAAAGTAAAATTCTTTCATTGTTATATGGTCCCTCCCTTGTTTAGCCAGTGAGCCTAAGAGGCCAGGCGAGTAGTGCTGTCTGTGGCCTGTCAGGCGCATCCTATAGCCCGGAGTGAGCATCTGGCTCTGCGATTCCTCACTCTGCTCCACTTTCCTCCTGTGTCTGCTCTTTTCCCAGGCAGAAGAAATCGTTTCTTAAGTCATTCTCTTCCTCCCACTGCACCAGGGAATTTATTACCTTGTATAAATAGATGCTTAAAATAACTGAGTGAGTCCTTCCAAAGAAGAAGGCCCTCAACAATTAGAGATTTTGATTGGGAAAGATTTTCGGTCACCAAAATTCTCTTTATAACATCAACCACACTGCTCTCATGTAAAAACATGTGTGTCGTGCCAAGCTACCACAGCTGGCTGCTCAGAAAGGGATCTGGATAGGGGACCGAGGGTAGAGGGGAACAAAACTCAAATCACAAAAAGGCCAAGCGTGCTGGCCTAGTGGAGACTTAGTGGAGCCCCTGAGAATACAGCTCAGTCACCTTTCAAACCTTGAGCTGTACTCACATCCATGGTTCACCCGTCAGCCACGCATCAGACGAGCCTCTGAGGGGAACAACACCAGCAGGACAGAACACAGTCTTTAGAGCACCCAGTGATGTGAGATAGCCATGGCAGGGGATGCTCTGAACACAGGAAGGGGTAGGAGAGAAGGGTAAGTGGGGAATAAAACACAGGGAGGAGATGGAGGGCTGTTACGTCGTGGGCTCAGTAATCAATGTCATGGAACAAAATGTGTGTGAGCTGCCGGATGGAAAAGGAATTGGCTCTGTAAACTTTCACTCAAATCACTTCAAAAGTTTATGTGTGTGTGTGTGTGTGTGTTTGTTTGTTTTTTAAAAAGACAAACATATTTAGAAAAACAGCAGTGAGAAAATAAACTAAACTATCTTCAGTTGTTACCTTGAGGAAAGAGAAGGAAGAGGTTGGGGTTTGTACGCAGTTTACTTTCTTCGTTTTACCACATCTTCCATCACCAGCATTTATTGTCTCCATATCAAGGTATCAGTGCAAGTGATTTTTAGCTCCATAACAGGAATAAATCGGACTCATTACAATAAAAGTTATTTCCCACTCAGGTCACAATCCACCGAGGCTTTTCCTGATCCGGATCCAGAACGAAGGCCCACAGATTGAGTCAGGTACCCAGACTCCTTGGATTTGTAGTCATGGCATTTCAAGAAAGGGTTTTCTCTGGAAGTTGTACCCCAGTGGCACTCTAAAGGAAGAGATGCCCCTTAGGAGGATTTTGGAGTCAGCCCTGAATAAGCAGACATTGTTTCTACTCAAACTTCCACTAGCAAGGTCATGGTCATTTGGCCTCAGTTACTTGAAGAAATGTTGGATAAAATGCAGTCAGAATGTCCCTTCGAAGCAACGGTGGCTTCTAAGCTAAAGTCTGTCTCGCATACATAGGACATGTTATCAGGAGGGACTCATCCCTAGAGAAGGAAAGAATGCTTACCAAAGGATGTCAGTGAGAAGACCGTGACGGGCTGACGCATCAGTGACTGTGAGTGCCGTGCTGGAGGCTGGTGCTGTACACTGAAGCGCTGGGAGTCAGACCTGCTGGATGGTCCTAACAGCAACAACTTGCAAGTGTATGGGAGCAGTGGTGGCTCAGTGCTCAAACTCTCATCCCCCATGTAGAAGCTTGAGGTCTAAGTCCTGGCCAGTGCATCTCAAGCCCAATAAATGGCCATTTGTCAGCAGAAGCTTGTATGTTGTTGTGACAATGAATAGGTCTCAGTGAAATTTCCAGGCTATCATGGAGTTTGCTCGGCTCCACAGTCAACACTCTTGGCACCAGCAGTCAGGAAATCAAAAAGCGTATCGCGATGGAAAAGTCTGCTGTTAGGGACCTCTCAAAGGTATTCAGGAGCAACAATGTCTTTCTGGAGACTAAGGTGCACCAGATACAGGCCATGGTCTTTGCAATCGCTTGTTATGCATCAGAGAGTTGGACAATGACTAGGGAGGACAGAAGGAGAGTGGATGCTTTTGAGCTGTGGTGCTGGAGAAGGGTACTGAATGTACCCTGGACTGCCAGGAAAACAAACAGATTCACCTTGGAGAGGATTAAACCAAGCTACTCCTTGGAGGCAAGGATTCTGGGGCTTCGTCTGACATACTTTGGACATGTTGCCAGGAGGGACGGGTCCTTGGAGAGGGACATCATGCTTGGGAGGGTGGAGGGACAGCGCAGGAGGGGAAGACCCCTCTATGAGATGGATTGATTTGGTGACTGGGGTAATCGGGATGGGTGTGTCAGAGGCGGTGCGGTTGGCGCAGGATAGAGCAGGGTTTAGGGCTGTTGTGCATAGGGTCACTATGAGTCGGAAACGACTCGACAGCACATAACAACAACAACAACAACATCATGGAGTAGGAGGAAAGAACTAGTCATCTGGTTCCCAAAGTCACCCCAAATCTCTGACCGCTCAGCTCATCACAAGTTTCCAACAGCACAGGCTTCCGTTGTGGCTCGTTCCATCGCGAGTGGACTCACTGGAAGTCAAGGAGGAGACTCGACAGGACTCACAGGACAGCAGCCAGTCCCCACTGCCGAAATCATGCGGAGCTGCGACAGTGACATCTTGTAAGGGCAATGACTGCCTTAGTTTGGATTTCCCTGAAGGTAGAGTCTAATAATGACTTGAATGCTGTTAGTTGATTCAGGAAGAGATTCCATGAATTAAAGAGGGTCTCAGAGAAGTGGGAAAAGAAATAGGAAAACATATGGGAAAGATGTTACCAACACTAGTGCTATGGACTCAATACCTCAGGGCCCTCTGGGAGTTGCATGTACTCGGCCCCCCAAAGGCTGGTGATGGGCACATTTTCCCATTTACCCAGCCCCCACAGACTGGGGGTTTTCATACTGTGTTTGCTTGTGCGCAGGAAAAGCAGATCCCTGGGGCGTCACCGAAGACCCCCAGGAAGCAGGAAGGTATCCCTTGTGCATTGGAGGTGGATAGAACCTTCAGCTCAGAATTTGTTCCTGTCTTCCAAAACATTGCATGTTGCCTGAAGTCAGAGGGCCACGGGGAATGTGAGAATGTCACGTGCACTACCGGCAATGTCTGGCTCAGTGCTCACCCGTGTCACAGCCAAGTGCCGTGTACCTGCTGGGCCCCTCTAAATGGGGACAGAGAGCAGACATATGCCATCGAGGCTCTTCCTGCTTCAACACAACCTGACCACCGACGTGACCCAGGGTGTCCTCTTGATTGTACCTGAACAGAAAGGAAGCAGAGCATAGGGCTGGCCCAAGGGTGGTTATCAAGGTCCACTTGGAACAGACGTGTATGACTTCCATTCACAGCACACACTACCAGAAGGCTGCAGGTTTGAACTACAGACCTAGTTATTAGCTGCTCACCATGTAAAGCACTACACCACCCATCAGGCTTCTCCAAAGATGTTTAGACAAGACTATTTAAAATAATAGTAAAAAATCTAAACTATTTGCCTAATAATTGGGAACAGTTAAAACACAGTACAGTGAGTTCAGAATAAGGGGAAAATACCAATATGTGAGTTTTCACTGACTTAAAAAAGATATTAATAGGCACCAAGCATCATGAAGATCACCACAAAATTGAGGAACAAGATTCTTCCTCCCCCAGAGAGCACAGAGAGGGACAGCCTCTCCCGAGAGCCGGCTCTCAGAAGCCGGACTTCCAGCTCCTGAACTGGACAAGTGTCTAGGCCTTCAAGCCACCCACTTGCGGCATTTCAGTTACAGCAACTCGGGATGTGTAGACTGGAGACCACACACTGCCAGGGAGAGAGCACGTCTGTCTGAAGAAACACAAGAAGCACAGCCAGAATATTGCTCGGAAGTGAGGGTGGTGAGATTTCAACTCACATACTCGTGACATTTTTCCAGGAAGGACCTCGTCCCTGTAGAAGGATATCAAACTTGATAAAGTTGAGGTTGAACAGAAAAAAAAAAAGAGATCTTCAACAAGGTTCATCGACAAAGTAATTGAAGATGGATTTGGGCACAACAGAGATGACGAGGACAGCACAGGGCCAGGACCAGGAGGGGTGTTTGCTGCTGTCATGGGGTCACTACAAGCCCACACTGACTTCAGGCCCCTCCGACAATGAAATCACCAGCTAGACCAGGGACATTGCAGTGAACAGAGGAGATAGTGTGATGCCACTGAAGAACCACGAAGTGTGTCCGGAAGAAGTGATTGTTACGTTGGAACGGGAGTTATGGGAGACAGACAGGGGAAGACGTGGGGGGATGCAGCATGGACGGGAACACAGCCAGATAGGTTTCCTTCGTAAACTCAGTCCTTTCAGTAAAGTCTCAAAACAAACAAACAAACAAAAAACCACCACAACCAGCTGCATGATTCCAGTGGCCATGATGGTATCCAAGATGAGGGTTCTGTTTTCTGCAGAAACACATCCTGCAGGCAGACCTCAGAGAGGTTCAGGCTGTCTCAGTGGTTCTGCACGTCCTCAGCACACCTGCAGGAGGACATCAGAGAGGCTCACAGTGTCTCAGCAGCACTGCAGGTTGGGATCCCAACATGACGATGAGTGAGCATTATAACACGGAGCATCACACAGTATTTTTTTTCTTCCAAGTACATACAGAAGTGTTTCTAAGCCATGTAGTCCATACTGCAGAACTCACTCTGGTGGCACAGTGGGTTAAGTGTTGTGCTGCTAAGCAAAGGTCAGGAGTTAAAATTCACCTGCTACTTGGTGAGAGAAAGGTGGACAGTCTCCTGCACAGACTTACAGCCTTGGAAACCCAACAGGAGGACGCTGTGAGTCAGAGTCAGTGTGGCAGCAGGCAGCAAAAATGACATAGAAACTGGGTTCTAAGAACTAAAGGCCACTGGAAACAGTTCGTGTATGTGTATTTCTACAAAGCAGAAGCCCTGGTGGCACAGTGGTTAAGCGCTCCGCTGCCAACCTAAATGTTGGTAGTTTGACATTGTTTTCTATGTTAGATTGACAGTCTGCTTTCGTAGAGATTACAGCTGAGAAGCCCTTCTGAGGAGCTCCAATCTGTCACAGGGAGTCCCTGTATGCATTGGACATGGCTTGACAGCACCTAACAAGGTAGACTGACGTGGTGATGCAGCAATGGGTTTGAACTTGGCGGAGACCAGGAGGACAGCACCAGGACAGCAGGATTCTGATCTCTTGTTCAGAGGGTTGCTATGAGTTGTTGTGGATTAACAACATTAACAAAAATAAAATTTGTACACATGGAATGAAATAGACTTCAGACACGCACATAGACGTATAAACCTAGAATAAAATGTAGGGAGAAGGTGCAGCCAGAGTGCTCCTTGGAGGCAAAGATGATGAGCTTGGAGTATGTTTCTAGGAGGGGTTAGTCTTTGGACAGGGAAGGGGAGGGGCAGTGAAAGAGAGGAAGACCCTTGACAAGACTGACATACTGACAACAGCAATGGGCGTGAGTGTGTCGGAGATTGTGAGGAGCGCCTGGGATAGGACAGTGTTCAGATTGTTGTTCATCGGGGCGCTAAGAGTT
Organism: Elephantulus edwardii; assembly: GCF_000299155.1. Taxonomy (NCBI): domain Eukaryota; kingdom Metazoa; phylum Chordata; class Mammalia; order Macroscelidea; family Macroscelididae; genus Elephantulus; species Elephantulus edwardii. The sequence goes on along the minus strand of NW_006399764.1, from coordinate 29,710,208 downwards.
GTACTTGCCTCGCTGACCCCTAACAACAGCAACAGTGGTCCAGTGGTAAGGAGCTGTGCTACCAACCCGAAGACACACAGTGTGAATCCCTCAGCTGCCCCACAGGAGGATGGGCAACCAATCTCCTCTGTGTCATTTACAGCCTCTCACAGGCAGCTGGAGGGTCAGGCAAGAGTCAATTCCCAATCGATGGCACATAACAACAGAATAAAATATATGAGTTCTCAGAGTGTCCGTGTGTTTGTGTGTGAAGAGGAGAGAGAGAGAGAGAGAAGAGTAAAGAGAAGAGAAGAGAAGAGAAGAGAAGAGAAGAGAAGAGAAGAGAAGAGAAGAGAAGAGAAGAGAAGAGGGGGGGGAGAGAGACAGGGAGAGGAGAGGAGGGAACAAGAACACCTAGATTGTGGAAAGGGGCAAAGTGCCTTGGAAGAAATGCCTGACCATATCACTTCTGAACAACCTGCCCCTGGAAACCCCGTGAAGCACAGTTCTGCTCTGACACATGTGGGGTCACATGGAGTTGGGGACAGTTCAAAGCAAGTGTCCCTCTGTTGCAAGTTTTTTGTTTTGCTTGTTTTCATGCTTTAACAATAAACATACTTTTACAAACAGAAGATAACGTAAAATTTTAAAAGACAGAGATGCACTTGTGCGTGTTATTTATTGCTGCTTAATGCAATAAGACCCCAAAAGACCAGGACCGGAAACCACACGCATTTATGATCTTCACATTGTGGGTCGGGGGAGGATCTGCGAGGATTGCAGGTCTGTCTTCCAGTCCATCTCCAGCTGGAAGACCCACTGAAATGTGTTAAAGATCAGAGAAATGCTTAAGTTTTCACTGACAGATGGTGGTGGCCATGTGTGAGGTGCACAGGAGGGAATCAAACCCTGGTCTCCTGCACAGAAGGCAGGGATTCTACTGCCAAGCCTTCCCCACCTTCCCAAACACCATTTCTTTCCACTCATACCTGTTCATTAACTGGTTTCTCTGCAGCACAGATTCCTTTTTATGCAAATACTGCTGCTTCCTTTGCGCATGCGCCGTTTCCCCTCCCAAGGATCCTGGAACCCACCAGCTTCTCCATAGAGGAAAAAATGAGCAATCTCCCATGAGGAGTTACAGCCTCAGAGACTCCATGGAAGGTCTCTAGGGAGCAACTTAAGGGCAATAGGGTGTTTGCTTTGTTTAGGGGGCATAACGTGTTAAGTGAACTGCTAACTGAAAGGGCTGTAAAATGAACCATCAGTGATTTGAATGCACCAGGTCCTCCATGGAAGAAAGATGAGCAATCTCTTTCCACAAAGCCCTGTTGTCATTGTGATGTGCCATGGAATCACCTGCAACTCATAGCCACCCTGTGTATATCAGCCCTAAACCCTGCTCTGGTCCTTGCCAATCTCATTGTCTCTGACATGCCTATCCCCATTTCCCCAGTCACTGAATCAATCCATTTCATCAACCAGTCCATCTCATCGAGGGTCTTCCTCTCCTGTACCATCCCTCCACCCTCCCAAGCATGACGTCCCTCTCCAAGGACTGATCCTGCCTTACAACATGTCCAAAGGATATCAGACGAAGGTTCAGAATCCTTGCCTGCAAGGAGCAGCCTGGTTTAACCCTCTCCAGGATGAACTTGTTTGTTCTCCTAGCAGTCCATGGTATATTCAATACTCCAGCGCCACAGCTCAAAGGCATCAATTCTCCTTCTGTCAAGTCTAGTCATTTTCCAGCTCTCTTCTGCGTAACAAGTAATTGCAAAGACCATGGCCTGTCTCAGACACACCTTAGTCTCCAGACTGACATCATTGCTCTTTAGTAGTTTGGAGAGGTCTCTGACAGCAGACTTTCCCATTGCAATTCATCTTTTAATTTCCTGGCTGCTGGACCCAAGAGTGTTTATAGTAAAACTAAGCAAACTGAAGCTGTCAACAATCTCATTCTCTACATCATCTATCATGATGCTGCTGCCAACTGGCCCAGTGGTGAGAATCTTTGTGTTCTTAGTGTTGAGCTTCAAACCATATTGAAGGCTGTAGTCTTTGATCTTCTGCAGCAAGTGCTTCAGGTCCTCCTCAGTTTTAGCAAGCAGGGTTGTATCCTCTGCATAACGCGGATTGTTGAGTCTTCCTCCAATCCTGAAGCCACACTTCTCCTCATAGAGCCCAGCCTCCTGGATAATCTGTTCTGAATAGATTGAAAAGATATGGCAATAGGACACATCCCTGACGCACACCCTTCCCAGTTTTGAACCATGCAATGTTTCCTTGCTCTGTACTGACGACTGCCTCCTGGTCCAAGTATAGGTTTCACATAAATATGGTCAAGTGTTCTGGGATTCCCACAAAGCTTCCCATGAAGCCTTACACCCTTGAAAGCCTGGGAAGGGCAGAAGATGATTGGTTTTGTTTTAAATTATAATTTTTTCCAACCAACTCAAACCCAACATACTGCCATCAAACAGATTCCCACTTGTAGCAAAACACCATCAGATTTCAGGGCTGTAAATCTTTACAGGAGGGGAACTCACCATCTTTCTTCTGCAGGGCAGCTGGTAGATTTGAACTTCTGATCTTTTAGTAAGCAGCAAAACACATAATGCATCATGCCACCAGAGCTTCATTTCACCACTTAGTGGGATTTCTCGGGGGTAGATGCCAGGGAAACTCTGAAACTCTGGTAGATGCATGTATTTGGACCTAAACTGAAGCCACATTCTATCTCTTTAAGATGAATGAATTAGGTGGGAGGGGTCAGAGAGGACTGCCCATTATCCCAGTCTCTTATGAATATATTAGCATTAATTAATACATGCATGAATCTGTTTTACATTAATTTGTGTGGTTGAAACATACGTGGCCTGACCACCTGCCGAAGGGCATGCAAAATCAATCCCAGAGTCCTCTGTAGTTGGAAAGAGTTCTCTTGTCCGCCCTCCATTCTCGCCTGTGTCTGGACAGGAGATGTTACAGTTGCTCAAACAATGAGGCAAGACTTGTCCTTGAAGACGAAGCAGGAGGATGGTGCATCTGTGACTGCTCTCCACGGCTCAGGGGAGACAGGGTGCCTGCTGCCTGCTGGGCGTTTGACAAGCACCTTCTCCGTATGACTTGAAGGAAGAATGTCCCTGGCTATGCTGAGTTACTACTGAAAGTCTGGTATTTCAGACCCACCCAGCAGCACCTTGGAAGAAAGACCTGGCAATTGTTCCTGCTAACAGATTGCAGTTCTGCTCTGACATACGTGGAGCTACTTCAAATCAGAACCAACTGGACCAATACACCAACAGTTTATTGATTGCCTGCTAAACTGTGCTTTGTGACAAGGAGTTGCACTGTCAACCCAAAGGCATGCAATCAAATGCTCTGGTCGCTTCTTGGGTGAAAGACGGGAAATTTCTAGTGCAATTCATTGCCTTTGAAAACCTGCTGGTCAGCTTTGAGTCGGTTCTGACTCAACAGCACACAACATCAGTAATAGCATTGAATCACAGGACTCAACACACCTATTTCATTTGGGCTCCCACATGGCTCTGAAGCAAATTAGGACGATTCTTGTCACTGTTTAGTTGAGTTGATGTCAGCTGTAAACTTGACAGGAACAGACTGCCTCACCTTTCTTTCGTGGAGTAGCTGATGAGTTCAAATCCCCCACTTTCTGGTTATCGGCTGGTCACTTAGCTGCTGCCCCACCAGCCTCTGTTTACTATCCCACACATAACACGTGACCTGATGTGACATCCACTGTGGTCAATTCTGACTTCTGGCAATCCCACAGGACAGAGTAGAGCTGCCCCCTAGGGCTTCCAAAGGTGGCCATATGTCTTCAGTGGTTCGAATCCATCAGCTGCTCCAAGAAAAAAAGATGGGCAGTTTCCTCCCTGTAATTTAAAGCCTCAGGCCTCTGAGAGCCCCTTTGTGTCAGAACCGACTCACGCAGTGCATTTTGTTGTTGTTTTTGTTTTCCTTCCAGTTTATTTTATATTGGTTTGCACATAAAATTTACGTACATTTTGTATCATTCATGTATATTGTGTTTCACACATTCCTACATTTACATTGTATTTCATACAATAACGCATATCCATTATATTTTGTGAAATCACTTACCATTGATGTATGCCTACTATTGAGTGTCCTGTCCTTTCAGGTCCCCGCTGAATCTTCCTAATTCTTTCGTCCCACCCCTCCACCAACAACTCTCATATCCTAGATATTTCCTCCCCCTCCCCACATCCCACTACCCTGCCCTCCTCCACTCTCCTTTTGGACTTTTATATACATCTTACTAGTTGTCCTTTTGTTTTTACAATAATGGACCTATGCAGTATTTGTCCTCACGAGACTGAGTTAGTTCACTCACCACAATGCTAGACTATCACATGTTGTATACTATTTTATAAAATCATTGCTCCTGAGTACTTCATAGTATTCCATTGTGTGAATGTACCATAATTTCTCAGTCCATTTGTCTGTTGATGGACATTTGGGCTGTTTCCCTTTTCTTGCTCTTGTGAGTAACGCTGCTATGAACATTGATGTTTGTGTCTTCATTTGTGTCTCAGTTCTCATTTCCTTGGTTTATATTCTAAGCAGTGCAATAGGTGGGTCATATGGAATTTCTATGTTCAGCATTTTGAGGAAATGACAAACAGCCTTCCAGAGTGGTTGTACCATTTTCAATCCCTCTAACAGTGTGTGATATAGTCCCTTGTCTCCACATCATCTCCAACATTTTACAGTCCCACCGTCAGTGTGTGAGAGTCTCGTCTCCCCACCTCCTCCCCAACATTAATTTCCTAACAACAGTGAGTTTTGATGGATCAAAGAGGAGCTCTAGTGGTGTAAAGTGTCCGAATGATAACTGAAAGGTTAGCAGTTCAAAGCCACAAGCAGCGCCAAGGGAGAGAGATGGGCAATGTCCTTCTATAAACATTTAAAGCCTTAGAAAGTTGATGGGGGAGGGGACACTGACAAAAATGGACTTAACGACAATGAATCTGGTTTGGTTTCATGGGTTAAGGAGGAATCCTGGTGGCACCATGGATTAAGTATTGGGCTGCTGAGCAAAAGGCTAGCAGTTCAGACCACTAGCTGCGCCTTGAGAGAAAGATGCAGTAAACTGCTTCTATGAAGACTAGAACCCTGGGCTCTGTGGGCAGCTGGGTTGCTATGAGTCAGAAGGGACACAACAGAGGTAGGTTTCCTCTTAGGTGGGAATGAGCCAAGGCCAGGAGCTCTTGTGGCCTAGTGGTCAGGACTTGCTATCCAACCCAAAGGTGTGCAGTTCAAATCCTCCATCTGCTCCCTGGGAGAGAGATGGACAGTCTCCTCCGACGGGATTTAAAGCGTCTGGAGGACCCTGGAGGGTCAGCTGACTTGCGAGCACAAAATAAAACCACGTAAGCCAAAGGCAGAAGTTCTGGCTCCAAAATGGTTCAAGCACTTGGCAGCTAATTGAAGAGCTGGGGATTTGGACCCACACTGTCCTTCTTCAGGAGAGAGTGGGTGTCTGCTTCTGTGAGATTACGGCCTTGGACTCCCCGTGGGCAGTGCCTCTCTGTCTTCTGTGCTCACCGAGCCAGAATTGACTCAAGTGGGTTTGAACTGGGATAGTTGGGTGGTCTGCGTGAGCTCACTCGGCTGGGCGGGAAAAGGCGAGAAATGGAAATCCGTGCCTTTGAGTACATCATAAACCAATTTCCACTGGTGGACGGAAGGATGGCGCAGCTGTAAGTTCCGTGTTGGGTCTGAGTGTGTGAGGTAGAAGATCAAAGAGTTTGTCTTGTCGTTGGAGCTGATATTAGAGCAAAGCTCTGAGAGACAGGTGTCTGGGGTTTGAATGGGGTGGCTTCAGAGCTGTCACAGCCTCGCCGTGGACGTTGTCCTCTGTAGACACTCCTGTGTCCAGATCCGAGAGCGAGAAGGAATAGCTGCTCTGAACTACTGGGTCTCAGCGCACCGAGCAGGCCTATGGCTGGAGGTGACCCAGGCAGATCCTGTCCAGGCGGTGGCCTTTGTGACAGAGGACAGCCTTTCACTGTTCACGCATCTCCTCCTAGGCTGCCATCTCATCTACCCTGGGCCTCTGCTAAGAACAAACACATCCTCAATGTTGCATGAAACTCCCATCCCGTCAGCAGCAGCTTGTGAAGGACCATCGAGTGGCCCAGGAGCCCCTCACACCACACAAGCCAGTCACCACGCAGAGCAGAGACTCCCCTCACCCCCGCCTGCCAATCCCCACCGAGTGGAGCCCCAAATCTGGAAACACCACAGGGAGCTGAGTGTGAGCGCTGAGAGTGAGGAGTCAGATAAGCAGATGGCGGCACAGATGACAGTGACAGCGGCACGCATTGTCTGGGGCAAAGGGAAACCGCGGAGCAAGGGGTGAGAAAGCCGCCCAGAGGGAGAGAGATCACAGGCGTGTGTAACCGCTAGTAGCAAGAATCTGGGGAAGAGCGTCCTCTTTCTCTCACCCAGGCTTGGGGGCAAAGGAGGAAGGGTTCTGATGCCTCATTGCATTCGGAAGCCAGGAGCATGGAACCCTTCCTAAAAATCAGAAAATGTGGCAGCTGAGCTACACCTGACTTCATCTTTCCAAAGAAAACCCAAGATGTTGTAGAGTCAATTCTGACTCCCAGTCACCTCATGTGTGTCCAGAGCTGTGCTCCTTGAAATTCTCAGTGGCAGGTTTCTCTACAATAGATTGTCAGACCTTTCTTCCAAGGTACCTCTAAGTGCCCTTGAACCAGTAACCTTTCCGTGAAGAGCCAAGTGTGTTACTTGTTTGCATCGCCCAGGCCCTCCCACTTGCTATGTGGTGGTGGTCGTGGTATACACTGTCCTGTTGGAACAGATTCATAGCTGACCCTCCCACAAGTTTTCAGAGACGGTAAATCACACAGGAGGAGATTGTCCATCTTTCTCCCAAGAAGTGGTTGGAGGATTTGAACCTTATCTTTGGGTTGGCTGCACGGCTCCTTACCCACTAGGCCACTAAAGTTTCCCACTTGATCCGTAGACATGATTTTGTTGGTTAAGAAAACGGGCGGTGCTGAAAACTTGAAGCTGTGTGTGGGCACAGGGAACCTGCTGATCAGTGAATCAATTTGTTTACCCCCACACCCTGCTCCCGTAAAGCCAGTTTACCGTGAAGGGGTAGCGATGTTTCCCTGAGGTCTTCAGAGCTGCTCTCCTCCTGAGCTCCATCCTGTCCTGAGAGGCAACTTCCGCCCGCACCCTTGTCCTGAGCTGGCCTTCGTGGGGGACACTGGCTAGCCACCTGAGGGCTGCATTTGCACCAGCAAACAGGTGTGTGAGGGGCCGCTCTCACACCTGAGTCTGACAGAAGTCCTCACAAGCCTCTCTGGAAATGTCTTTTCGGAAATAATCCAGAACTGAGACCTCTCTTGTCTTTGAATCCACCCCATCCTCCAGAAGATGATAAAAACAAAAATCTTGCCTCCCAAAAAGAGTTAAACCAAAAACAAACAAAAACCGGCTTTGAGAAGATCTCTAGGAAGAAACGTGGCGCCTTTCTTTCTCTTCTTTCCCGGCTCCTCTTTTATTATCCCCCCCCCCATTCCTCACCCTCTCCGTGCACACATCAAAGGAGGAACTGACATGCAGTGCCCGGAGCTCTTAGCAACATGCTTTTAGGTTTGGAAAATTTCATTTTCTACCTTATGATGATTACACGAGGAAAGATGAAATGTGCGCTTTGAGGTTTATTTGAGAAGGAGATGTAATAAGTGGTGTGGCTTTGCACTGAATGGAACAAATCCATTCTGGCCATGGGAGAGGTATTCAGAATTACGGACATATGTGCACGTGCTGCCCGTGTGGCAGAGGTGACACTGGTGGCCGCAGATTGCTGGCGGAGAGGACCTGCGATGGCTTCTTTCAGGCAGGGCTGAATACAATTTTTCATTTGATCTGGCTCTGAAAGTATCTGAGGCGGCGCAACATTGAGCTTCCTACTGAGTGAGCTGCGGTGATATCCTTTACCCCAGACTGTCACCCCCACCGGCTCATCCACACCCGCGTGCGTTGGTGTCTCGGCATACACATGCATGCATGAGCTCACACATGTGCACACGCACACATGCATGCACACGATCGTGTTATACATGCATATGCACTCCTGTACGTGCAGACTTATACATGTGCAAGCATGTGCCCACACACAATTGTGTGTCCACACACAAGCAGAGAGACGCATTTTTGAAATTTTTTTAAATTTGATTTTATTATTGTTTGTGTTTGTACCATCAGAGAGATGCACTTTCGCATGTGCACTCACATGGTGTATGTGTGTGTGTTTGTATCTGCACACTTAAGCGTCCATGCATGCACTAATACGAACATTAGCATAAATGTGTGTGCATATATACATATCTGTTCAGACGGGCATGCTCATACAAAGCACAGACAAGTGCAAATACACGTAGACACATCCACACACATGCGTGACAGCAGAATCTCCCACGTGTGTGCCAACCGCCTAAAGAATTAATCTAAAGTCTATTTTCCAGAAAGTTCTTCCAACTTCCCCCCCC
>NW_006399764.1:29689942-29701519 GCF_000299155.1 Elephantulus edwardii | reverse complement strand
GGCATTCTTCTCTGGCTCTCAGGTTTTCTCTGTCCGAATGCTGCTTTGGTTTTGCCTGAGGACTTTCTCACCCGGCTGGTGCTGATGGAAGCTGCGGAGTCCACCTCACCCAGGACACAGCCAGTGAGGCCGGGAGGGTCCTCCCTGGCGGGAGGAGTCACCGAGTGAGCCAGTTTCCTTCGTGGAGCGTCACAGGTGCCCCCTTTGTTCAGCCCCTGCTGGACCACACAGGTTGTAAGAAGCTGCGCCCATCAGCCCAGGCGGCCGCCGTCTGCATCCAGTCAGTCGTCACTCCCCCGCAGGCCCGGTCCTTCAGCCTCTCACGGGTATGCTCATAATCCAGGCTTGGAGTTAATGATGAGATTCTTGTTTTGGCTGCGGAAACAGGAGAGACACTGATTTGTTTTTATGAAAAGCCTAAATCCCTGCCATTTGGTGAAGAGTGATGGCTGCTCTTTCTCCATCTCAAGGAATCAAGAAAGGACCTGGCCTGGGTGTTTGCTGGGTCAGCAATGCATGCCCGCTGGCTCTCACCTGGATCCCCTGCCGTCTCCTGCCGGGCCCTGCGCTTCGAGGAGAGGATAACTTACCTGTGGGCCATGGGTGGCACAGATGATGAGCCACTCTGCTGTCCACAGAGTGACTGGTATGTTTGAACCCATCAGCGATGCCTCAGAAGAAAGGCCTACACTCTTTCTGAAAGATGGTGGCTTTGAAAATCCTGCCTGGTACAGTTCTCAACTGCTTCCTCAGGGGTCAACATGAGCCATGACACACTGGATGCCAACCTTTTATTGTTAATTATCTAGATGTTTAACTCTTTAATTAGTAAGATTCTCATCCACGCCCAAGCTTGCTTTGAGACAAGGATGACTTCCATTCCTAGCTTGTTGAGGGTCATTGAATCCATGTGGCCGAATAGATCTGCTGCCTTGGTTTCCTACAGGACTGTCTTTATGGGAGCAGCCTCCTAGGCCTTTTCTTCTCCCATGAGATAGCTGGGTGGGTTCAAACCACCAGCCTTTTGATTGGTATCTGAATGCCCAACCGTAAGGACATCATAAGGGCTAAGGTTCAGTCAGGGACTCTGGACCTTTTGCCCAAGGGGACCTGACACTCAACCACCGTGCTATACTGCCCCCTGCTGGCATGAACTCATGGGGGATCCCCCGATATTCACTACCCTTCAGGGCACAGGCCCTGCAAACCCTATTTGGAGACTTATTTCCTCCTTGACTTAGGGACCCCTGGGCTATCTTGAGCTTGCTTTCTCCAGTGCCTGGCACCACTGAAAACCTCACTCTGTGTGTGCTGAAAAAACTGTAAAATCATTATCAAGACACAAAACTTCAGAGCCTTTAAAGGAGTGAGTGGCGAAGATTCCAGAAAGAAAAGAAAGTTGAAGGGCTCTGGCAGTGGGTGGCACAAATGGCATGGCTATTAACCTATGAGTTGTTGGTTCAAACTCACCTAGAGGTACTGTGGAAGAAAAGCCTGGCAATCATCTGTAGAGCCTGATGCTGAGGAAGCCCAGTGGTGCTCCATTCTGCTCCGTAGCACGCTGGGGCATCAGGAGTCAGAACTGACTCTGTGGAAGCTGGTCTGGGATTTCAGGTATGGGAAAGAACGCAAAAAGGGCAGTGGGTTAGCTTCCAGCTTCAACAAGAGAAAGAGGAAAGGTGTGATCACGACCGCCACTGTGTATGGCAGAAACGCGTGCTGAGCGGGACGTGTCTTGTTCCTCCTGGTTGAGTAGACAGAGATGGGAGTGAGATGCAGGAGGCAGTTAGAGTCCCTGCCTGCCATTCACTTCAGCTGTCTCATCAAGGATCGCTGGCAGCGTGGTCATTAAGCCTTTGGTTGCTAACTGAAAGGTCAGCTCTTCAAATCCACCAAAGGAAAAAGATGCCACAGTCTGCTTCAGTAAACCTTACCAAAACCAAACCCGTTGCCATGGAGTCGACTCCAACTCATAACAACCGTGGAGGACAGAGCAGAGCTGTCGTCCTTACGGAAGCAGACTGTCCCATCGCTGTCCTGTGGACCACTGTGGCTTCCCCTGCGACCCGCTGGTCAGCAGCCAAGCACTTAAACTGCCACCATCGGCACCCCTCCCTGTATAAACTTCACAGCCTGGCAAACCCCACACAGCAGTGCTGCTCTGTTACCTGGGGTGACCCAACAACCTCCAAAACCAAGAGTCTATGCTGACTCAAAGCAACCCAACGGGACACAGAGGGTCTAAGTTCGTGATCTGACAAGAAGCACACTGCCTCATATTCCGTCCAAGACGCCGATGGTCGTTAGAACCACTAACCCTAAGATAGCTGTCTGCTGATTACTGCATCATCAAGACTTCCAGTGACAAAACTAAAAAAAAACCCCTCACTGCACTGGAGTCAATTCAACACATAGTAACCTTCCGTTGAGTTTCCGAGATCATGTGTTGTTACGTGTGGTCGACTCCAACAGATACTCTGATAGTGACCCTACAGACAACAGCTCTGAATCCTCCTCTACCTTGAACCAATCTCACTGTCTCTGAAACACCTACCCCCATTACCTAAGTCTCTGAGTCAATCCGTCTCATCCAGGGTCTTCCTCTCTTGCACTGTCCCTCCACCCTCCCAAACATGATGTCCCTCGGTCCCACCTTGCATCATGTCCAAAGTATGTCAGACGGAGCTTCAGAATCCTTGCCTCCAAGGAGTAGCCTGGTTTCACGCTCTCCAGGCCAAATCTGTTCTCTTAGCTGTCCATGGTATATGTCCATGGTATACTCTCCTCCAACACCACAACTCAAAGGCATCAATTCTTTTATTATCCTTAGTCGCTGACCAGCTCTCTGATGCATAGCAAGTAATTACAAAGAGACCACGGCCTAGATCAAGCACATCTTAGTTTCTAAACTGACATCATTGCTCTTCAGTACTATGGAGAAGTTCCTGAGAGCAGATTTTCCCAGTGTAATTCATCTTTTGAGTTCTTCGTTGCTAGTGTTAAAAAATATTGATTGTGGAGCCAAGCAAGCTGAAGCTGTTAACAATCTCAATCTCTTCTCCGTGTATCATGATGCTGCCAGTGAGCATTTTGCCAATTGCCAGTGAGTGGCACCAAGGTGAGATTGGCCACCCTGATCCTACAGAGATGGTGGTGGATTCAAGCTGGCTGAGACCCACGGCCTTTGGATTAACAGTGCAGCTCTACGCAGACAAGACCACCAGCCCCTGTTTCTAAAACAGCAGCATTTCAATGTGAGCAAATATCTGACCTCTGCTGAACTTCTTGGTCTAAAGATGGATGAAAATGGAGTTGTTGTTGTTGGTGGTGGTGGTGGCGGTGGTGGCGGTGGTGGTGGTGGTGTTGTGATGTGCTCTCTACTTGACTGTGGTTCACAGTGGAGCGAAACTCTAGTGGCTCCTACTCGGCTCTCACAATCCCTGTGGGACTCCAACCCATTGTTGCAGACACTGTTGGAACCTCCTCACGGAGTGTCTTCCTGTTTCCTTCTGACCTCTATTTACCAAGCATGATGTCCTTCTCTAGAGATTGGCCTCTCCTGATAAAATGTCCAAAGTATGTGAAATGAAGTCCTTCTGTCCTCACTGCTAGGGAACAAACTGTACTTTCTCCAAGACCATGCTTTTGACAGTGACAACCTTCTCCTGTACACCTTAGTCCCTAAGGTGAAATCTTTCCCCTTCAGCCCTTTAAAGAGCTGCTTTGTGGCACATATGCCCAGTGCAGTTCATCAGGTGATTTCTCGACTGCTGCCTTCATGGGTGTCAATTGTGAATCCAAGTAAGAGGAAATCCTTGAAAATGTTAATGTTTTCCTGCATCTGTATTATTAAAACCTTGTAGAAAAGCGGAGATTTTATAATCTGAATAACAGTTGTTATTATTTTCAACAATAAAAACAATGCACCAGCCAGTGCTTTTTATACACAGATATTTTAAATGCATTTGCACTCAAAGAGACATTCTCATCCCTGTTTTTATGAAGGAAGACAGGGTGGCTCAGTGGGATGGCATGCTTTACTTCCACCTAGCGGAGTTCTGGGGGCCTAGTGGTTAAGGAGCTGCAGGGCCAAGCCAAGGACAGGCGGTTTGAATCCACAGATACTCTTTGGGAGAAAGGTGAGCAGTCTTCTCTCATATGATTTACAGCCTCTGAGCCTCCGGAGGGTCAGCTATGAGTCTGTTCTGACATGATGGTAATGGGCCTTAGTGAAAGTGGCTGGACTGCGATTTGAACTCACGTTAATTTGACTCTGATGTCCATACCATCAGATCTACAGAAACACCAGGGGTGCTATCCCACCACACCCTTCCTTATCAAATGCTCCTCCTAGGAACTAGCCATCATCTGACTTATACAAAACTTAGTGACTGAGCAGCTGGGCTAGCATCAACATTAGAGGTAGGACCAGGGCTACATCCTGCATCAGGGTTAGGGTTTAAGTTCAGGGTTAGAATGAGGGTCAGTTTCCAGAGTTTATTGATTCTGATTCATGTTGATCTCCTGTGTTGCAAAGTAGAACGCCTCCGTGGGATTTTCTGGCTTTGACTGTTTTTCAGAAGCCGGTTACCAGACCTTCGTCCCTCATGCCCATGTGCTTTCCTGCCTAGTGAGAGTAATCCTTGGAGAGAAGGCTTTGGACCCTTTGGAAACATTTCGAAAAGTGGTTGCTACAGCTGCTTCTGCAGTGTCTGTGACTGCGGGTGGTGTTTGGCCAGACCAGACTCAGTCAGCGAAGCACACTGCCAGCTCTTCCTGTTTTCCTCCTGGAAATCTTGAAGCAGATTCACTTGTTAATTCAGAAGGGGTGTCACGTGAAGTCTCTGTCTCCCAGATCCTCACTTGCCCATTCAGCTCAGTACTTAGTTTTTTTAAAAAATCCCTCTGTCTGGATGCCATCAAGTCTTTTTCCTCTGGGTTTCTTTCTACTCGCTTCCAAACAGAAAACCTGTTTCTGTGATTACATCCAAAACTTCAATAGAAAACTGGTACAAAAATAAGGACTTTTAGATAAGTATTTTGGCTATGATCATTACATTTCAAATGCCTTTAAATAAACTCTTTAAAAAATATCCCAGTCACAAAAGGACAAATATTACATGATGCCACTGTTGTAGAATGGGACTGTCCTTGGGGTTGGGGAGAGACTGAGTAAGATGGGTTCAATAATGTATACTGCACTGAAACAGAGGAGGGAGAGAACCGTCTAAAAGAGAGATGTAACTGGGTATTTCTGTCATCACAGGAGACTAGAGCGAGGGCTGCATGGTGGAGGGGACCTGGGGGAGGGTTTGTAAAACAATGAAAGAATCTTTTCTTTTACTTTTCCATAATTTTTGGACTCATGTACTTATAACTTGTTAGTCAAATTTGTGTCTTCTAGGTTGCAACACCCCCATGATACCTCTTGAAGGATATGTACATGTACAGCCAAGCACAATCAATAAGAGTGCATCTGAATTCCAAAATCAATCTCCATAATAGTCTATGTGTTTCCTACTGCCAAAGGGGCCCTTTAGAGTAGTGAGAGAAGATCTTCACCCTGAAACCCACAGCGTCCCTTTTCAGCAGGAAGTAGCTAAGAGAATACGCCGTCCCCTTTTCCTTATGACTCAGGGTGAAGTCTCTCTCAGGGAGGAGTGATAGGGAATGGCAAAGGATACACTGACAAAGAAGATTAATCAGAACTGGCTTTGACAAGCACTGTGGCATTTGGACAAGAACAAACTGGGAGGAGGGTAGAGAGAATAGTGCAACAATGAATGAGTGGAAGCCCAAAATCTCTGTAAATGTTTATGAAAATTAATAAAATATAATTATAGAAAAAAAAGAATATACTAATATCATCACAGTCTTTTAAAACACATACATCTTCTGCATATATATCTGTATGTATGTATGTTTTGTTGTTATGTGCCATCGAGTCACTTGAGACTCATAGTAATCCTATGTACAAGAACCCTAAACGCTGTTCTATCCTGTGCCAACCTCGCCATCTCAAACTCATTCCCACCACTTACAGAATCAATCCGTCTCATCGAGTGTTTTCCTCTCCTGCACCGTCCCTCCACTCTCCCAAACATGATGTCCCTCTCCAAGGACCAGTCCCTCCTTGCAACATGCCAAAAGTATGTCAGACGAAGCTTCAGAATCCTTGACTCCAAGGAGCATTCTGGCTTCACCCTCTCCAAGACAAACTTGTTTGATCTCCTAGCAGTCCATGGTATATTCAACACTGTTCTCCAGCACCACAGCTCAAAGGCATCAATTCTCTTTCTATCATCCCTAGTCACTGTCCAGCCCTCCGATGCATGCCACGTAATTGCAAAGACTATTGCCTTGATCAGGCGCACCTTAGTCTCCAGCCTGACATCGTTGCTCTTCAGTACTCTTGAGAGGTCCCTGTATTACATATATGTATATGTATATGTATATGTATATGTATATGTATATGTATATATGAATGCATACATTTTTTGTGTCCACATGTACATACCTTGTGTAATCTAAGTGCAAATATTGCTGTTGTTAGATGTGATCAAGTTGAGTACTACTCATTGCAACCCCATGAATGGCAGATCTGAACCTGTGCTGTCCTGTGCCATCCTGGCCATCTCTGACATTATTGAGCCCATTGCTCCAGTCACTGTGTCACTATGCCTCATTAAAAGTCGTCTTCTCTTTTGCTGGCCCTCCGCCTTTCCAACCACAATGTCCCTTTGCAAGGAATAGCTTCTAACAACAGGTCCAAACACTGTGAGATGAAGCTCCACCCTGTTTGTTCTTTTGTCGGGTCTGTGGGGTACTGATTACTCTCTTGCTCACTCTGTCACCGCGGTCCTTTTCCAGGCAGGATCCATAACCCTTAGCAGAAAGAAGCCCACTGCCCCTTAATCAATATCTCCCGTCTTTCCCCTCCCACCAGCCCTGATACTGTGTCTCTCTGGGCATTACCAAGGATATTTCATAAAAGTGATATAGCATAATCTTTGTCTTTTGAGTTTTTCTTGGTTCGTTCAACATGTTTGCAAGGTTCATCTGTGCTGTCACATTTTGTCAAGATCTCCGTTCTCTTTATGGTTGAGTAAGATGTCAGTATATGGATGGGCCACATGGTGTTCATCCAGCAGTTGGGAAAGGACTTCTTATTCTTTTATTATTTTTTTTGAGGGGGCAGAGTTTGGTGTATGATATTTCTATATTTATGTAAGTATATATAACATAGCTCTGGTGGCCTAGTGGCAAGAAGCTGCAGTGGAATCCCGAAGGCACACAGTTCAGATCCACAAGCTGCTCTGTGGGAGAAGGATGGGCAATCTCCTGTGTGATTAACTGCCTCTGAAAACCTGCTGGAGGCTCAGCTATGGGTCGGTTCTGACTCAGTGGTACACAACAACAACACGTAAGTGCATCCATGTGTATAGCAGAGCACACGGGGTGTAACGCTTTGCAAACCTCTTTCCCTCCGTCATTTCGGCACTCTGGGAGCAGTGCTGCTGGAGACACTGCTGTCCTCGGAACGCCTCCTGTTCTGAGGAATGGCTGTGTGCTTTCAGGTGATTCTGCCCTTGTCTGTGCTACTGGGTTTTTTGTTTGTTTGTTTGTTTGTTTTATGGTAAGAAAAATTTATATTTAGAATTAGCCCGCTGGACTCAGTTTAGATGATCCCAATTTTGTTGGCAACATCCAAAGCATCATAGTCAGGAGCAAGTCGAACATAGGCCTTCTTCTCTCCATCAGGCCTGATCAAAGTGTTGACCTTGGCCACATCAATGTCACAGAGCTTCTTTACAGCTTGTTTAATTTGATGCTTGTTGGCCTTGACGTCCACCATGAACACAAGTGTGTTGTTATCTTCTATCTTCTTCATGGCTGACTCAGTGGTCAGGGGAAATTTAATGTTGGCATAGTGGTCAAGCTTGTTTCTCATGGGGGCGCTCTTCCGGGGGTATTTGGGCTGCCGTCGGAGTCTCAGCATCTTAGGCCGCCAGAAAGTGGGTGACATGCGGATCTTTTTTTTTTTGGCTGTGGACGCCCTTCAGGACGACTTCTTGGCTTTTAATGCCTTTGCTTTGGCTTCAGTTTGGGGAGGGGCAGGGGCTTCCTTCTTGGCTTTCGGCACCATCTTCATCTGTGCTGCTGTTTTTAAAGGATTGTGACAACATATTGATATTTTTTAAGACTTGTACTTTAAATAAAATTTTAAAAAATTAATACAACTCGATGGCATTTAACAACAACAATATAGAGAGAGCTCAGATGGCCTCATGGACGGAAGGTGATAATACCAAGCCAAAGGTGGGTGATTTTAATCTGCATCCCTCAGGCCTGGTTTTAATTATTTTTGGTTAAACATTCTTCTAAGTGGCATAGCACTGGTCTATTGGCCTATTGGTCTACTGGTTTATTTGCTGTACAGAGGTAACTTGTGTTTTCTGTGATGCTAAACACTGTGACACTGATGTGTCAAATATGCTAATGGTTACCCATGGTGGACAGTGTTTGGTGGAGCTTCCTAATTAAAACAAGCTTGGAAGCAGGAGTGGTATCCACTTCTGAAGTAGTTTGTCTCTGGGAACTCTATGGACTTGGAGAAATAATGAAAGTTATAAAGTGTTCAGGTCTTTCATTTATAGGGTCGCTATGAGTCATCTATGACTCAGTAACACTTAACAACAAGGAGAAGAACAACGTTAAATACACTCTGGCAGTGGAGTTGTGCTGACAACCCAAAGGTGTTGTCTCTCTGGTGGTTCAAACCCAACAGCAGCCTCTCAAAAGAGAGATAAGTAACCTCCCTCCTCCCTTGGATTTACACCCTCCACATGCCGTTGGAGGATCAGCTGTGAGTGAATGACTTCAAATATGTAAAATATATGTGCATTTGCTTCATTGTGTTTGTTGAGTCTAGATAGAAATTCTGGGAGCTGAATATCGAGAAGTGAGTTTTAGAGGAGCCTCACCATCCTATCTAAAGATTCCACAGAAAACATAATGCGTTGACCAGTGAAGTGAATTTACTTGAGCTTCTAGCAACTGGAGGAATATGAGTAGAGGGATGATAGAGCAGAATAGACTCTTGATCAGCAAACAGCACCCACACTAAGTCATTCAAGGCTGGAAGGTGTGGAAATCTAAATCCACTGCCATCAAATAGATTGAACTCATGGTGACTCCATGTGTTCTAGGGAACAGTGAGTGTGCCACCAGATGCCATTGGCTCTGATCTCTAAAGAAGCAAATGCCAAGCCTTTCTTCCTCAGCACCACTAGGTAGGTTTGAACCTTTGTTGTTTGGTGCCATCAAGTCAACCCCATGATCACAGATCTGAACCCTGTCCTATCCTTTGCTCACAGTCTCTGACATGCTTGAGCCCATTGCTACAGTCAATCCACCTGGTTAAGGGTCTTCCTCTCCTTCTCCATCCCTCCAGCTTCCCAAGCATGATGTCCTTCTCCAAGGAACAGCCTCTCCTAGCAACATGTCCAAAGAATGTGAGCTAAAGCTTTCTGGTGAGAAGATAGTCCAGGAGCAGAAGCTCAGAGGCAAGTTCCTTGAGAATTGCCACAAAAACAAAAACTTCCCCAAAGCTGGCACCTGCAATTTAGACTTGGAGCCCCCTAAACTTTGAGACTTATCTGTCTACCTGTTGTCTGAGGGGAAATGATCTACATAGTGCTTTGTCACTTGGGTATCTGTATTCTTGTTTTTCACTGTTTTGATTCATGTAACACTTGTCTGTCAGTTTGCTGTACAGAGGTAACTTGGATGCTGTGATGCTAAAAGTTGTGTCTCCAGTGGGTCAAATGCCAGAGGGGTCACCCATGTTGGACAGGTTTTTGGAGAGTTCCAAGACAGACTAGGCAGAAGGGTTGGTCATCCACTTCTGAAACAGCAGGCCTCGGAAAGCACTATGAACAATAGAGGAGTATGGCTAGTTAGAACCTTGAAGGGAGTAGAATGCAGTTTGCATAGTTCAGTCACACTCGACCTTTCAAAAGTGGGAGTCACATTCGAACTTTCAAAAGTGGGACAAGGGCATATTTCCTGGTTTAAAGTAAGGAAAGGTATTTGTCAGAGTTGTAAGATTTCACTATACTTACTCAATATGTTTGCTGAACAAATAAACCAAGATGTTTGAATATATGAGGAAGATTGTGGTATCAGGATTGGAGGAAGACTCATCTACTATCTACAGTATGCCGATGAGACAAATTTTGCTTGCTGCGAGTGAAAAGAACTTGAAGCACTTGATGCAGAAGATAAAATATTACAACCTTCAATGTGGAGTACACCTCAACATCAAATAGACAAAAATCCTCATAACTGGACCAATAAGCAGCATCATGATAAATGACGACAACAACAAAATACCGAAAATGTCAAAGATTTTGTTTTTACTTGGATCTACAATCAATGCCCTCAGAAGCAGCAGTCAGAAATCAACATATCGCATTGGGCAAATCTACTGCAAAGGACCTTTTCAGAGTGTTGAAAAGCGAAGATGTCACATGATGATGAAGATGTGTCTACCCCAAACATGATGGTATTTTCAACCAAGAGAATTGGACAATAAATAAGGAAGACCCCGAAAAAGAGTTGATGTAAGTGACTTGGTGGTGATGGACACTGAACACACTACGCACTGCTAGAAGAATTGACACGCTTGCCGTGGGAGAAGTGCAGCTAGAATTCCCCTTAGAAATGAGGGTGCCAAGACTTTGGTCTCACATGTGTTGGACATGTCCTCAGGAGGACCAGTCCCAGGAGAAGGACTTCATGTTTGGTGAAGTAGAGAGTCAGTGTAAAAAAGAAGGAGGCCATCAACAAGATAGACTGATACAGTGGCTTCAGCAATACACTAATCACAGCCATGACCATGACCGCAAGGACAGCACAGGACCTGACAGTGTGTATTGTGTGTGAGGTCATTATGAGTCAGAAACTAGTAGATGGCACTTACCATCAGTAACAAGTTCAAGAAGGGATTCAAAGAGAAGGAGCAAACAGGCAAAGAGAGACTCAGAGCTCAAGAAGACCCTCTCATTCCTTGGAATGTGGACACAAAGAGGTACCTGTGACTCTGGGTAGCTGAGGTCAAGAGGGGCCTGGCCTGGTGGTGTCTGGAGCAACAGTCAAACCTGAGACCCTGCCAGCGAGCAGAGAGGGAAAGAGAAGAGGAGAAGGAAGTTTGTTCTCCCTCCTTTCGTCCTCCACGGTCCAGTCAGAGCCATGATGAACAAACCGAAGCTATGGGAAGGATGACTGGAAACACATTCCTAAAGGACTGGTGTTCTTTTTTTTTTTTTCTAGTATTTTTTTGTTATTATTATTAATTTTAATGAAAATTTACAGAGACCTTGAATTTCCATTCATTCATTGTTGCACTTTTCTCCCCGCCCATCCTTCCCCTCCAATACAATCTTCTCTTTGAAAAATAAAAGAAAAATTCTTTCATTGTTTTACAATCCCTCCCCCCAGGTCCACTCCACTATGCAGCCTTTGCTCTGGACTCCTGTCATGACAATAATACCCAATCACATATCCCTTTTAAAC
>NW_006399764.1:29666057-29689842 GCF_000299155.1 Elephantulus edwardii | reverse complement strand
AACAGTGGCACTATGCAGTATTTGTCCTTTTGTGACTGAGATACTTCACTCAGCATAATGTCCTCCAGGGTCACCCATTTTGAGTAATATTGCATGAGTTCCTTGTTTTTCAATGCAGTATAGTATTCCATTGTGTGACTATACCACAGCTTCTCTATCCATTCGTTTGTTGGTGGGCACTTAGGTTGTTTCCAACTCCTTGCTATTGTGAACAAAGCCGCGATAAACATGGGTGTGCATATATCTGCTTTGATGTCAGTTATGGTCTCTTGGGTTCTATTCCCAGCAGTGGAATTGCTGGGTCAAATGGTATCTCTATTTGCAACTTTTTGAGAAAGCGCCACACCGTCTTCCACAGTGGTTGCACCACTTTACACTCCTACAGTGAATAAGGGTTCCAGTTTCTCCACAACCTCTCCAGCATTTGTTGCTTACTGTTCTTTAAACTTTGTTATTATTACTGGGGTGAAATGATATCTCATAATTGTTTTGACTTGCATCTCTCTTAGAGCTAGGGATTTTGAACATTTTTTCATGTGCTTGTTGGCCATCTGAATGTCTTCTTTGGTGAAGTGTCTGTTCATATTCTATGCCCATTTTTCAATTGGATTGTTTACCTTTATCTTGTTGTGGTAGGGATTGGTGTTCTTAAATACATTGACAAGGCAAGAGGAAAGGTAGCCATCTGGAAATTGATAAATTGATGTATTCCTCAAAGATTAAGATCTTTCTTAACAATGGAGAGAGTTATCAAGATCTTGATCTCGTTCATAAGTATAAAAGCTATTATCTAGCTATCTTGTCTATAACCTACCATCTCCAAATAGCTACCATCAATCTTGTCTATTTATCCATCAACCATTAATCTTCTAGTTATCTATCATCTGTCATAAGTGTCTTTTATCTATCTTATCTGTTATCTATGTTACCTAATTTACCTTATCTGCATCTAACATCTATCCATATATCTATCTTCTCTTCTTTTCTGTCATCTATCTTATTTGTCTATCTGTCTGTCTGTCTACCTACCTATCTTCTGATCTCTGTCTACTCATCCATCCATCCATCCGTCCACCTATCTGACTGCTCATCCACGGGGTTTTCTGCGTCTTCCCCAAGGAGGATTATACTCTATCACACTGAACCGGGGACTTGTCATGTGATTTGCTGTTTCAATGACTCTGTATCTTCTCGTTCCCCTCAGTCCCAGAGGAGTGATACATTAGATAACATGACCACATGGCTTCCTATTCAAACTAAACCACTATATTTTAGTACCTTTTAAAAATTAATCATTGTAACTATTGTTATAAATACAGACATACTTCTCCTGAAAGGGAAAACATAGCACATCGATTGCTTGAGTCTATGTCTAGTGTGATGTTGCACAGATGTTAATCCAGTGCTTCCTAATGGTTCAGATACCTGGGAGTCACAGGTAAACAGAGGCAGAGCATTCAGTGAGGTGTGTGATGCCAATAGGTCCTGGGATCCCCAAGTCACACAATTAGCTTCAGCTTTCAGAGGAGCAAATGGGAATGCTGCTAGACAGTCCCTAGAAACAGTCTTGAAACAAAACCCCTGCCCAAGTAGGTAACTTGCTGAAAGCCCTCCCATGATTCCTCCCTGCACCTGGATTTCCAGGAAGGCAAAATCCAGATTTCTTTGCTCGGCATAAAATCTCGCCCCGATGCCCCAGTGTGCGCACACAGCTCTATTTCTGCCACTGCACCATGTCCCCTGGCAGCCTCACTTCTCAGTACTGTGAGTCCATTGTCTGGACAACGCCATGTCTGGCACCTACGCTTCCTGCAGCTCAAGTCCTTCTCCTCTCCTGCTCCTTGACTGGAGAAAATCTCGCTCAGTTTCAGTCTCTGCCTGACTATCCCTCCCTCCATGGAGTCCCATGCT
Source organism: Elephantulus edwardii (assembly GCF_000299155.1). Lineage (NCBI taxonomy): Eukaryota > Metazoa > Chordata > Mammalia > Macroscelidea > Macroscelididae > Elephantulus > Elephantulus edwardii. Next base: position 29,687,931 of record NW_006399764.1, on the reverse strand, counting down.
GCTGACAACAGTGCTGGCTCCTGGCCTTCACATCCAGTTGCTGTTGTGTTAGCTTAGACAATTGGTGACTGTGTACAACAGAATGGACAATTTCTGAGTCCTGTGCCACCTTCCTTGTCATTTATGTGTGTGAGTCCCTTGTCAACAAAACAGATGCTGTTGTGTAGTCTTCTAACCTAACCAGCTCATCCTGTCATCTGGACTCATCCTTCAGGACAACACTGTCTGCTGGTTTGAGGTGTCATTGGGACGATTCCTATTGCTAGCAATGTGCCCCCTCCCCATGCCCCCAGCAGCAGAATGGAACCTGCCGGACCCAGCGTCCTCACAGCCTCGCAGCCACTGGCCATCCATCCCCCTGAGAGTCTGCCTCTCTTTTGCTGACACCCCACTTTCCAGTCCTTCTCCAGAGACTGATCCCTCCTGATAACATGTCCAGAGTATGTGAAACAAAGTCTCACCTCCTTGCATCTATGGACAAACACTTGTGTCTGTTGTTGTTGCAGGGTGCCATGGAGTCGAGAATGACTCATAGTGACCCCATAAGCAAAAGATCTGAAGCCTGTCCTATTCCATGCTATCCCTGCACTTCCCGAAACATTTACGCCCATTGCAGCTGTCACTATTTCAGTCGTCTTCCTCTTCATCATCAACCCTCTGTCTTTCCAAGCATGATGTCCCTCTCCAAAACGTAGCCTCTCCTAGAAACATGCCCTAAGTATGTGAGAAGAAGTTTTGTTATCTTTGCCTCCAAGGAACATTCTGGCTGCACTTTAGCCAAGAAAACGTACTTGTTTATTCTTTTGGTAGTCCATGAGATATTCAGGATGCTTCTCCAACACCAGCTCAAAGGCATCAATTATTTTTCTGCCATCCTCATTCACTGTCCAGCTCTCACAGCAAATGACTGAAAAGACCATGGCCTGAATCAGGCACACCTTAATCCTGTAACTGACATCATTGCTCCTCAATAATTTGGAGAGGTTCCTGACTACAGACTTCCCCAGTGTAATACGTCTCCTGATATCCTGACTGCTGGTACCAAGGGGTGTTGACTGTGGACCCAAGTGAGAGGAAGTTATTCTGTACCACGCTTTGGGAAAAGGCTGACTTCTATGAACCTTTACAAAAGAGGATATAAAAAGAGAAAATACAACCTTTATAAAATAATCATATGTAATAGTGATCAAATAAATACAAAATCAAATTCAGGAGTTTCACTTTGTTGTTGTTGCTGTGTACCGTTGAGTCAGAACTGACCCAGAGCTGACCCTCCAGTGGGTTTTCAGAGGCTATAAATCCCACAGGAAGACACTGCCCATCTTCTTCTTGTGAAGTAGCTGGTGGATTCCAACTGCAGGCTTTCAGGCTGTCCGTCCAACTCCTTACCACGAGGTCACCTGATAATTGTAGACTTGCTGGAATTTTTTAGATGTAATTATGGTTTATTGTGATGATTTTTTGGGTTTTTTTTAGCATCTATTGTGGTTTGGGTAGAAGTTTACAGAGTGGATTAGCCATCCACTGACAGTCCCTGGACATTGTTACATCAGCTGCGGTCTCCACCCACCCGCTCCCTCCCTCCCTCCCTCAAGGTCCTCTTATCCTTTCTCCCCACTCCTTCTTGCCTTCTGGGCTTTGTTGTTGGGTGAACACTGCCCCTGGGGTCTCATGGGGTTGATTGTTCTAAGGAATACATTCCTTAGTGGTGTCATTGTTCACTTGACACCTTATAGGTTCTATTGTTCACTTGAGAGGTCTATTGTTTACCTAAGGGCCACACTCTCAGGATTCCAGCAGTCTCTATCAGACCAGAAAGTCTGTTCTTTCTGGTGGCCTACTGGTAAGTAGCTGTGCTGTAATCCCAAGAACATGCAGTTCGAATCCACCAGCTCTTCTCCCGGAGAAGGATGGACAACTATGTCCTATGTGATTTACTGCCAGCTATGGTTAGTTCCAACTCAGTGACACGTCAACAGCAACAAACATTTAAAAACAAACAAACAAAAAAAAACCCAACCTGCTCTAATCTAAGGCTACAGTGGAATGAGATTCTTACATACTTGTAAAGGCATTGTGAAATGGTAGGACCGTTGAAGAAAGTAATAAGGAAATGCTCAACAAAACTACTAATGTTTTGATTCTGTATTTAAAGTACTATGAATTTATTCTATGAAATATTTTAGTGATACTAAAAAAGCTGTTTGTGGAAAATACATAAATATATTTCTTGCAACACTGCCTGGTGAGCACGCCCTCGGCATCCAGCGAGATGGGACGGTGTCTTAGAGCAAAGAAAGAGCATGCAGTCATTAAATATTATAATTATGCAGCCTCCATAGAAACGTGGGAAATATGTAATAGAAATTGCATATAGAATAAATCAAAATAGAATGTGCATTATAACAGCAACTCTATAACAAAAGCATTTCTACGGCATTGGGAGGCAATTGCTAAAACCGTCGTGAAAGGTTGGGATTATGGGTTTTCTATTTTTATCGGCATTTCTAATATGACTGTGACATTTTCTCTAATAAAAAGCAGGTGGAGAGTAAATGCCTTCCTGGTGGGAACTGAGAGGGTGCAAAGGGCGCTGGCCGAGCAGGGAAGGCCGTGTTTTGTCCGGACCATCCACATTCTTCTCTGCCCGGCTGGGAGAGGGATGCAATGGGAGTCGAGGGGCACACGCGTCTTCCACGAGAGATCGTCTGCGTTTGTATGGAACAGAGGGGGATTAACAGAATGAATGTCACTCAATTTTGCCTCAAAGAGAGATTGTGGACTGGTCGGTGCTGCCCAAGTAAGGAAGCGAGTGCTCTGCTGGTCTTCGTTGCTCTGCTCTGTCACCGACTCAGCTCTAACAAGACACTTCCCTGCACGATCTGATTGTTGGAAAGGCTCCCTGTTCCCACACTGACTCCTCATGCCAGCTCGCAGATCACCTCGCGAGGCGATCTGAGTTGCTGCTGGAGCTGTCACTGTGCAGGCCTTACTCACGGGGTCCACTCACACAATGAAAGGCTGCGCCGTCTGTGCCATCTCAAGACCAATTGATAATTAGACCTTTCTTGTCTGTAAGAGCTTCTCTGGCAGATTTTCAGAAGCAGATCACCAGGTCTTTGCTCCTAGTCTCTTATTCTGGAAGCTGCATTTAAACCAGCTCAGCCTAACAGCACGTGAACGTCCTGGTGCGTTGTCTCGGTCTTGAACCTGAGTCTCCTGCACGGAAGGCGAAAACCTGCCACTGAAGCGCCGCTGACCCCGTTTGACACAGTACTTTCCGTGGTTACACTCACACATTCAAGTTCTGGTGGCTTAGCCGTGAGGAGGTGTGTTGCTATCTCAGAAGTATGTGGTTTGAATCCACCAAGTTGCTCCATGGGGGATGGATGGACACCTTCCTCCCCTGCAATTTCCTGTCCTTAAAAACCTGCTGGAGTGTCAGCTATGAGTCAGTTCCGACTCGATTGTACTTTGCAACAACAACAGGTCTACTTTCACATCCTTTGCCAGCGATCATCCCAAAGACAGAGGCGTTGTTTACAATGGGGGTTCTTGTTACCTGAACACAGGCAGAGTTCCTCCAATTACTTGTCAGCTGGAGACTGAGCTTCTCCTCACCACTGTACACCTGACCCTGCTGCTGGGGCACTTGGCACTTGGGTCCAGACAGGTGAGTGGCATCACTCCTCAGAATTGTGACAACCACGACCACCACCACCCCTCCCAGGATCTCTGGGGTAGGGGGTGAGGTAGCACCTACATTTGAGAAATATTAAAGTTCTATGTTCACTCGAGCTAGAGTCTCCACTCCCTGTGGGAGAGAGGAGCCAGGGGGGACCTGACCACCACTGCTTACTCTCTGACAGGATCACAGTGGGGACTCTTGTACCCAGAGGGAGTAAAGCAGCAACAAAACGAGAAGATCTGAACAAGAGAAGCCTTTCTGATAGAAATGGATGGAACCCTGGGACTCCACGGCTGGACCTGAACCCAGCCCCAGGAATGACCTTTCATAGGGGACAAACCACAGAGAAGACTAGAAAGGGAGCAGCAGCATCCCTGAGGAACGTTCTCCTGACAGCAGTCAGCCATCGGAGACCACAGGTGGGATTTACCCAAAACCCAAAGTTCAGGGGGCAGGAAAGGGCAGGGGAGGGGAGTGGAAGCAGGAAGCCCAGGGATGAAGGGAGAAGAATGCATATCCATTGAGAGGGTTGCAAACAATGTCACAAAACAAAATGTGTACACATTGTTAATGGATGGGTGAAAAGACAGGGTAATGTTGGGTACCAATGGTGATTCATTTATAGAACATATGCATGAAGATGATTGTATGAAACATGATGTGAACAAAGAACAGTGTGAAATACAATAGAAATAAACTTTGTAAGCAAACAAATTTAAAAAAAGAGCATAGGGAAGACCGAAAAGGAAGGGAGGAATGATGTATACAGCATTGAAACAGATGAGGGAGAGAACTGTGTAAAAGGGACATATGAATGCGTATTCTTGTCATTACAGAAGTCCAGAGTGAAGGCGCATAGTGGAGTGGACTTGGGGAGAGGGGATTGAATAACAATAAAAGAGTTTTTCTTTTTAAGGAGAAGAGTGACTTGTGGGGAGGGGGTGGGGAGGGAGAAAAGTACAACAGTGAATGACTGGAAACCCTAAGTCTCTGTAAACTTTCACTAAAATTAATTAAAAAACTATATATCTCTATCTCTATATCTCTATCTCTATATCATTTTCTACAAAGAGCATAGTCAATTAGACTGTGGGGAATGAAGGAGGGGGAACTTAATGGAAAACGAATTTGCAAACTTTGATTCAAACTATGATAAAGAGAGGTCTGGTTCACTCCTGCACGCGCCCACTCTGAGCCAAGCCCTCCACCTTCACTAGAGAAGCTCCATGTGGAAAACTGGCATTTGAAAAAGTGCCGCAAAATTCAGCAAAGCCTGTGGCTGACAGGACGCTGACGATGCGAGGAGGAGGAGCCCTATCTGCTCAGGGTCCGAGCCAACGTGGGACCTGTGGCCATGAGCTGATGCCAAAGGCCGTCCCAGGCTGTTGGCCCCAAGCCCGCCACTCCCGGGCACCTCTGAAACTCCATCATTCTCACCTCAGGCCTGTGGCTTATCACAACCCAGGACCCATCCCTTCCTGTTAAAAGTGCAGAGCCTAGTCACGCCCCAGCTGCCTTCTCGTTAAGCTGCTTTTGTGGAGGGACACTGGGGTGCCCAGTGGTAACGAGACACTCATATCTTCATATCTGGGCCTAGTTGGTTCTGGCCTTGGAAGAAGATGTGCAGTGACCGATGGGAGACAGTGTATTGGGCTGGGTCCCTGGACGAGTGTCTGAGCTCTGTGGGGAGAGAGGTTGTTGCAGATCTGAGTTCTGTAGGGAGGTAGGCTTGTTCCGAGGCTGTCCAGGGACTGAGGCTGAGTAACTGCTTCCAAGGGCCTTTCTGAGACTCAGAGCTCAAGTCCATGCAGTGCTGGGACCAGCGAGGGGCTGGAAGAGGGAAGAGGAACAGGAAGTGTCCTCTGTCTCCTCTGTCCCTGTCCAGGACACAGTGAGTGAGGCTCAGTTCCCTGAGGACCCATCATGCCTCTGCCGCTCCAAGCACAGAAACAGGTGTCCTACCAACATCGGAGAGAGCAAGGGTTGATTCCAACAGAGGCTGACTTCCCAGTGCTTTTCAGAGGCTGTGGATCCCGATGGGAGGAGAGTGCCTGCCTATCTTTCTCCCTTGTAGCTGCTGCCTGTCATTCTACTGCTAACCGTGGACCCAGAGAGTTGAAGACATGAGCAGACACGTGCACCCTACCATGCCCTTCCACCCAGCCCCTTTGGAACCCAGCCTTCGGGAACCAGCCCTTATGCTTCAAGGGAACCCCCATAGTTCAGGGAAAGGCCCTCAGAGCGAAAGCAAGGCTCCCAGCCCAGGTAAGCTCTCAGACACCAAGGAGCACAGGATGTGGCCTCAGGAGAAGCCAGCCTGCAGGTAGCTGCCCCAAGCTTGCGGTCCCCATCACACACTGACACCTTCTCTCTCCTTCCGGTCACCACACCAGCCTCCATCCCCATGTGCCAGCTTGTTTCCTCTTAAAATCCTCTTTCAATCCTACTGGTCCAGCCTTGGGCATTTGTCTCATCACAAAGGCTTCAATTTGGTTCATTCATCCCAGGCCCTCCTTGAGGGGAAATTGCAGAACCAGAGGACCACAAGACATTAGTTTAATGTCCGTATTCTGAATGTCTTATTGAAATGTCTGAGGCTCTGAGGGGCTGGGCTCTTCAGGACGCAATCCACAGCCCAGGACCAGCAAATGAACCCTCAGGTCAGCTTGGTGTTTTCTATTGAGGGGACGAGCCATTGAAGGGGGATGGGATTTTTGATTTATCATCCAAGTTCCCTTTTCTTTCCACCTCATTTGAGGTGATCCTTGGAGAGATACGTCTTTGTCTTGCATTCATCTGAGACGAAGACGGCTTCCTCCCAATGAGTCCTCGACTTTAAGTTCATAAAGGAAGGAAAAAAGGAAAAGCAGCAAATGCACCGCATCTGCTGTTACACTAATTTCCCATCTTCTCACCTCATTTCCAAGCCACGTTATTCTCCGGGCTGCATTTCCAGCAGCCATTTTCCTCTGCAATCTGTAGATTTCCTGCAGAGAGGGGACAATGGGTAAGGTGAGTGAGAGCCGTGATTTACAAGGCTTCCCCCCTCTTTTTAGCTCTAATTTACAGAAAAATCGCCCTTGCTTGGCAAGATGAGTTAAGCCTCCCCTCTCTGAAAGATCCATGACGACGAGAAACAACGAATAAACAGAAGATGATGTCTTATTAGTAATACCAGATAGATTTGATAGGAGTAACTCACTGATGCTGGTATTAGTAGAAATTCTTTTTTAAAATAGGTGAGAGCATATTCGTCTTTACTTCAGACAGGACTTTCCCTCTGTTCTTTTGTAAAAGTTTAGATTCATCTGTTATGGGCGGGGCAAACAATGAAGTACTTTGGCTGTTAACCAAAAGGTTGGCTGTTCAAAGCCATGGAGCTTTGCAAGGCCTGGTGATCTGCTTGGGCAGGTTCTCAGCCTCGGAAGTGCTGTGGGGGACGTTTGTGTTAACACACACGGATGGCCACAAGCATGTGCTTCCTCCACGGCAGCCAACAACCACTCTCCAGTGTCGCCGGGCCTTAACCAACTGCACAGAGCCCCGGCGGTGCTGAGCGTTAGAGCCAGACTGCACACCAGAAGTCCTCGCTCAGTAACCACCCTGGAGTCAGAGCCGGCTTGTAACCACCCCTCCAGCAGCTTTTCCGAGGCTGTAAATGCCATGGAAGAAGACCACACATCTTCAGCCTCAGAGCAGCTGGTGGATCAGACGCATCAGCGGGACAGACCTTTGGGTTAATAGCAATACTTTTTACCGACTATGTCACCATAGGGAGATCTGGTGGCCTAGTGGTAAGAAGTTGCTCTGTCAATCCAAAAGCAGGTGGTTCAAATCCAGCAGTGGCCCCAAGTCAGAAAAATGAGCAATCTCCTCTAGTGTGATTTGCAGCAGCCCTCAATATGGATTGAGGCTCAATGTCAAGAAGTCAAAGATTCTCACCACTGGACCCATTGACAGCATCAGGATGGATGGTGAAGAGATTGAGATTGTTTACAGCTTCAGTTTGCTTGGCTCCACAGTCAACACTCTTGGCACCAGCAGCCAGGAAATTAAAAGACGCATTGCGATGCAAAAGTCTACTGTTAGAAACCTTTCCAAAGTTCTGAAGAACAAAGGTGTCTCTCTGGAGACTAAGGTGCGTCTGATACAGGCCATGTTCTTTGCAATCACCTGTTGTGCATCAGAGAGTTGGATAATGACTAAGGAGGATAGAAGCAGAATTGATGCCTTTGAGATGTGGTGCTGGAGAAGAGTATTGAGGGTACCATAGACTGCTGGGAAAACAAACAGATTCATCCTGGAAAGGGTTAAACTGGGTGGCTCCTTGGAGGCAAGGATTCTGAGGCTCTTTCTAACATACTTTGGACATGTTGTGAGGAGAGACCGGTCCTTGGAGAGGGACATCATGCTTGGGAGGGTGGAGGGACAGCGCAGTAGGGGAAGGCCCTCTATGAGGTGGATTGATTCAGTGACTGGGGTAATTGGGGTGTGTGTATCAGAGACAGTGCGATTGGCACAGGACAGAGCGGAGTTTAGGGCTGTTGTACACAGGGTCGCTATGAGTCGCAAATGACTCGACGGCTCATAACAATAGCAGAAACCTACTGGAGGGTCCACTATGAGCCTGTTCTGCCAGCACATACTAACTCCACCAGAGCTCCCTAGCCTAAAGGTTAGAGGTTCGAATCCATCAGCTGCTCCAAGGAAGAAAGATAAGCAGGAGTCTTCTGTAAGTCTTTACGGTGTCAGAACTCTGCTGGGGTTGGGATCAATAGCAGTAGAAATGGGTTTGCTTTTAACTAATTATCTCTGCAAAAACCACTATCACCAAGCAAGCTCACACTCAGGAGCATGGTGTGATAGGAGCTCAACGTATTTGGGGGCGGGGGCAGGTGCCATAGTTCAAACCAGAACCCCAGACACCCAGCACCTTTGGAATCACAAAGCGCACGGAGTTTCCAGCTCACCCCAAGCCCATTCCATGTGGCATCTCTTCCTCGTGTATCCTTTATCTTGCCGGGTCACTGGGACAGCAAGAGGAGTCACAGAACAATTTACAATATCTCAGTGCGACGTGGTGTCAGGTTGGAGGGTGGACGTGTGCGACTTGGGATAAACGCAATCCCAGCGCCCTTTGGTGCCTCCTTTTACAGAGAGGGATGCGTAACTTTTCTTCTAGAGATAAACTTGATTACATTACTTATTTATACTATGTACATTGCATTAGAGTTTAAAAAAAATAGAGATTTTTAAAATCAGTGCTTTCTTATCCACTGCTAATAACAGATTATTAAAAAGGAGAATCTTAAACAAGCAGCTCACCTCTAGGTCTTGAGACTGCTTGCTTGATTTTACACGTTTTGCTAAACTTGGCAGACAAAAATCTCGAAATATCATCTCTGCTCACTTTCAATCCCTCATTTTCATACCGATGCTGTGCTTTTGTGCTGGAGTCTGTGACATACAGGCCAAATAGCATGAGCGAGGTGGCAAAAAACCCAAACCCAGCAACTCTGAAGCCACGAAGACTCAGGCTTAAAAATCAAGTTTTCCCTTCACTAGCTGGAGATAACTGATCTCAGTTTGTGAATTCATAAACATGAATGGACATTAAAGGATTGATGTGCGATAGTGGTTGTTAGCGTAAGTCAATTCAGCCTGGTACCCCACGCACAAGGGGACAGGCTGCTGCCTCGTCCTTTGACACATGTGAGCCGTTGCAAGTGTAACGACTGAGATCTACATGGTTTCATTGAGTGAGTTTTTGGAAAGAGATTACCAGCCTTTTCTTCCAAGGCTTAGTCTGGAAGCTCCACGGAAACATGTCCAGTGTGGATGGCCTGGTTGGCATGTGAAATACTGGTGTCTATTGTTGTTGTGTACTGTGGAGTTGAAACCCAACCTCAGCTAACACTTCAGCAGGTTTTCAGAAACAGTAAATCACACGGGAATTGATTGCCCATCCTTCTAGCTTCGTAAAAAGAGTGAAGACCGCATGGAACCGACCGCCTCTGACGTCCACTACAAGGAGAAACCGTCACCATCAGCAACAACCACAGCACAGAGCAAATTGCCACGTGGCCAGACATGCTGCCCCACACTGCAAAACCTACTTCTATCAGTTCTAACACTACCTGAATCTCAACCCCCACGGCCCTCACTGTCTCCAATACTGATCCAAAATCAGGTACAACAGCCATACAGAAAACACTGAATCATATTCTCAGATATGGGGTTTATTGGGGACAGTGAGAGGTTACAACTCAGGCGGGATTCAATCTCTCAGTGAGGGAAGCTTCTCAGACCCTTCAGTCTTGCAGACTTAGGTCAGTATTAAAAAATTCTCTTGGTCCTGCTAATTATGACATCTTCCCTCCGTCAGTCCTCCGCTTGGACAAATGCCTGGCTCTGGCTCCATGGGGCAGTGGTTCCTAGGTCCAGTTATGACATCTCCCCTCCCTCAGTACTTGGACACTGGCTTTGGCTCCATGGGACAGCGATTCCAAGTCAGTTCTGTCTCATGTCAGTCTCTGCTTCTCCATAGTAACTGCTGCTGAAGCAAGTCCTATCTGACCAGCACAGGAATCTCCGTCCCCAAAGAATGCAGGCTGCATTCTCTGCTGCTTCTTCCTAACTGGCAGTGAGATTCCCGATTTCTGCTGTTGAATTCACTGGGCTTAAAGCTGGTCAAATGGCAAAACTGGCTAATACCCTCTTGGATAGATCGTACACCCTGTTTGCCTGTTTCCATTCATCCATGTGACTAAAGGCAAAGGTGACTGGAACTCCATTTTTTTAAAAAACTTATTTGACATTGGTTTGCATGTAAAATTCATGTACATTGTGTTTCACACATTCCTTCATGCACATTGCACGTCATGTAATAATTTGTATACATTGTGTCTTATGAAATTAATCACCATTGATCTATGCCTCCCATTACCCCATCTTCTCAGGTCGTCACTAGATCTTTGTTAATTCTGTCACCTCCACCAAACTCTGTGACCCCCTGACTTCCACCCTGCACACCTTCGGCCCTCCCAGTTCCCTCCCCTTCCTCTCATGGGCCCTCATATACATCTTACTAGTTATTCTTCTATTTTTCCTTTTTATTTTTTTACAATAATGATCTTAAGCAATATTTGTCTTCATGAGACAGAGTTAGTTCACTCAGCATAATGCTCTCCATTCTCTTGCAGGTTGTGCAGTAATTTTGAAATTCCTGCTCCTGGGTGTTGTATAGTAGTCCATCATGTGAGTGCATCACAATTTCTCAGTCCATTCATTGTTGGACATCTGGGCTGTTTAGCGATGTCATTTTGGACCATGAACCACTGCATTGCAAGCTTCCGTCATCACAGGCACACTCAAGTTCCACCTCATGGCAAGCTAGCAGCTGCGAGCTTGCTGTCCCCCCAGCTGCCCACTGCTGTCAAGCTGGTTTCAGCTCAGAGCTGACCTTACAGACAGTTTCCAAAGCTTTAAATCACACAGCAGCAACAGCCCGTCTTTCTCCTCTGGGTGGCTGGTGGATTACAGCTCCCGGGAAGCTCAACCCAGGAGTTAGCGGTGTGACTTTGTACAGACAATGCCACCAAAGCCCCCAGGATAGGTGGGAGAAGGTTTCATTGCCTGCATTTAAGAGAAAAGTATCAAAGGCTTACAGCCTAGTGAGGAGATGGCTGGAATGAATGCTCTAAGGCCGCTACAAAGTGGCAAGTCCTAGCAGAAGGGAGGTGTTGGCAGTGACCTGATAGAGCTGTGACTTCCTGCTAGTCAGGAGAGACAGCACATCAGGTACACTAATGTTCACACAATTTTCAGCTGACCACCTGCCTCTCAGCCCTTTTCTCGGTCCTCACTGATGTTTCAAATACCAATGATATCAACTATGGTGGACATGTTTCAGTGGACTAAGAGGAGGAATAAAGGTCTGACAATCTCCTGAAAATTAGGCAGCGGAGGTGAGTTCTCTCCAATAAGCCACAGACAGATACATGTTCTTGTGCGCTGAGCCCAGGCGCTGACGGCAAGTCGGCCTAGACGTCTGAGAAGCCACGTGGGACTCAGCAGAGATTGTACCTGTTGTTATCTATCTGTAGGTCCTCCCAGGTGTTGTTGGTGTGTGGCCATGGTGTCAGAACTGACTCAAAGCTGACCCTCCAGTGGGCTTTCAGAACCTGTAAACAGCGCGGGAGAAGACTGCCTATCTTTTTCCCACAGAGCCACTGGTGGACTTGAACTACCTGCCTCTGGCTTGGCAGTATAACTTATTTTTCCCTAGGCTACCAGAGCTCCCTGTCAGATGAGAGGGAGAAAGAAACATGTACTTGTGCTGAGCACTGCCGAGGCTGGAGTTGGTTCCTATAGCAGCATAATCTCACCTGTCCTAATGCAGGCAGCTGGGTGCTTTTCGAAAGCTCACTGGATGTCTTGTTATGTGGCCGTTGGAAAAGCAAATCTCTGTCAAAGAGGGGAGGTGGTAGCTCACTGGCACAGCTCTCACCTTCCACGTAGGTGACATGGGTCCCCTGCCAATGCACCTCACGTGCAGACACCCCTCATTTGTCTGTGAGACCTCTGTGTAGCTATGGTGCCAGGCAGGTTCCTGTGCAGCTCCCAGACTGAAACAGATGAGGAAGAAAGGCCTGGCAATACATTATCAAATGTCAACTGGTGGAAACCCTGTGGATCCCAAGAGTCTGATGTGCAGCATGTGCTGGGGCTGGTGCAGGAATAGACACTGTTTCTCATCAGGGTGTGAGAGGCTGTAGAGAATCCAGGCAAACTCCCAGCAGCGGACAAGCCCCACACACACTTCTTCTTCAGCCCTGAACCTAGACCTGCCAACTCCTCCTGACCCACCCTCAGGGGACACCTGGGAGCTTGTTGCAAGCCCCCACACCAGCCCAGGAAATCGCAGGGAGATGTGCTTAAATTGTGCTTAATTGAGACATTGTTATTTTGCTGTCAAGTTGGGCCAAAACATAGCTGACCCTGTAACCAATTTCCAAAGGGAATAAATCACTCCCACAGAGGAGGTTGCCCATCCTTCTCCCACAGAGCATCTGGACTACTTGAACAGCATGCCTTTGGGACTGTAGAGCAGCTTCTTATCATTGGGCCCCCAGAGCTCTTAAATCTATATTTAAGGAAACATTTACCATTTCACCGTTCTTCTCATGTACAGGTCAGTCCCACTAGCTGCGTTCATCATGATATACATCTATTTTCAAATATTTCCTTCACCCTCTACAAGCTCAGTGTCCCCTCCAAAGTGGCTCCCTTCTCCTCCCTCCCACCCGTTCTGGAAACCACCAGACCGTAATACGCTCCCATGGTCACCCGATAGTGCTGAGTCAGAGTAACCCTCCACGGAGCTTCCCCAAAAGTCGTCCTATCTTTCTCCCAAGGAGCAGCTGGAGGAGTCAAACCACTGACCTTTCAGTTAGTAACCAGATATGCCTAGACACCAGCGCTCCTGGTAACCAGCTGTTGTTGTTGTTAAGTGCTGTCAAGGCGTAGGCAGCTCATAGTGACCCTGTGAACAAAAGACCTGAACACTTGTGGGGGTTTTTTGTTTTGTTTTTTAAAATTATTAATTTTAATAGACATTTACAGAGGTTTTGGATTTCCGTTCATTCATTGCCGCACTTTTCTCCCTGCCCACCCCTCCCCACCAGCTTGCTCCTGAACACTTGTGTGACTTTCATCCTCTCTCCAGGTTCATAGAGTTTCTGGAGGCAAGCTATTATGGAAGTGGATGCCACTCCTGCCTCCAAGCTTGTTCTAATCGGGGAGCTCCACCAAACATTGTCCACCATGGGTAACCATTATTGCATCTTATACATCAGTTTCACAGTGTTCAGCTTTACAGCAACCACAAGTTACCTCTGTACAGGAAGTGGACAGACCAGGGCTATACGGCTTAGAAAAATATTTTACCAAAAACAACTAAAAACAGGAGGGCCCTACTGAATTTAAGAACCAGAGCATGATTCAAACTCCATGAGCTCCGTCATTCCACATTCCTCCATAATCACGCATTCTCATTGGCTCTCACCACCCAAAAGCACCCGTCTGGGAGCATTCCGCTGCTTCTTCAGTCTCCTGCTATTCTGATGCCTCGTGTTTCTTCATAGAGTCTGACTTCTTTTATGGTTTGTCCACCATGTAGACTGAGTGCACATGAGGAAAGGATACTAGATAAACAGAAGATGAACAAAGGCCTGAAGCCTCTCTAGAACTGTCATAATTTCTCCAAGTTTTTAGACTTTCCTTAGGCATGTAGCTGAGGAAGTGGATGCCAGTCCTGCTTCCAAACCTGAATTAATCTGGGAGCTCCAACAAACACTGCCCATGATGGGTAGCCATTATGGTGTCTGACACACCTCTGGCCCAGTTGTCCATCATCACAGCAACTCTGTGTTATTTCAGTACAGCAAATAATCAGACCTCTGCTGGACCACTCAAAAGAGCGTTCATCTGAAATCATTAACATTTGGCCGAGGGTCCTGGTAGCCAGTAGCAAACATACCACCCCCCCCTTCACATTAAAATCCAAAAGAAAGTCAACTGCATCTCTTTCATCTCGGGGATGACAGTACATGTGTTTTCCACACTGAAAGACAGCGTGTCAGCTGTATGGGAACAAAGCAGGCAAGCAGAGGAGAACTGGCAGAGAGGAAGGGGTCAGGTGGGGAGACACAGCTTCCTGCTCTGCCCGGGCCCTGCTGGTACCCTCCTTCTCTGTTTTCCAAATACATTTCATACACTCTAGTGTTTTGCTTACTTTAGTGGAGTTTTTGTCCCTTTTAAGCAAAAAAATCCTGAATGCCACATTTTTATCACATAGCGCACCCACACATATAACACATGATGTGGTGCACTTGTAAAAATACCCCAGGGGGTTGCGTGGTTGGTAAAAATGCACAATGCATCTGTTATGTAAGGCTGACTATGGTAGTGTTTCCTTAAGGACCCCTGGTGGCGTAGTGCCCCTACATGGTGACTGCTAGCTGAAAGGTTTGTGGTCCGGGTCCACCAGCTGGTCCACAGGTGACAGAGGAGAAATCTGCTCTGGTGAAGATTTACAGCCTCAGAAACCCAGTGGAGGGTCATCATGTGTTGAACTCAACCCAATCGCAGTGGGTTGGGTTCTGGCGGTGATTTTTGGGTTTGGGAGGGTTTTTTCTTTCCTTTTTCTTGTCTGAGTCTATAGGACGTCACGCTTGGAAAAGTCAAGGATCAACAAGAGAAAGGAAGACCTTCAAAGAGATGGACTGACACAGTGCTGGCAACCTTGAAGCCTCCTGTGTCGTCTTCACAGGCTCTGCTACAAGATGTCCCTACTCAGTGATAGGTCCTTCCTAACAATGTGTCCAAGCCAACAGGTCACAGCTGAGGACAATATTCTATGATCTGTAGAGTTTTCATTGGCCAGCCAACAAGTCAGTCCTGGAGAAGGTGAAGCCAAACTGCTCACTGGAGGCAAAGATTGTGAAGCTCTGTCTCATATACTTTGGGCATAGGGCCAGGAGGGACCAGTCTTTGGAGAGGGACATCATGATTGGAAGGGTTAAGGGTCAGTACAGGAGAGGAAGACCCCGGATGAGATGGATTGACACAGTAACTGGAATATTTGGGGCAGGTATGTTGGAAACAGAGGGATCAGATTAGGACAGAGCAGGGTTCAGAGCTATTGTGCACAGGGTCGCAGTGAGTCATGGATGACTTGATTCCACAGAACAAGAGCTTTCAGAAATGGGTCTCCAGGCTTTTCATCATAGTGTGTCTGCATCTGGAGGCCCCACTGGGTCCCTGTAGGAGACACTGTTGGCACGTGAAATACTGATGGCGTGGGCTCTGGCATCTCAGCACCACCAGGCACCATGGTAAGAAAAACTGGTGGAACTATGCACATGTGCATCACTTCTGCATCTCAAACCAACTGCAAACAGCAAAGCTGATGGAAAGAAGGCGAGGAATACTTTGCAGCCAATACATCTATGGACATTTACTGAAGGAAATGGAGACTGTCTGAAGCTCCAGGGCTGGTGAAAATTCCACATTGTCCCAGTTGCTGTCAAGATGACTGATGCATGGTGACCACATGTAGGCTCTAGAGGATGTTCAGAGGCTGAATTTTCCAAAGGAGGTTGTCAGGCCTTTCTTCCGAAGCACCACTGCGTGGACTTGAACTTCCGAATTTCCAGTCATCTGCCATCTAATTTCTCTAGTGCTGTGTTCACGGGGAAATCAAAAGTAGAGAACAAAAATGTGTTCTCTTCCAGCTCAAGAGGCAGAGAGTCCAAATTCAGGGTACTGGCTTGAGGAGCGGCCCCCGCTTCCACTTATGATGAGAAGTCTTTTGTTTCCTTCAACATCTGCAGGCCTGGCATTCCTTGGAGATCCCCATGAGTCTGACCGTTCGTGGTATAAAAGAGCTTCCTAGCGCAGGAACCTGGATCCGAGACGGTGAACTCCACTCCAGGCAGAGTTCCTCCCTTCTCGGCTCACTGTCCTCCTCTGGTATCTTACAGTCACACTTAGGGCATCTTCTCTTATCGGGATGGGATTTACTTCAAGCACTTTGCCAGAGATTTGGAACTAACTCCCTGCTGACCCTTCAGCAGGTTTGAGAGACTATGAATCGCTCGGGAGGACATTGCCCATCCTTGTGGAGCTGCTGGTGGATTTGAATCGCCAGAGAAGTGCATGCTGCCTTTTGGGTTAACAGCACACTGTTCTACAGACTACAGATCCTTGGGTTGTGGTTAAGGAGTGTCGTTGTTGTTAGATGCCACTGCGTAGCATACAACTCTTAGAGACCCTGTGAACAACAGATCCGAACTCTGTCCTAACCTGAACCATCCTCACATCCTCTGACATTCTTGAACATTACTGCATCACTGTGTTAATCCATCTTGTTGAGGGTCTTCCTCTCTCTTGTTGTCCCTCCACCTTCCCAAGCACGATATCCCTCTCCGAGGAATAGCCTCTACAGGCAATACACCCAGGTATGTGAGATGAAGCCTTAGCATCCTTTTTCTGAGTAGTGTTGTATTCCATCCTGAATTCTCTGGGAATGATCTGGTCTATCAGCTGCTGAGGAATCATTACATTGCTTCCCCACTCCATCATTGTGTCCATGTATTTTGGGGGTTGTCAAGAGCGGCCAGTCTTTGGGAAAAGCCATCATACTGAAAAATGGTGGAGGGTCCGATAAAGAGAACAAGACCTTCAACAAGATGAATTTGACATAGTGACTACTGTAACAATGGGCTCAAGCTTGGCAGAGAGGGTGAGGATGGTCCAGAGTGGGGCAAGGTTCAGATCTGTTATTCATAGCGTCCTGGTCACTAAGAGTTACCATCAACCACAGTTGGGTTACCTAACAACAATGAAAACATTGTGGGTGAAACAATTCCATCTAGGTCAGTATCCAAGCACACTGGCCACTGTACTGGTCCAAGGAGACAAGCATTTGTTTTGTGGTTTGGTTTGTTTGTTGTTTTTTTTTTACATGTGTCATTTAGTTGACTCCTTTCAGAAAACCTTCAAAGCTGGTGGTATCAACCCATTTTATTGCTAAACAAACTAAGGTTCAGCAGTGTTAATAATTTGACCAACTTCACAAATTTTTAATTGTAAAAGTCAGGAATTTAAACCAGACCCATCTCATGTTATGGCCTTGACATTTTCTGCATCTCCCTACTGTCTTATTTAGAGGGGAGAAAACATAAGAAGAAATAAAGATATTCTCATGGAAGCTAAATAGGCGTATCGATGGCATACTTTTTCAAGGACGTGGAAAAGACGCCTAGACAGCACAGCCATTCTGTGAAATGAAATCTTATAATTATGACCCAAATCACAGCCCCACAGGGATAAGCTGATTGTGTGCACGCCTGAAGTCAAAGCTCTTCGCAGGAAGTTCAAGGCGAAGTCTCAGCTCTCTTTTCTGTCCACAAATAGAGAACTTGTCACAGTGCATACTTATCCAGCATAGACCAGACGGTCTGGGAGTGAGACGGTGGCGAAGATGCCAGCAGGAGTGCAAAGGTGAACAAAATGAAACTAATCTCCACAACTTCATTCTGGAATCTATTGCTTTTCTGCAAGGAAAGGGCTGGAAGGTTTTTTCCACATTAAGCACTTTTCTTTTCAGGAAAGTATCTATTCTTTTTATAGTCATTTAGGTAGAAATTTACAAAGCAGTTTGGTTTTCCATTCAACCTCTCACCCACATTTTGTTTTTAGAACATGCAATACCACAATGTAACCACACTCTCCCCACTTCCTCTCTGTGATGCTATTTTCCATTTATTCTTTGAGCTTACCCCTTCCTGCCTGCTGGACTTTATACTTGGGCAAATGCTCTCTCTTGTAGACTTGGGGTTTTGGAAATTGAGGTTCACATGGTCCAGTAGTCCTTTGGACTAATTACTTTTGCTTCCCTCACCCATTCTTGGTTGTGGACATGGACAGGCCAAGAGTTACACCTTAGAAGACTGCTTGGAGGCCTCAGTCCCTATCCACCAAAGTGGAATGTAGAACCCTGTTTTGTAGACCATGATAAGAACATGTCCTGGGGGTGGGGGGGGGTAGCTAGTTCAGGAAACATTTAGGGAATGTACATGCCATGAAGGAACTGGTGATCAGGATGGTGGAACTGTGTTTATTGTTTATAGTGGGTTTATTATCCAGAGTGGCCTTCCTTGGCCATGGCCTTGGACTTTGAACAACAGTGTAAGAACATGAGCCATTTCCTTGAGATCTCTCTCTCTCTCATCTCTCTTTCATTCTCTTTCTCATTCTCTCTTTCATTCTCTCTCTCATTCTCTCTCTCTCATTCTCTTGCTCTCTCCTTCTGAGAGAGAGAGAGAGAGACACCAAGCAGCTGCTTGGAAGCAAGGGTTTTGAAGCTTTGTCTCATATATGTTGGGTATGTTGCCATGAGGGACCAGTCCTTGAAGAAGGACATCATGCTTGGAAGGGTGGACTGTGCAAGAGAGGAAGACTTTTGGTACAGTACAGTCATATACCAACTGGGGTAATGAGGGAAGGTGTGTGGAAGACAGTGAGATTGGCTCAGGACAGAGCAGGTTTCAGAGCTGTTGTACATATGTATGGTCACTATGAGTCACAGGAGACTCGATGGCACATAGCAACAACGATAGATCTAGATAGCTCTATATCCCTCAGATTAGGAGTTCAAACTCACCAGCTGCTCTGAGGGAAAACGAGAGCAGTCTTCTCCCGTAAGGGTCATGTCCTCAGAAAGCTGATGGAGGACCACATGTATCAGAATCAACTCCACAGCAGCTGAAAGAGGAGAAGGGCCTACCTCACTACCTGCTTATATATCTACCCTCTGAGATAAAGGCTGCGTTGGTTTGCTTCTGTAGAGAACCAAGTCTAAGGCACTGGGTACAGGCACAGGTGTGGGGTACAGGCACAGGTGTGGAGCACAGGTATGGGGTCTAGGCACAGGTAGAGGAATGCAGGCACAGATATGGGGTGTAGGCACAGGCAGGAGGTGTAGACACAGGTATGGGGTATAGGGACAGTGGGGGGTATAGGCACGGGGATAGGGGATAGGCACAGATACAGAAGATCATGATGGATACAAACTGCTGGCTTGTGTCACTCTTACTCTAAAAGCTGGTGTTTGAGCTCACTCCGTGGCACCACCCTTCAAATCAGAGAAGCAGGCATGTGGCAGGCACGTTGGAGGTATTCTTTGAAGTAACGTGGTCATGGATATTTTTCTACCTCTCCCAGGTTTGTAATGCTCATCTTCACAACCCTGTCGCTCAGTGCTCTGTGACAGTCATTGTTAGAGGCCGTTGAGTGAGATGCCACACTCACGGTGGCTCCATGCACCTCAAAACGGACACTGCCGAGCTCTGTCTCCAGGACCCCAGGTGGGCCCCAGTCCACAGTGGTGGTCACCGTGTCCTGCCAGTGCCTTCCAGCCCGGGGAGCCGCCTCACAGCACCGTGCACACCGTGATCCACAGAGCTTCCGCTGTCTCCTTTTCCCTGGTGACTGGACATCGTCCACCGTGGGTGACTCTTCTGGAACAGCTCCCATAGGTGCTCCTGACGTGAGCCAGGACCTTTCCAGTCACCTCACACACAGTTGTTGTTATGTGAGCAGATGCATGCAGACTTGGAACAAAAAACAGATGCCTTCAAGTAGGAATGTTGGGAAAGGATTTAACCATGGTCTGCCAGAGAGGAAACAACTGTGCCTTGGCCACTGTGCAATCAGAATGCTCCTTAGATGAGGGGATGGGGACACCTGAGCTCTTGCACTTGGGAGATGTTGTCAGGAGGGAGCAGTCCTCGGAGAAGGGCATCCAGCTTGGCTAAGTAGAGATTCCACAAAAAAGAAGACCTTCAGCAGGGTGGATTGACACAGTGGCTATGAACTCCCACAGCAATGACAGTGAGGACCGTGCTGGGTCAGGCAACGCTTCTTCCCGCACTTCACGGGGTCGCTGTGGCTCTCGTCCAACTCAACCACACTAGAATAACAGACTTCCATTCCAGTAGAAACATATCCGTGACTACCGCGTGACAACTGGTCAGACAGGTGTGGTCTACGGCCATAGGTGGGGACAAAGAGTCAAACAGACCTGAGTCACCTTTTTTTTTTTTTGTGGTGAGAAAAATGTGTATTTAGAATTAGCCCGCTGGACTCAGTTTAGATGATCCCAAGTTTGTTGGCAACATTCAAAGCATCACAGTCAGGAGCAAGTCGAACACAGGCCTTCTTCTCTCCATCAGGCCTAATCAAAGTGTTGACCTTGGCCACATCAATGTCATAGAGCTTCTTTACAGCTTGTTTAATTTGGTGCTTATTGGCCTTGACGTCCACCATGAACCAAGTGTGTTGTTATCTTCTATCTTCTTCATGGCTGACTCAGTGGTCAGGGGAACTTGATGATGACATAGTGGTCAAGCTTGTTTCTCCAGGGGGCGCTCTTCCGGGGGTATTTGGGCTGCCTTTGGGGTCTCAGCATCTTAGGCCTCCAGAAGGTGGGTGACATGTGGGTCTTCTTTTTTTTTTTTTTTAGCTGTGGATGCCCTTCAGGATGCCTTATTGGCCTTTAATGCCTTTGCTTTGGTCCAGTTTTGGCAGGAGCAGGGGCTTCCTTCTTCGCTCTTGGTGCCATCTTCGTAGAAAGGGGGCCACCCTTCTATGTAGAGAAACAGCTGGGTCTGAGATTACAGAGTAACAGAGTAGAACTGCCCCTACAGCATTTTCTAGACTGGTGGCGTAGTAGGAAGGAATTGTACCATCAACGCAAAAGTGCATGGTTCAAATCTACCAGCTGCTCTGCAAGAGAAATATGGGAAACTCCTTCTGTGCAGAAACCCGATGCCTCTGAAAAGCCGCTAGAGGGTCTGCAGTCAGTGCGCCCCAGCTCAGTGGGACTCAAGCTCTGGCTGCGCGGCTTCTAAACAGACCTGCTGCTTGTTTTGGGAGCCCACGGATAGTCAGCGCTCTTCTTTAACACCACAGCTCCAAGGCTTCATTCTTCTGCTACCGTCTTTGCTCATTGTCCACCTGTCAGATGCGTAGACGAGGACGGTGACACTTCACCTCACATACTATGGGTGTGTTGTTAGGACGGGCTATGCATTGGAATGGGACATCATCCTTGGAAAGGTGGAGTGTCCGCGAAAGAGACGAAGGCCCTCAGCACGATGCATCCCGTCGGTGTCCGCCGAGGCTCAGGTGCGTTAGGGCTGATGGGGAAGACAGTAGGACAGAGTTCAGATGGGCTGCCCACAGGGTCGCTATGAACTATGCTTGGCTTAACGACACCTAACAACAGTCTTTATGGAAGTGGGTCACCAGGTCATTCTCGAGAGCTCATGGGTGGGTTCACACCTCCTAGAGCCAAGTGCTTGACAACTGCACCAGCAGAAGTTCTCCTCTTGAGTCTATTGTTATCACCAGGTTCTGACATCATGTCAGTGTAACTCACAACCATAGTATGTCCATGATGATGAACCCCGCCATTCCTGCACCAACCCTACAAGACAGGACGAACCCCTCCATTCCTCGACCATCCTCACAGGACAGGACGACCCCCGCCGTTCCTGGACCGTCCTCACAGGACAGGACGACCCCCGCCGTTCCTGCACCAACCCTACAAGACAGGAC
>NW_006399764.1:29661783-29665957 GCF_000299155.1 Elephantulus edwardii | reverse complement strand
CCCCTCCATTCCTGCACCAACCCTACAAGACAGGACGAACCCCGCCGTTCCTGGACCCTCCTCACAGGACAGGACGAACCCCGCCGTTCCTGGACCCTCCTCACAAGAGTTGCTGTCTGTGAGCCCCTCGATGCAACCACTGTGTCAGTCAATCACACGAAGGGTCCTCCTCGTTCTCACTGACCCTTCTCACCAAGCATGACGTCCTTCCCCAGGGACAATACATACAAGTACATGAGACGACACCTCTCCACCCCCACGTCTAAGAACCAGGTGTCTTCTGAGAGAGCTCCATTCGTTCTCTGGCAGTCTGCGGTTTACCCAGTCTTCCTGACCCACGTCTTGATTAGGGTTTTGGGAAGGTGTGAAATAAGAGCCCGTGCACATTCTTGAGAGCCTCTGGTGTACCCGGGCCCCGTGAGGAAGCACCAGCTCACAGACCGATGTGCGTGGTCACAGGAAGCTGAGGGTCCACACCCACCACTTTGTCACTATTGTCTTTCTCATGTCTGTCATTTCCACAAGCCAACATAATGTGTCCAGGGAAACAAGAGGTTCCCCATGTGTCTAGTGACCAGTTTACAGTGTCCTACCGTCCTGATTAAAGCCTCCTCTGGCCTTGACACTGTGGCAGCAGCCTTCCAACGCCATGTTTATTGTTGTTCTGCGGATTCCACCCCACTGCATACAGAAATAGCGTAAATCAGGGAACGGTGGTGAGGTCCATAAAACCGGGTCATGAATATTTCATCACTACCCACTTGCTTTCCATGTCTATTCTGCTTCCCCCACATGTTGTGTGTTTATGTGTCAGTGCCTTGTTCCCCAGCAGCCCTGAAATCCCCCTGCCAGGTGTGCCCGGGCTGCCGAGCCCACGCCTGTGGCTGGTGGCAGTCGGAAGTAGTGACAGGTGGTTTGGTCCTTCGTCCTCACCCCCCTCATTTTTCAGCTCGCACCCCCAGCCTGCCAGGCTGCCTCAGTCACAGGGCCTTCAGTTCTGTTGTCACCATGCTGATTAGCAGGCTCTGCACATCGACGCCCAGACGGGTCTGCCGAACCGAGGCCCCGTGTTCCAAGCCCTCTCGGCGCCCCATTGTGCTGTCCCTGGCTGGGTGCTGTCACCACACTGGGTGAGTGCAGTCTGTCCCCCTCCCTGCACTGGGACCAGTGATTGGTATGAACCTGCTAGTCCCACATAAGACAGGGCCATTGTCACCTGCTCCTGCAAGAGTCCCTGGCTCCACAAAATCCCTCTTGGGAAGCAGTGGGGGGGAGGGGGATGGGGAATTTCAATTGCAGCAAATCTGGAGTGAGTCTGAGTTCTTCTCTCAAGATGCCAGCCTTTCCTCCTACCAGACCACACCCTAGATAGGAACACGACCCTTCGGTCCTGACAGGATATGGGGAATGTCATAATTAAATCTGCAATTCTGCAATGAAACAATTTCCCTCTTTTTCACTGTCACCAGCATAATAACAGCCTGTGGGATCTGTATTTTCTGGCTGTGAGTCCTTTTATGGACTGTAGGAGAAAAAATTCCAGCAGGTTCCTTTCTCAGCTCTGAGGAGGACTCCTGACAGAAATATGGCTTTTCATGTTATTGTCTCTTTCTAGCCTCTGAGCAACTGTCTTCAAGCAGAGAGCTCTCTGCTGCGCTGGTGCGGCGTCACTCCAGATTTTTGGAAAACCTCTGTCTCCCTGCCTTGCTATCCTCTCTCCTTTGGACTGGGGGGTGACCAGCCAGCTAAGGGACAAGGTGGTGGCATGTACAGATTAAGGGGAGACAAAAAGTGGGGGAGGGGGCCATTCAGAGGGGAATGAAGCCAGAAGGAGCTCTGTCTCCGGGGTTTCTGGAAGAGAGGTAAAAGAAGATGAGAAATGCATTCTGGGCAAATCTTCCCCTCCCGTTTATTTTGCTAGCCAAGATAAATATCACAGCTCATAGCTAACATTTGAAAAGCAGGGCCAAAGAAAATGATGGATTAATAAGTCCAAGGACAGAATAATAGACAGGAAATATGTCCTAAAGAGGATGCACCTCCCAGTCTAAGAAGGGCAGGGAAAAAAATCTCGAGAGCAAATGGAAAAGAAAAAACCCAACAAAATAAAACACGCAGCATGCCACAGCAACCTTAACTAAAAAGCCCTCCTGTAGTTGTGCTAAATATTAATTACTGTTGCCCGAGACCCCAAGGGCACGATCGGCAGAGAAGCCCATCTCTTTGGGCTGTTGGAGATTCTTCGTGTGGTCGCCCACGCTCTGAGCACCGCGGATTGAATGCCGGCCTAAACATCCCCACTGCAATTACAGGTGCTGGTATTCCGCACACATGCCTGTCCCCATCATGGTCGCTGATGAAGCTAATCCAGAGCTTTCTGCATGAACTGTTATAATACCCAGAGCAGCAGGATGGGGCATCACCAAGCACGGCTTTACTGATGGAAGTCTAATGCACTGAGTTTATTTCTAGAAAATAGACCAGGAATGGAAGGTGTCTGAACCAGCCTCAGAGACAAACACTTGTAACCTCCTCCAGCGACAACTCCCCAGGTGCTCAGAGGGTCTCATGTCATCCCTAGACACTGTCCTGAATAGCCTTCTACAGGACTCACATGTTCTAAGACAGACTTGACCTTTCCTTTTCTAAAATTATATGTGTATTTGAAAATTATTTAGGAGTCCCTGGCTGCTGCAAGCAGTCAAAACGCTCAATTGTTAGCCCAGAGGTTGTCAGTGCAAACCCACACAGATGTGTCTCAGAAGAAAGGCCTGGTGACCCGCTTCCAAAGGTCCCAGCCTTCCTCTCTCTTCCTGCTTGTCTGTCTTTCTAAAATGACTGTCTTCCAGCAATAGCAATTAAAATTATAAAATGTATATTAATTCCTGTGTTAAAACCAATTGAAAAATAAGTTTCTGTTTCTTTCAAACACACACACGTCCAAGGTGAGTCTACAGATCCATTCAAACACAAACCTCACAGTTCTGGGTGAGAACTAATCTTTCTCCTAGATGAACCCCCACAACCTAATTCTAATTTTAACAAGCTTATCTCGAGGGCAAAGCTTGCCTTTTAGTATTCTCAATCAAGCCCTGGCTAAAGGAGGGATTATATTTTCTTAATCTATAATATCCCATAGTCATTTATATGAGACATCATCCCCCCCACCTCTATTTTTTCTTGGTTTGCATGTAATTATTCATGTGCATGGTTTTATACAGTCATTAATACACATGGTATTTTGGAAACTTCTGCCGTTTTGGTCTTGATATTCTGGATTGTATTTTCATGCATTTCTGTTGTTTCTAGTACTGTGTGATCTATATCATCTCTATCTTGTGAAGGTTTTAAACTATTCATGAACCTCTCTACCTATACTTTTGATTGTTTCTTCTGTCTTTTGTAATTTCCCCAGCAGTTGTTTGTTTCTCCGCATTGATATGTTCCTTCTAGCTCTCTGGCTCTGGGGTACTCACTTTATTTCTGACCTCTGTTCTTTCCTTCATCGTTTGTACCTTCTCAATAGCTGTTCACATAACTCCACGTCAATGCGTTTCCTCTGCCTCCCTGTGCCTAGGGTATTCACTGGGTCTGCAATTTTAGGAAAATCTGCTTTTTTAGGAAAAGGACTGTTCTGTTATTCACAATGTTTAAAGCTACTTCCTGTGTTTTGACATTATCTGAAGTTTTTCTTGATATGTGTTAGGCCATTTCCTTTTTTTATTATTTAAATATTTTTATTTTGTACTAGTTTACTTGCAAAGTTTGTATACATTGTTTTCTACACACCAGATCCCATTTCCTTTACCCAGCACTCCATTCACTCCTCACATCATGCTGCTCTCTTTCTAACCTTCTTGTCCTCCCCTCCCCTCAGTCCATCCTCACCCCTCTGCTCCCACCTTCCCCATCCTGGAGCCTCATACACGTTCTACAATAATGGTCTTAAACAGTATTTGTCCTTATGAGACTGAGTTAGTTCACTTAGCATAATGCTCTCCACTCCCAAGTTAGGTAGTAATTTAACAAATCAGTGCTCCAACATATTGTGTAGTAAACAGTCTTGGCACCAGCAGCCAGAAAATTAAAAGGCACATTGCCATGGGAAAGTCTGCTGTTAGGGACCTCTCCAAAGCACTGAAGAGCAATGGTATCTCTCTGGAGACTAAGGTGC
>NW_006399764.1:29638430-29661396 GCF_000299155.1 Elephantulus edwardii | reverse complement strand
GAGTTTAGGGCTGTTGTACATAGGGTCACTGTGAGTCGCAAGCAACTCGACGGCACATAACAACAACAACAACATTGTGTAGTATTCCATTGTGTGAATGTGCCACAACTTCTCAATCTATTTAATTGTAATTGGACATTTGGGCTATTTCTGTGGTCTTATGATGGTGAATAACACTGCTATGAACATTGGTGTACAAGTCTCCAATTGTGTCGCAGTTCTCATTCTCTCGGGGTAGGCCATTGCTATTGTGTCTGTGAAGGCTGTTGACAGTTTCTCATCTTTATGATGCTATTGATTAGTTTGAAGACTTAAAGTGTCCCCTTTTGGGGGGAAGGCAACTCACTTTACCAGTAGTCTTTTCTGGTCCTGTGAGTGGGAAAGCTCACGTTTCCTGAAGTCTTTCAGCTTCTCTCTGGTCTGCAGTGCAGCCTTGAAGGAATCTCACTTGAGTGCTTCCTTCTCGCCTCTCTTAAAGTCTGCAGCTGCCCACCGTAGTGTGCAATGAAGCCCAGCCTGGAACCAGTTTTCCCCTGACCGCTTCACTTTCTCAATCCAGGCTAGGAGGTGGGGGCAGCCCCTGGGACCACTGTACAGCTGCCCTTGCAGGTCTTACGTAGCCTGGGAGAAATCTCTCCTGTATCAGACCCTTCTCTCCTAAAGCCTGTAACTGCCCCTGGAGGTGCACAGCATGACTGGAGACTAGTTTCCCCCTGAAGGCCGCACTTCTCTATTCATACATTGTATTTCATATAAGTAATTACTATTGAAGTATGCCTATTCTTGCCCCCACTTTTCAAGTCTCCATTGAATCTTTCCTCTCCCTTCACCTCCCTTCCCCTGCCCACTAACCTCTGCTAGTCTGGTCATTTCCTCCCCTTCGCCTTTTGAACATCAACACACATCTTGTACAGTGATCCTCCGAATTTCACAACAGTAGCCTTATGCAGTATTCATCCTTATGTGTAAGTTCTTCTACTCAGCACAATGTTCTCTAGACTCTCCCATGTCGAATAGTATTTTATGAAACCGTTGCTCCTGTGCTGCATGGTATTCCATTGAGTGAATGCACTCCACTTTCTCAATCCATTTGTTTGTTGCTGGGCGTTTGGACTGTTTCCATTTTCTTTATATTGTGGATAATGCTGCTATGAATATGGGTGTGCATATCTCCATTCATGTCTCCGTTCTGAATTCCCAGGGATATAGTCCTTACTTTTTAAAATTAGATAGAACAAGCTATTTGGCTTCTGAGGTAGGTTGAAGTTGGTGCCCATCAGAGCTCACTTTCAGGACTTGAAGTTAAAGGAACTTTGCAAATACGCTCGCTTAGTGATTATTCAGTCCGTTGGAGTAAAAGCAGGAGGCATGCAGCACGAAGGGACAAGCTGAGCTTGGATGTGCTCATCAGCCCGGTCCACCTAGCATGCATATGAATAAGTGGAAAAGGGTTGCTGGTTTGAGGAGCAGGGAGTCGTGACGACGTCTGGCTTGTTACCTTGTGGGAGATAAGGCTGAGTGAAGGGACCAGCCCATCTGGAATGCAGGGAGAAGTGTAGACTCCTGAATTTATATCTGATGCCCATTTGTGCCTAGCCATGAGTGGCTAGGAATGACCAGGATACAACCAGAGGAGGAAAAGATGACCCATGCTGTAAGACAGTGTCCATCGCTGCAACCTGATGGCTTGCTCTGGATTCGACTTTGCTTATGGATGCAAAAGCTCAAAGTTTCCAAACTGAACAGGAGATCCTTCAGTGAGAGGGACGTGCTTGTTTGCTCAGAGCACTGGTGTGATAGGTGTGGGGTTATCGGAAATTGACTGTCTAAAATGTGCTGTTAAGACATGAGGCACCAAGTAACACGCTGGCTTATTGCTGGATTATTAGGAAGATGATTGTAAGTGGAAAGTTAATTCCTCAAATATGAACGTTCATGGCTAGAAAATCCAGGGGCGGTCAGTGGTATCAAACGTTCATTGTTCAAAATGGTTTTCTTAGTCACAAGTGTGACTTTGTTACACAGATACGTAGGAACAAGTGAATGGACATGTTAGTTTATTCACAAGGGTATTAGCTGGTCTGGTCATTAAATTGAATGGATTCAGCAACACAAATTGAGATTCACACCATCATCCAAGAAGAAGCAGAGAATTCAGAATGCAAGTCCTTCAGGGCCAAAATGTCCTGTGCCATGCAGAATGGGGGCTCCAGGAGCAGCAGCCCCAGAGAACCGGAGATCTGGCAGGAGACGGAGCTCACCTTGGACTTATACCCCACAGAACCAGAGCTGGGAGCCTTTGTCAAGTTTGTTGGAGGACTGCAGGAGAGGAGCCTTGATTGACAGGACTGAGGGCTTTGTAACACTGGCTGAAAGCTGAAGGCTGAGGTGTCCCTGAGCATGTTTTGGAAGCTGTCCTGACTAAGCAGTTATATCCTCTGCTGCAAACCTGAATTACAGCTTTTTGCTTTCCTCATAGTCCCCTTAATCACAGGGGAGAGGAGGAAGCAATAGATCCATAGTAAGTAAGTATATGAAATACAATGAATTTTATAAGACAAAATGCATAGCTAAGAAACTATATATATTAATGACTCTATAAAAGTGAATGATTCTATAAATTTATAATTTTTTTAAAAATTTCACAGCCTTTAAGACCATATGCAGAAGTTCTACTCTTTCCACATGGAGTCCCTCAGAGTCAAAACTGCCTTGAGGGCAACTATCAGAAACAGCAACAAGGAAATCGTTTTTGCTGATATTTATTTTATGTGTACAGAATGAAAAGAGTTTACCATTTTAGCCATTTTTAAATGCACCATTCAGTGACATAAACAACGTCATTGTGTTGTGCAACCATCACTATTATTCATTTAAAGTTTTTCACAACCTCAGAGATTTGCAAAATAGTCCCCAACTTCCAACTATTCCAGTTGCAAAGAACCACACCTCCAACTGTATTGTTTTTAGTACATCGTTAGTAATATGTAGGGAATTCTGATGGTCAAACATTCTTCTAATTGTATAGCACTGGTCTGTCCATTTGTACAGAAGTAACTCATGGTTGCTGTGAAGCTGAACATTGTGACACTGATGTGTCAAACATGATAATGGTCACCCATGGTGGACAATGTTTGGTGGAGCTCCCCGATTCAACCAAGCTTGGAAGCAGGAGTGGCATCCAGAAACTCTATGAACTTGGAGATATGATGAAAGTTATACAAGTGTTCAGGTCTTTTGTTCATAAGGTTACTATGAATCATCTACAACTCAAAGGTACTTCACAACAACAACAACAACAGTGCGTAAGGAGATGAGCTGTCAACCTCAAGGCAGGTGGTTTGAATCTCCCTGTTGTTTCCCTGGAGAAAATGGGCACTCTCCTTTCATGCAGTTCACAGCCTCTGAAAACTTGCGAGAGGGTCAGTCAAGAGGTGGTTCCAACTCAACGGCAATTAGAACTTTTTTATAGTAATATGTATGTGTGTACATATTATGTATTAAATTATAGTGGTAGGTTTACATGCAGTGTTTATAAACCCAAATAAAGATCTTGCTTATAATGAACATGATATTTATAATAATGACACCTTGTGGTGATGGTTGTTGTGTACCATCAAGTTGGAAACGACCCATAGCTGACCCATCCAGTGGGTTTTCAGAGGCAGTTAATCGCATGGAGATCACCCATCGTTCTTCAGCAGAACAGCTGGTGAATTCAAACCACGTTCCAACAGGCTTGCAGCACAGCTTCTTGCCAGTAGGCTACCAGTGCTCCCTAATAATGACAAATAAAGATCAGACTAAGAAAGATGCTGATAAGAAAAGGCAATAACGATGAAAACTTTTTAAAAAGGACCATGTGGTATTTGACACATCAGAACCAAAAGGGGTTACCAGAATAGAATCACATTGTAAGTCAAAGACTACCAGTTACCGCTCTCTTTTTCCCAGCCCCTGTTAGCCACCAATATACTTCAGTCTCTCTGCATGGTTATTTCATAAAAGTAGAGGCATCCAGTATGTGTCCTTTCTGACTGATTTATTTCACTCAGCATAATGTTTTTGAGGCTCATCCGTATCGTAGCAGGAGTCAGGACTTCGTTTCTCTTTAAGCCAGGTGATATTCTATGGAATGGATGGACCACATTGTGTCAATCATTCACCTGTTGCTACGTACCTGGCTTGTTCCCACCTTTCAGCTGTGAGAATTCAGCAGTGAACAGTGGTGTCCACGTGGCTGCTCTATTTGAGTCCTTGCTTTCAAGTGTCTCCGATACTTTAATGAGAATTGAGCCGACCTGGATTCTGTTGGCAGCTCAGCCATGTGCACTTTCATGGTGAGGGTCTAATGATGCCTCTGCGGTTTAGTTACCACCATGGTAAAAGGTCAGCTACAGAAATGACACCCTCAGATACCCCCCAAAAAACCATAACTGCCAACCAAGCAGGTATATGCATACCCATGTTTATCACAGCTTTGTTCACAATAGCAAAGAGTTGGAAACAACCCAAGTGCCCATCAACAAACAAATGGATGGAGAAGCTCTGGTATATTCACACAATGGAATACTATGTAGCATTGAAAAACAAGGAACTCATGAAATATTATGCAAAATGGGTGCCCCTGAAGGACCTTATGCTGAGTGAAAGAGCTCAGTCACAAAAGGACAAATACTGCACAGGACCACTGTTGTAAAGCAGGACTGACATCATGGTTGAGGGAAGACAGGAAAGGAGGAGAGGAATGATGTATATTGCACTGAAACAGATGAGGGAGAGATCTATTTAAAAGGGACATACAAATGGGTATTCTTGTCATTACAGAAGTCCAGAGTGAAGGTTGCACCGAGGAGTGGACTTGGTGGGGAGAGGGATTGCATAACAATGAAAGAGTTTTTCTTTTCTTTTTCAAGGAGAAGAGTGAGTTGGGGAGGAGGGTGTGGGCAGGGAGAAAAGTGCAATAATGACTGACTGGAAATCCTAAGTCTCTGTAAACTTTCATTAAAATGAATAAGTAAATTTTTAAAAAAGAAATAAAAAGAGGTGTTGTATTGGGAAAATCTGCTGTCAAGGACCTACCTCTCCAAAACGCTAAAGAGAAATGTCAGTTTAAAGACTAAAATATGCTGAATCCAAGTCGTGCTATTTTCAGTTGCTTTGTATGCATCTGAAAGTTGGACAGTGATGAAGGAAGGTAGAGAAAGAATGAATGCCTTTGAAGTGTGGTATTGGTGAAGAGTATTGACTGCTCCATCCCAGAGACGGCTTAAAAAAACCAACAAGCCTATCTTGGAAGAAGTGTAACCAGAATTCTCCTTAAAGGCAGACAGTTAAACTTTGTCTCACATACTTTGGGCAATTTTTTATGAGGGTCTAGTCCTTGGAGGGGAACCTCACCCTTGAAGGGATGGATTGACCACGACTCCACAATGAACGTGTATGTTGGAGGTTGTGGGGATGGTGCAGGGTTCAGAGCAGCTGTTCCTCGGGGCCGGGAAGAGTACTAGTCCGCTGGGCAACACCTAACTAGCAAATCTCCAGAGAGAAACAGCTTCTCTATCGAATTTGAAAACTAAAGAAACAGCTCAACAGTTTCACAAGCAACAAATCATTACTTAAGTAGAATTGTTGGCGATGTCCTATAAAAACAATTAGTAGGAAGTAAAGCCTAGCAATGACGGAAGAGGGTCCCTTGTAAAGTAGCCTATTTGGGGTTGAGAGAGAGAGCTGTCATGTTAGACCCTCCCTGAACGTGGTGACTGTCTTGAGGAGATGACCATTGTGCCTGCATTTTAAGGGAACATAAAGAGACGCAGTCTATGAAAGTTCAGATTTGCACACCAGATCAATTAATGGGTGATTACACACACTCTAACAGGATTTATCGCTGTACAAATGGATTCCCTACAGGGCCCCATTTTAATAACTGAGCTCTTTCAGAATTAGGCATCACTTGCCAATTAAAAGTCAATCAGAAGGGAAGATAAAGAGCCTCTGAATTTGAAATTAAAATGTCTGTCAATGGGAAATCACCAGCAGAATTCCAAAAATTGACTTTGCATTCAACTTGGATGCTGTTGTAGTTGTCATAGGGTGTGCAGGAGAAGGAAATGCTGTCGGCCCATCACCGTCCTGTGGCTCGGGGAGGGTTAGACCAGTGGGGACCACAGGGGTTTCGCTGGCTGCTTTTCAGAAATAGATCACCAAGCCTTCCTTCCTACTCTGTCTCAGTCTAGAAGTTTTGCTAAAGTCTGTTCAGAATCCTAGCTACACACTGGCACACGGGAGACGGTCAGCCCCAGCCCGTGGACCTTTCCGTTAAACAAATCTCAGGGGAAATGAGAAATCTGATGTCTACTCTCTGAATTCAGCTACTGCCTACCTTAATTTCTCTCTGCGTGTGTCATGCTGTACCTCCTTGTTGACCTCTTAGTGGCCTAACGGTAAAGAGTTGTGCTGCCAATCCAGAGGTACACAGTTCAAAACTGCCAAAAAGTTGGGCAATCTCCTCCCATGTGCTTTACTACCTCTGAAAGCCCGTCGGAGGGTCAGCTACGGGTCCCTTCTGACTTGATGGCACACAACAACAATAAAAACAACCTCTTCGTAGCTGCTCCTTTTTCTCCTTTTCAGGAAGGAATAGTCATGTTATTGTTTGGTGTCAGCTTGGCAAGGCCTTGATTCCCAGTGGCTGAGCAGACACTGCATTGGTTACTTATCCACAGTGTGATATAATGTAATAAAATGCATCATGAGATCAGCCAATCCGTTGAAAGGGGAGTTTGTTTGGGGGTGTGGTCTGCTGCTGGTGTGGGATTGGAGCCTCTTAAAAAGCTTACTGTCTCTCCACCCTATACCTTTCTCTGGTTCTTAGGTATAACAACTTATATACATATCTCAGATTAATATATATACACACACACATATATATATGCATGTATGTATATACACACACACTTATACACATATATATGTGGCATCCACTTCCTAAACAACATGCCTCTGGAAACTCTATGAACTTTGATAAATGACAATAGTTATAGAAAGGCTTCAGGCCTTTTGTTCATAGAGTCGCAATGAGTTGCATTCAACTTGGTGACAATAAAAAACAAATATATAAATCTATATGTCTCGCTCTATCTATATCCTCTATATCTATATCATCTATCATCTATATCTGTATATCTATATCTATGTCTATCTCTATCCTCTCTATCTCTATCTGTCTCTGTCTCTGTATTGTTTTGGGTGTCATCAAGTCAGCACAGCTCATAGCAACTCAGTGAACAACAGGTCTGAACCCTGCCCTGCTGTGTACCATGGGGTAAGCTCCTAAGAGCAGCATTTGCCTGTAAAGCTCCGGATGCAGCGGTGGTTATTGTTGTGAGGTGTTACCAAGTGACCACAGCTCCTAGCCACCCTGTGACCCAGAGTGAGCCTTCTCTCCTGCACTGCCCTCCCCAACGCCGACAAGCTCCAGCCCTTTACTTCAGTCCCTGTGTAGTCAGTCCCGCTGAGGGGCTTTTACTCTGACCCTCCGTCTGTTCCACTACGATGTCTTTTCCCGTGAACTTGCCACTTCTAACATGGATACAAAATATATGAGATGGAGCTTCACCGTCCTTGCTTTAAGGAGCACCCGGGTTGCCCACCCCCCAAGACGTACAGGGTTAATGGATGGGAGAATTGCAGGGAACCCACAGATCCTGGCTCCTGATGAGCCTCTGATGAAAAGTAGAATCGTCCCACCCAGGGACCAAGGTTGGACGTCTTTACTGGAGAAGCCTGGCTCAGCCCCTCGTGTAGCCACGGTGCCACTAGGGCTCCTGGAAATGAGGCTAAAGTCCCTAAAAATGGTGTGGAAGAGACCAGGCAGCTACTCAGGTCACTGAGTAGGGTAAATAAATGGAAGTGAACTTGAAAAGGATGGTTCAGATTCCTATTAAAATGCCTCGGGGACAAAAGATTACAAGAAGACACACAACAACTCTTTCACATTAGAATAATGCACTCGGAAAACCTGGGACAAGATTGCATTTCCTTGCTGAATTTATATCGCTGTCATTATTCAGTCAACAGGTAGATATTTTCCATACTCAGTGTATGCTCCATGAATGGTGTGACTATCAGCCCTCGTCAGACACTGTGATGGGACTGGAGGTACACCAGCTCCTGTGATTAAGGAGAGCAGCATTGACGGTGCAGGGATTAAACACTCGGCCCGTAACCCAAAGGCTGCAGGTTCGCGCTCAGCAGCCACCCTGTAGGAGAGGTGGCGGTCTGCTCCTGTAGGATCCCAGCCTTGGAAAGCAGTGCATTTGCCTTGGGGTTTTGGGTGTTCTAGAGGTCACAGCACAGCCAAGGGCCATTATGCATCTGGATCAACTCCGCTGGCACCCACAGCAACAAGTGCGCCGGGAACGAGTAAGGGTCTTTTTTATATTAGTTTTACGTGTTATTGCGGTTTGACTGAACGAAAACAGAGTAAATTGGTTTTGCACTCCACCACTGAATGGACAAGCAGCTCTTGAGTCTAAGGAGTTATTGCATGTGGAGAGTAGAGACACGAGATGCCGGGTCCTGCTTTTTTGTGGAGCGCATTAAATGCCCTGTTTAGGGGCTCAGCTCCCTGAAACCCGGGTGGTGGAGTCCTCCCTTCCACTCAGCTTCATCAACAAGCTCCTGCCTCTAAACCACATTCCAGTCTGGAGAAACTCCCCTTCCAGAGCCTGCCCCTTCTCACGTCTTCCTGGCTGGCCCACCGTGCCCAGTCCATTCACCTTCACCCTTTGCTTTCAGGCTCCGGGCATCTGCTTTCATTTCCTCTCCACCTCTGGTGAGGACTAGGGCTGCCAACCCAAAGACACGTGGTTTGAATCCCCCAGCTGTTCTGTGGAAGGACCGGGCACTCTCCTCCCGTGAGATTTACTGCTGCTCAGAACCTGGAGGGTCAGCTCTGGTTGGCTCTGACTTGATGGTACACAACAGTCACAAATATTTTATTAAAGTGCTTCTTTTTGACTGTTGACTCTAAAAGAGTTCTCTGTTTTCACATCCATGAAATGGAGATAATACCTGTTTATCACAATATCTTACACACAGCTGCTAATTTTGCTGAGGGTTTTAAGCCAACTCCCACTTACGGTGAGTCTGTGTGTCACAGGACAGCCTCATGGGGTTTCCCAGGCTGTCATCACTGCAGTGGCAGCTGGCCGGCCTTTCTCCGAGAGCTGCTAAGTGGGTCAAACCACCAACCTTCTTGTTGTTGTGAAGTACTGTCAAGTTCAACTCATAGAACCCAGTGAACAACAGAGCTGGAAGCCCTGTCCTATCCTGCACCATTCTCCCAGTCTCTGACACACTCAGACCCTTTGCTGCAGTCACTGTGTCAATCCACCTGGTGGAAGGTCTTCCTCTCCTTCACCGGCCCTCCACCTTTCCAACATGATGTCCCTCTCCAAGGAATCACCTCTCCTAGCAACAAGCCCAAAGTGTCCAAAGCTTCACCATCTTTACTCTGGCTGCACTTTCTTCAAGACATATCTGTTTGTTCTCTTGGCATTCTGTGGGACACTCAGCACTTTTCTCCAGAATCACAGTTCAAAGGCATTAATTTTTCTTCTGTCATGCGTATTCATTATCCAGTTCTCAGATGCCTACTAAGTGACTGAAAAGACCACAGCATGAATCAGATGCACCTCAGTCCTCAAACTGATATCATTGCTCCTCAGTAATTTCCTTTTTCTTAGCTCCTGGTGAATCTCTCTACTGTTCTTAATGCTCTTTGCTGCCGTCAAGTTGACCCCAAAATCACGGCAACCTCAGGCATGACAGAACAGGACCACTGGATTCCAGAGGGTTTTCAATATGTAATTTTTCTAAGTAGATAACCATGTCTGCTCTGAGACTTACGGGGCCTCCATCAGCCAGAGTGGACTCCACAGGTATCAGTTGGGTTTTGGCTTTGGTTTTGGGTTTTTTGTTTGTTTGTTTTTTGGGGGTTTTTTTATGTTTGCTACAATGGATATATCAAAGCATTTGTTTTTAAATTAAAGGTGATTTTTCAAAAACAACCAACCATATTGACTTGAGTAAACACTGAATCAACTTTTCCATATATTTCTGTTTTTTAAAAAATAAGAATACAAATTCTGGCTAATCAGTTATTTCCAGGATTCTGTTTAGATGCAAAGATGATAAAAGTTCCTCTCACATAGTTTGTTTGGCATGTTGTCAGAAGGGGCCAGTCCTGAAAAAAGGACATTATTCAAGGACGATAGAAGATCAGAGGAAGAGAGGAGACGCACAACAGGATGGCCTGGCAAAGGGGCTGCAGCAAAGGGCCAGAGCGTGGGGGCTGGTGACGGAGGCGCTGGACAGGGCAAGGTCCGGGTCTGTTGTTCATGAAGGCTGTGTGAGTGGCCACTGGCTCCACAGCACCTAACGACTATTAACTGAGAGAATTCTCCACCAAGACGCCACACGTCATCTAAGAGGTCACTATTGGCTCTCTTCATCCAGAACAACGAAGAATAAAGGAAAGCAAAGACTCAAGGAAACAGCTATCTGAAGGGATTCATGGACTGCCTGGCCCACAGCCTCCACTTGCAGGAGCCCGAAGAGCTCTCCGGTCCAGCTCTCACTGTGGACAGCTCTGCTAAGGGTCAGTGGCCAGGCTTACAGACCTGCTAGATGCTTATGGAAACTCTCGGAGTGTGAACCTCTGAGACCCTTCAAGCCTGGAACTGCGCCTACTCCCAGGGGTAGTATTCAGCCACACAGCATTGCTATTGTTATTGTTATTGTTGGATGCCTTCAGGCAACACAGCCAAAGAATGTGAGCTGAAGTTGTGTCATCCATTTTCCTAAGAAGCATCCTGGTTGTCCATCCTCCTAGTTAGATCTGTTTGTTCTTTGAGCAGTCCATGGGATGTTCAGTACTCTTCTCCAACCACACAGTTTAAAGGCATCAATTCTTCTGTATCCTTATTGGTCGCCCAGCTTTCAGATGCATCAGGAGCAGTTGACACTGTAGCTGGGAGCATCAAGTCTGTTCTAACTCATAGCAACTCGCACACAATAGAGGAAAACCCTGGAAGGAAGCCCTGGCCGGTCCTGCGCCGTCCTCACTCTCCGCAGCGCTTAAGTCCCTTGTCGTAGCCACCGGTCAACCCATCTCTTTGAGGGTCTTCTTTTCTCACTGACCTCGTAGTTCACCAAACATCAAGTTCTCTTGTGGCCTTCGTGAGTCCAGCCTGAATGACCAAGCATAAACTCCACCCGTGCTAGCTCTCCAGAATTGACTGTCAGAGCGAAGCAAACGTTCAAGAATTTTGTGGAGCTCGGTGTTAAAGGCAATTAAATTACATCAACTCACAGTAAAGTAACTTCCAGTGAAAACAAAGGCAAGGATGATTTGTGATGGTTCATGTTATCCGTCAGCATGGCCATGGTCCGCAATATATTGCAACTATCGAAAGATTGGCGAGGGATAGAGCAGGTTTAGGACTGTTGTACAAAGGGTCGTTGTGAGTCGCAAGTGACTTGACGGCACATAACAACAACAACTGTCCCACATGTATTATCTTTATTTGGTTTTTATGTGCCATCAAATCAACTACGGAGCACAGCCAACGTATGAATAACAGATCTGAACCTTGTCCTGTGCTGTACTCAGCATCTCTGATATGCTCAACGCTGTTGTAATCACTGTGTCAGTCCATCTTGTTGAGGGTCTTTCCTTCTCTAACCCTCCACCTTTCCCAACATGATGCCTTTTTCCAAGCACTGGCCCCTCCTGACAGCATGTCTGAAGAATGTGAGACAAGGTTTGTGTACACCAACCCGTCAGAGATGTTGTCTGTCCAGTAACATCAGCGTCGAAGCCTCTACATACCGCCTCCTTCACTTACCAATCCGGCTCCAAATATTCCAGAAACTCTCAGAATTCATTTGGAGGGTGGGAGTTGGAGGATGTCTCTGCAGCTTACACACCTAAGCCCCCGCATAAACACCTGTACAACACGGTCATTAGAGAATAGAGTACTTTTACCTGATGATGGAGTTTAAATGTCTTGAAGCATTAGAGCTTGCATTTAAATTCCAAGGCCTCTCTGTCTTGTTCATTTACACGTATTCTGGAATACAAATGAAGACATATACTAATTTTTCACTCCACGTTTTTGATGCATGATGACCTCATTAGCTGCCAAACAAATTAATCCTCATTATAACCTTTTGGAACATGACTGCATTAATAGGGCGTGGAACAGGATTGCTGATTGAATCTCTGCTAATGTATTTTGCCACTTAAGACAGAGCCGAAGTGGTGGTTGAATGTTTCAAGTTCATTTATAAAGTAGCAGGACAGAGTGCTAGCCCGCTGATGCACGGACTCCCACTCCTGGCAAACCTGCAGGACGGAAGGGGACTCCCCCATGCAGTTCCCAAGGCTGTAATCTTGACAGAAGCAGGTTGTCACATCTTCCTCCAGGAGAGGGATGGGTGGATTCGAACTGCTGATGTTTTCTTTAGCGTCTGAATGCTTTAAGCATCAGCGCACCAGAGCACAGTGTGATGTTGTTGCTGTTGTTGTTACTGGTGCCGATGATGAGTCAAGGATGTCTCACAAAATGAGCCTATAAAACAAGAGAGAGGAGCCTGGCCCTGTCCTGTACCATCCCCACAACCTCCAGGATGTTTGAGCTCATTGTTACGGTCACTGTGTCAATCTGTCTTCTTGAAGGTCTTCCTCTTTCTCTGACCCTCTGCCTTTCCCAATATGTTGTCTTTTTCCAAGAACTTGCCCCTCTTGACAACATATGCTCAAAATATGTGGGACAGTTTCACTATCCTTGCCTCTAAGGAGCAACCTGGCTACACTTCCTTCAAGACAGATTTGTTTCTTCTTTTGACAATACATCAGCACCGCCATGCAAAAGCATCAATTCTTCTTAGGTTTTCCTTATTCATTGTCTTTCAGATGCATTTAAAAAACCACAAAAATACTCAATTGGAAATGTCAGGTCTTGGGTCAAGTGCACCTTAGTCTTTAAACTGATTTCGTTGCTCTTTAGGACTTTGGAATAGTCCCTGACAGTCCGTTTTCTCAACGTAACATTTCTTTTTATTTCTTGACCACTGCCGCCGTGGTTGTTGATTATGGATCTAAGTAAAATGAAATCCTTGACAATGTCAATCTTTTCTCCCTTTATCGTATCTATTGATCCTGTGGTGAGGATTTTTGTATTCTTGGATGTTGAGAAACTTATACGTAGATCAGGAAGTAGTTACCTGAACAGAGAAGGTGAACACTGCGTGGTTGGAAATCAGGAAAGATGTGTGTCAGGGTTGTTTCCTTTCTCCATACCAATTCAATCTGTGCGCCAAACAAATTGTTGGAGAAGCTAGACTCTAAGAAGAATGTGGCATCCGGATGGGAGGAAGATAAATCAACAGCCTGCGTTATCAGATGACACAGCTTTGCTTGCTGAGAGTGAAGCAGCCTTGGAGCGCCTACTGCAGAAGCTCAAAGACCACAGCCTTCAACATGGTTACATCCTCACCACCGGACAGAATGACGAAAAACGGAAAAACAGTTATCACTGGGCTAACTAGGAAGAGGGGACAAAGAAGAAGCGAACAGTGTCCTTGTGGAACCTGAGGTGGGCTTCATGCTGCCACGGTGTGCTTTTGAATTGATTCCCACCTGCAGTGAACCTGAGGACAGACCAGAACGACTCTCTTCTCAAAGATTTCTTGGCCTCGGTGGGTGGCTGTTAGGGACTTTTTGCAAGCTGTAATCTTTATTGGAGCGCATCACCAGGTCTTTTCTCCCATAGAGCGACTAGTGGCTTTGAACTGCAGGCCTTTTGACTAGTAGCCCAGGGTTTATCCACTGTGTAACTGAGCCTGCCGTAAACTCATTTGAATAATGAGGTGAGAGACTTCCCAGGCCAATGTGGCTTTAATGGGAGAGAGAAGGCAATGCAGGCTGACAGGGAGCAGAGCCAGGATGGAGAGCTATCACATCCGAGCATCTGTCCTTGGATTCATGCCTGGCCAGTCCCCCATCCCAAATCTGAAGCCAATGGGAGCTGGAGTGCTGGGAGTGGAAATGGACAGCGCTTCCCAGTAATCCACGCAGGATTCGAGCCCACACAGGATTGCTTTGACAGTTGAAAAAAAAAGCTCAGCTTCCTGCACATTTCCCAGGGGTTCTGGGCCAAAGAAGGACCCTGTGGGTTCTTGAGCAGTGCAGGTGGAGGTGCCATCGGCTGGGAGCCCTCCAACCAGCAGCTGGGCCCGGCAGGGCTGCATCCCCTTGGAGGGCACATGAGGGGTGGTAGATGCAGGCAGCCCTCGTTTATTGCACCCCAATTATTGTGCTGTGCAGATGCTGTGAGTTTTAGGAATTGATGGTTTGCGGCAGCCCTGTGCCAAGCAAGTCTACGAGCGCCTTTTAGTCACTTGTCAGGCAGCCTCAGGACACTGGGCAGCCATGCCCTGGTTTACCATTATCCAGTGCTTCACGCCATTGCTTTTCACAGATGCTGCACTTTTTAACGAAGCCGAGGTTTGTGGCATCCTCCCTCAAGCAAATCGACCAGCACCGCTTTTCCAGCAGCTTGCACTCACATCATGCCTCCGTGTCCCTTGTTGGTCATCCCGACAATGTCCCAGGCTGTTTCGTGTAGCTGTTGCTCACAGACTGTGTGGTCAGGCCCACACCCCTTAATGCACTGGCAAACCAAAACACTATGTGACTCACTTTCTTGAAATATTTGTTTTGTTGTGGCAACATAGAACCAAGCCCATCACGTCACCAAGATGTGTTTGTGGGTCGATACCCAGGGGGAGAGGGAGAGGTGGACAGAGCACATTGCCCCCCACCAAGCCCAGGTGGCTGTATCAAGGGAGCAGAAGGAAGCTGATAGCTGATAACGAAGCTGGCTTCTTTCTGAATTTGCTGGCTGTACCAGTTAGTCTCTAAGAGCTGCTGTAACAAGTACCTCCATGTGAATGGCTTCAATGAGGAGGCATTTATTTTTTCACGTCAGAAGACTTTACCTCCAAATTTAGTAAGCAGGCTGGCTCGAGGGGATGCTGTCTGCTGGCTCTGGGGAAAACTCCTCTTTCTTCTCACCTTCCGTAGCCCCGGCATTCCTCCTTCTCCATTTCCTTGGTGGTCCTCAAGTGGCCTTCTCTTCCTCCCACCGTGGTCTCTTGTCTCTAGGTTACCCCTTGTAGCTCAGATGTGATGAGTTTTAGGACCCCACCATCTTATGCCCCAGCAAAGGAAACTCAATTTCCAAACAGGATGAGACACACAGGCATAGGGGTTAGGATCCCAGCCTATCTTTAGGGGATGGGACACAATTCAGTTCGTAACAACTACATGCGGATGCTGAGAAATCTGGGAGAAGGTGAAGGACTTGCAGAGTTCAAGAGCTCTATGTTAGAAAGCAGGGTGCCTCCTCCAGATCCTCTTGGGAGTTTCTTCGAGCAGCTTTTCTAGATAAAACCAAGAGAATGTTCTCACTCCAGTTGTTAAAGCGCAATTAGGACAGAGAAATGAACCAGTGGAGTAGTTAGCAGCACAAACCATGGCTTTATACTGACTGTACCTGGTTGTCTAGAGGTTAAGACCTCGGCTGGTAACCAAAAGGTGAGCAGTTCCAACCCATGAAGAACTGCAGGAGAAAGCTGAGACAGTGGCTTCCACAAGGATAATCTCAGGGGCACACTCCTTTCTTAGAATAACCCCTCACAGACCGTCAAAGTCAAGCCCAGAAGGCAGGAAGGATTTGGCAGAAGGATAAATGGAAACAGGAACCACAAGGAGGGAGCAGGAAGAGTGCGATTAGAGTGCAGGGATTTCAATCAATGTCATGAAACAAAATGAGCACAAATAAGTAAAAGGAAAACCAATTTCCTTTTACATTTTCACTCAACACACAATAGTAAAAATTGCTTAAAAAGCCTTTGCCAGCTGGGAGACTAGGACCGCAATGAGTTGGAATTGATGTGACAGCGATGGGTCTGATTATAGTCTGAGCAGCTAAAGATCAGAGAGATGCCCCTTTCTCGGGCTGATGGCTGTTACCAGGGGCAAAACTCAGCAAGCAGCGAGCAGACACCCCTGCTTAACCCAAGGTACATCAGTGCACAAGATACACACCCCATAGGAGACCCTCTGTCCTGCGCCACAGGGTGGACATGCGCCGGGGAAGCCTGGTCAGAAGCAGGCCAGTGCAGGAGGGTGAGCACTGGCAGTCAGAGGCAGGGCCTCGGTGGGAGAGGGTCCTGGGCACAGGCTCGGGAGTGGGCCCTCCACCAGCTGGGCAGACGCCTTTGAATTGGTACTGGCTTCTTGGAGGCAAAGGTAGCAAGACTTGCACTCACATACCTGAGGCATGTCATCAGGAGGCACTGGCCCTTGGAATAAGAAGTGCTTGGAAAACTTGGGGGCCTGCAGAAGGGAGGACACCCTCAAGCAGACGGCTTGATCGTGACTTTGACAATGGGCTTGGGCATGGTGGCGATTATGAGACCAGTGCAGGACAGGGTAAGGTCCTGCGAACCATCTGTGGTGCATATGGTGGGTGTGAGTTGGAACTGACTTAATGGTGTGTAGCAACACCAACAACATGCCTTCCGGGAGGGAGCCCTTGTGGCACAATGAGTT
The DNA here is from genome assembly GCF_000299155.1 of Elephantulus edwardii. Classification (NCBI taxonomy): domain Eukaryota; kingdom Metazoa; phylum Chordata; class Mammalia; order Macroscelidea; family Macroscelididae; genus Elephantulus; species Elephantulus edwardii. The sequence continues at coordinate 29,644,706 of NW_006399764.1, read as the reverse complement.
AGGTATTGGGCTGCTAAACAAAAGGTTTGTAGTTCAAATCCACAAGTTACTTCTCAGGATACAGGCGAGCAGTCTGCTCCTGTGAAGATTGACAGCTCTGGATAAACAGGGGAGTAGACTTGAGTTATACTTGGCCAGATGGCAGCAGATAGGCTCTGTCCAGAGGCCGTGAGAGGGGCCACACCCAGCAGAGGTGACCTCAGACCTGGAGACTCCATGGGGGCAGCAGATATGACTGTACTCGTGGAGTGCCTGAAACGGGACAAGGACCATCTGAGGGGCACATGGTGAGGGCTGGCCTGCCTTAGGCGTACACACAAGCTGCGTCTTGAGCCTCCAAACACTGGATCTGGGGAGGTGGGGCTCTGTGAGGACGGAGACCAAGCATTAGAGTGCCAAACACAAGTGATTAGATCATCGTGCGTCTGAGGAAACAGATGTTTTCTCTGACAATTGGGAGAATAGGAAAACTAAAATTATATCCATAATCAGTAACGAGTTCCAACATCCTGGAAGTATTTAAGTTTTGGGCTCAAGTTCGACAGTCAAAAACTGTGCAGGCTCCTTAAATAAAGTGTTCCCGGCATTCTCAGACCCCCGGGGGCTCGCTGGGCTCCGCACCTTGCCAAGTGAGCACTTCTCCTGGCTGCTCGCACTGGCTCTTCTCACTCTGGAATGTTCTCCCTCCGAAACCTCTGTGGTTAACGACTTGTTGAGGTCTCGGAGAGGTTTTCTCTGACTGTACAATTTGTAATCCATCTCCCCATCTCAGTCCCTCTGGCGCACATCTGTCAGTTGGTCCTTCTGTCATGGCTTGAGTGTTGCTGTGATGCTGGGAGCCAGGCCGCGTGCCAGTTTCCACGACCAACAGCGTCACAGTCATGGGAAGCTTTTATCAGAGCTACCAGACCAAGACAGATGAGGAAGAAAGGCCTGGTGATCTACTATTGAAAATTTGTTGTTATGTGCTATGGAGTCACCTGCTACTTATAGCAACCCTATGTACAACAGCCCTAAACCCTGCCCCATCCCGTGCCAATCTTAGTGTCTCCAACTCACCTAACCCCATTACCCCAGTCACTGAATCAACCCATCTCTCATCAAGGGTATTCGTCTCCTACACTCTCCCTCCACCCTCCCAAGCATGATGTCCCTCTCCAAGGACTCATCCCTCCTTGCGACATGTCCAAAGTATGTCCAATGAAGCTTCAGAATCCTTGCCTCCAAGGAGCAACCTGGTTTAACCCTCTACAGGGTCAATCTGCTTATTCTCCTAGCAGCCCATGGTATATTCAATACTCTTCTCCAAAACCACAGCTCAAAGACATCAATTCTCCTTCTATCCTCCCTAGTCATTGTCCAGCTCTCTGACGCATAGCAAGTGATTGCAAAGACCACGGCCTGTGTCAGGTGTGCCTTAGTCTCCAGACTGACATCATTGTTCTTCAGTACTTTGGAAAGGTCTCTGACAGCAGGCTTTCCCAAAGTGATACGTCTTTTAATTTCCTGGCTGCCGGTGTCAAGATTGTTGATGGAAAGCTGTATGATCACAAAAGAACACTGGCTGATTAATGTTCTGGAAGATGAGTCCCAAGTTTGGAAGGTGCTCCAAAAACATAGCAATGACAACAATGGATTCAAGGCACATGGATAACCACAAAGGTGGTGCAGGACCAGCCCAGGTTCTGTTCTGTTGTATGTGGAATCATCATGTGTCAGATAATAATGAATCATTAGCTAAAATTACTGAGTTGTTTGTTTAAATTAGTTGTCTACTATTTGACTGGAAAAAGGATGAAAGTTATGCAAGTGTTCAGGTCTTTAATTCATAGGGTCGCTATGAGTCGCCTATGACTCAACGGCACTTAACAACAACAACAGCATAGAGAGAGATCAGTTGGCCTAATGGACAGAAAGTGATATTACCAAAGGTGGGTGACTTTAATCCGAGGCCCTCAGGCCTAGTTTTAATTGTTTTTGGTCAAACATTCTTCTAGGTGGTATAGCCCTGATCTGTGCATTGCTGTACAGAGGTAACTCATGGTTGCTGTGATGCTGAACACTGTGACACTGATGTGTCAAATGTGATAATGGTTACCCATGGTGGACAGTGTTTGGTGGAGCTCCCCAGTTAAACTTGGAAGCAGGAGTGGCATCCACTTCCATAATAGCTTGTCTCCAGAAACCCTATGAACCTGGAGAAATTATGAAAGTTATACAAGTGTTCAGGTCTTTTGTTTGACTTGATGGCACTTAACAACAACAATAACTATTTGACTATCTCCAATGAGGCAAAAAAGAGGGATGAGATGGTCTCATATACTTTGGGCTTGTTGTCAAGACAGCCCAGTTCTTGAAGCAGGATGTGCTACTTAGTGACGTGAGGGTCAGTGAAATGAGGAAGATGAAGACACTCAACCAGGTGGATTGACACAGTGGGTACAGTGAAGGACTCTCACAGCCCCAACCGGGAGGATGGCCCAGGAATGCGCAGTGATTCATTCTCTTTTGTGGTCACTAGGAGTCAAGACTGACTCATTAACACCTCACAATAACACATCTTTAACAAAGAAAAAATATGAACACCCCACCCCACCCCAAACACCTATCTGTGTTTTTCCACCTATAGTCACAAACATGCTGGTGGCTGGTACGCAGCAAGTGATCCTTAAGAATCTGTTCATGAATCATTGTTAAACCTTGTCAATTCCTTTGTGTTTGAGGGAGTCGCTCGTTCTACAGCTGTGAGATATCATTAGGCAACTTCAACTCATTGTTGTTGTTGTTGTTAGGTGTCATGGAGCCAAGTGTGACTCATAGCAACCCTATGAACAGCACGTCTGAACTCTGCCTTCCTCATTATTTCTGGCATTCTTGAGCCCGTTGCAGCAGTCACCATGTCAATACACCTGGTTGAATGTCTCCCTCTCTTCCGCTGACCTTCTACCTTTCCAAGCATGATGTCCATCTCTGAGGAACAGCACCTTCTAACAACATTCCCAAAATATATGAGGCAAAGCCTTGGCATCTTTACCTCCAAGGATCACTCTGGCTGTGCCTTCTCCAAGATATTATCTGTTTGTTCCTTTGGAAGCCAATGAGATACTCAGTGCTTTTCTCCAACTCCACACCTCAAAGGCATCAATTCTTCTTCTGTCACCTTTATTCACTGTCCGGATCTCAAATGCATAAAAAGTGATTGAAAAATATCATGATCTGAGTCAGGGGCACCTTAGTCTTCAAACTGACATCGTTGCTCCTCAGTAACTTGGAGAGTTCCCTGACTGCTGATTTTCCTAATGCAATATGTCTCTTGATCTCCTGACTGCTGGTACTAAGGGTGTTGATTGTGGATTCAAGTAAGCGGAAACCATTAACAGTTTCAGCCTTTTTTCCATCAAGCATGATGTTGTCTGTCCAGTGGTGAGGATTTGTGTTTTCTGGATGTTGAGATGTAATTCACATGGAAGTCTGTAGTCTTTGATCTTCTACAGCAAGCGCTTCGAGCCCAACTCTTTAGTGACCCTGCATATATCAGAACAAGACCCTGCCTCATCTGGCATGTCCTCACAATCCTTCCTGTGTGGAGCCCAGAGTCACGGTCACTGTGTCAATCCGTCTAGTTGATGGCCTTTGCCTCTTTAGGTGACCCTACATTTCCCCAAGAGTGACATCCTTCAATTCTTGGAGCTTGACAACTGCCAAGTTTGTTCTTTTCTTGGATTTTCAAACTCCAGATCTTTGCACATTTTATTATAATACTTTGCTTTGCCTCCTTGAGCTGCCCTTGAGATTTCTGTTGGCGCTCTTACTTCATGATTTCTCCCTTTGCTTTAGCTTTTCTAAGCTCAAGTGCTATTTTTGGAGTCTCTTCTGACATTCACTCATCTGTCCATCTATCCTACTCTGGTAAGCATGCGTGCTGTTGTGATGCTTGGAGTGAGGCCACCAGTATTCTGAGTATCAGCAGGGCCCCAGAGAGACAGGTTTCAGCAGAGCCTCCAGCCTAAGACAGACTAGAGCGTAGGATTGGCCTCCATTTCTGAAATGGTGGAGAAAACCGCATGAATAGCATCAGAACCTTACTTAGTGCAGCTCACTATGAAGCTATCTGCCTGCACTCCCTGTACCTGTACCTTTATGTTTCCCAGGTAAAAGAGAATGAGGAGAACATTGGAGAACTTCTCCCCACACATAGCATGCTTCCTTGATTTGTTTGTATGTATTGACAAAACATTTTTGAATTCCTGTCTCTAGCCTCTCTGTGCTTCGATAATGTTTCTCACGTATCAGTACTTCGACATCTGTTTTGCTAGCACATGGGACATGTCTCTCCCATCCTGAATCTGCCTCTTCTACCCCGGAACGGCTAAAACAGCACACTGCTAAAGAGAGTCTATGACGTCTCACAACTCACTCAGCATCCTGACATTAGTGTGGGGGACACAGACCGGCCACTGCTTTCTCCTGTTGTGCTTCAGGTCACCATGAGTCACAGTCAACTCGACGGCAGCTCCCAGCACCTCCATCAGCAACATACATGGTAACCCTTCCTTACAGCAGCAAAGCCAGCGCTCGAACCATCTGGGTGCGTTACAGGAAGTCCACAAAAGTGTGCCTGCTAAAACGGCATCCCAACCAAAGAGTCTGTCTCGGACAATTTCAGTTCCTCACTAAGCAGCCCTGGTAATATAGTTGTTGTTGTTATTGTTGTGTGCTGTCAAGCTGAGTTAGACTCATAACTGAAGAGTCTGATTCAGACAATTTCAACTCCTCACTAAGAAGCCCTGGTAATATTGTTGTTGTTGTTGTTGATGTTGTCGTTGTTGTTGTGTGCCGTCAAGTTGAGTTAGACTCATAGTAACCCTATGAACAGCCGACCTGAACCCTGCCCTGTGCTGTGCCATCCAGCCCATTGGCTGAAAACCCAGTAGTATAGTGTGTTACGTGTCCAGCTACTAACAGAAGGGTTGGAGTTCCACCCTCCCAGGGCTCTGCAGGAAGAAGATGGGGAGTCTGCTCCCCTAAACACTGACCGCCTTGAGACCCTGACAGGGTCACTGTGAGCCGATGGCATAAGTTTTCTCATAGGACTCGAGTTCCTCTCATATTTTAGCTACAAAAGTGAGTCTGTCTGATGTGTTTCACGTCTGTTAGGTGAGGACTTAGACACCCAGTGAGCCTCTAAGACATCCAGATGAACCGGCTTCACTAGAACATTGTAAAGTCAGAATAAATAACTGTGGTCATATGAGAAGCCACAGCCCTTAGCAGTTGAGAACGGGAACCATGTAGCCCCTTAGACTTGATCTAGTGAGATGGCACAGGATGGGACAGGGTCCAGGTCGTTGTTCATAAGGTCACTAAGGGTCTACAGCAGCGGCCTTTTTACCTTTAGATGCTATTTAGAACTGACCCATGGCTGTAGAATTGCTTCTGGCTGATAGTGGGCCTGCAGAGCAGAGGAAACCTGCCCCGTAGGGTCCCCAGACTGTACTCTTTCCAGGAGCAGGCGGCCTCCTCTGTCCTCACGGAGCAGCTGAGGGGCTGGTGGTGCATTCCAATTACCGTCTTTTCAATTAGCAGCCCAATGCTCATTCCACCGCATCACTAGCTCTCCTTGGGTTGAACAGATTCCGGCTCGTAACAAGCCTCCCTCGGGCTTCCACGGCTGGAAATCTTCAGAAGAGGAGACTTCCAAGCTTTGGCGGGTTCCATCTGCCACCCTGGTTAGCAGTCCCACACAGCACGTTCCACCACCGGACCCTCCCAAACTGTCATGCTTTGCTCTTAACCAACAAGATTATCCTGAGGAAAAGACCACATTAACACATTTTGGAGGATATGGAGTGTCAAAAGAACAAACAAGCACGTCTCAGAGAAGATGAAACTAGGGTTCTTCTTAGAGGAGAGGGTGATGGAGCTTTGTCTCACATACTTGGGAATGAGACATGTTCCTAGGAGCGAACAGTCCTTGGAAAAAGACACCATGCTTAGAAAGTTGGAGGGTCAAAGAAAGAGTGGAAGACCCTGAGGGAGGTAGATTGACACAGCGATTATAATAATGAACTCAAGTATATCAAAGATGACGAGGATGGCACAGGATAGGTCAAGGTCCAGATTTGTTGTTCACAGTCATGGTCAATTTGACAGTACTTAATAACCACAAGGTACATACATACATACATGTTAGGTAGGTAGATAGACAGATAAGTAATATATATATATATGTATATATATGTGTATATATATATATATATATATATATATATATAT
>NW_006399764.1:29621639-29638203 GCF_000299155.1 Elephantulus edwardii | reverse complement strand
CATACACACATACATATATATTAATACACACATATATATTAATACACACATACATATATTTTAATACACACATATATATTTTAATACACACATGCACATATATACATACACTTATACACATTATTTAAAGGGCAAGGATAGTGAACCTTTGTGTCACACACTGCTTTGGGCCTGTCAGACGGAGTCAGTCCTTAGAAAGTTATCATGCTGGGATAGGTGAGAGGGCAGAGAAAGAGGGGAAAATCTCCAACAACAAGGTGGATTGACACAGTGACTGCAACAATGAACTTGAACATGGCAAAAATGGTGAAGGTGGAGCAAAACAGGGCAAAGTTCAGATCTGTTGGTTACTGGGGTATTGCTGTGGGTCTTGGACAACTTGACAGGAACTAACAGCAACATACAAAAGCCTGTATATACATATGTATGTATGTGTGTGTGTGTGTACACACGCACGTATGTATGTGTATCATGCATGTACTTTCAATAGAAATACGGCAGCCTGGCTCATTTTCAGGAGCATTTTAAGACTGAAGAAGGCCAGAGACTTTTGAAACTATTTCTTGATGTGTTTGGCATGTTTAAAATCATTCCTCTCTTTTCTCCTTTTTTTAATATGCAAATGCTCTCTGGTAACGAGCATGGAGTGTGTGTGAAATGCACTAACTGCCATTTTGCTGTATTGTCCAACAGATTGTTTCTCTACCTTCTGATGTGTGGCAGCTGTATGTCACAATTCCAAGCACACCATATGAAAGTGATCAGAGGCCTTAACACCCTGGAGTCTGCAGCTCTGCAGTACTTCCTGCGTGAGGGATGGCTGGCCCATGGTGGGCGGGGGGGTCCCTAGTGTGTCCTCTCAATAGTTGAGGCTTGCCGCATGCTGGTTTCTGTGAATCTGAATGGATGTAACTGAATTGACAAAGGGTGACCATGCTAAAATCTGCCCTCAATCGCCGTTGTCACGGAGCACGAGACGTGGAACACTTTCCTGTGCACAGCCGCCCCCTGCCTCATCTAAGGAGGAAAGGGTTACAGCTGAGGGTTCCCCCTGACAGGGTGCACTCTGGGTACAGTAGTACTGGCAAAGTCGGCAGCATCCTAATGTGGCATTTATTAGGGGACGTTATGCAGGCACAGTTTTATGAGTGTAAGATTGCCCTGCTCTTTAAGTAAATATCCCCAAAGCCAGATGAGTGGGGTTTGGTTACAGGATGTGCTCATTCAGCAATCGGGTCTGATAATAAATTAGCGATTTGAAGAAAGGATCTCTTTGTTTGCCACATGAGGTGGAGGGGACAGGAGGAACGTAACCCGAGGAAGCATGCTTTCAAAGCCCAGCTTGTCAATAAACCAGCAGACCTGTAGTCTTGAGGGAAGCTAGATGACGAAGATGGACATTTTATTACCTTCCCGAACTGTAAAATAAGCAAAGGAGCCCGGGATGAAACTGAAAAATCAGGCTCCAAGTGAGGCAGATGCTGTGATAAGTCATCTGTTTAGATTTAAGTAGACTTTATCACATGTCCAATCTCCTGACACTTTAGCAAGGTGTTATGTGGCGTTAAGTGTTGTGCTGTTAACCAAAAGGTCAACAAGTTGAATCCACCAGCTGCTGCAAGGATGAAAGATGGGAGGTCTCCTCCCATAAATCTCTGCAGCCTCAGCATCGCCGTGGAAGGTCCCTATGAATTGGAGTCGACTTGACAGCAGTGAGGAACATTCTAGCAATTAAAAAAAAAAGATGTGAGCTCTTTCAGTTGTTGTACTCTGCATTTTGTTGTTGTTGTTATGTGCCGTCTAGTCGTTTGCGACTCCTAGCGACCCTATGTACAACAGCCCTAAACCGTGCTCTATCCTGTGCCAATCTCATTGCCTCTGACACTCTCATCCCGATTACCCCAATCACTGAATCAATCCACCTCATAGAGGGTCTTCCCCTCCTGCGCTGTCCCTCCACTCTACCCAGCATGATGTCCCTCTCTAAAGACCTGTCTCTCCTTACAACATGTCCAAAGTATGTCAGGCGAAGTCCCAGAATCCTTGCCTCCAAGGAGCAGCCTGGTTTAACCCTCTCTAGGATGAATCTGTTTGTTTTCCTGGCAGTCCATGGTACATTCAATACTCTTCTCCAGCACCACAGTTCAAAGACGTCAATTCTCCTTCTATCCTCCCTAGTCGTTGTCCAACAACTCTGCATTTTAGCATAGGTAAATATCAATGTATGTGAGCATCGCTAGTACTGTTGGGGATCCTTCCACGTGGAAAACTCGGACTCAGTCCTCGTCCCTGCACCTCGTGCTCAACCACCACCCATCTGTCCCTGGAGGCTTTCGTGCTGCTGAGCAAGTTTCAGTAAAGCTTCCAAGCTATTGAAGGATTAGGAAGAAAGGTCTGGAGATCTACTTCTGAAAATCTTCCAGTAACAATCGATGGCCCCAAAGATCCAGTCCCTGACTGAAGAAAATGGCTCATGACCAGACACGATTCTTTCGACGGGATTCCCCTGAGCTGTGGGTGAACTTGACGGCAGTGAGCAGTGGGGGTCTCTACATCTGTGTGTATATAGAGCTAGAAATCGAGCCAGGTGATTGCTAGGTGCTACTGAGAATCTGTTCTGCCTCCTAGGTAACCCGTGTGACACAGGAGAACTGTCCCAAGGGGTTCTCTTGACTGTCATTGATGCAGAAGCAGGACACCCTTGGTCTCTCTTGCTTAGAGCTGTTGATGGAATCGAATCATCAACCTTTTTGCTCGCAGCCAAGAGCTTAACCTACGTGCTATTAGGGCTCCTTAGAAACAGAGAGAGAACCTACCATTCCATTTTTGTACTCCAACTCCCCTTTTCTGGGTAGAAGAGCTTCTCTTTCTAGACTAGGGGACCTTGGACCCCATGACAGTGAAAAACCCAAAACCTCCTCTTACTTGACATTCCCATGTCTCCCAGATGACCAGTCCTGGTAGACCCTCAGCTTCCTGGACCGAGAAGCGCTTTCCCTCTTAATTAAAGCAGTGACACCTACAGCACTAAGTCATTCTCCACATGCTCAGAAATACAGAGTAGATGCAGCAACTGGGGCCCATTTGTGGGGAATAACTAAAATCTGGAAGTAACATTTTCCATACCTCCTTGTCCTCAGCCTTCCTCAGGCCTCCCTCTGGGCTTCACTGGGCATCGGGCCACCTGGAACCTTAACCCTTTACTGAAAGGATCCCTTTGCAGCATCAAACACCACAATAGCACGTTTTCCCAATCTCAACAAATGTTCAAACTTCCTGTCTTGGTTTGAACTGTGTCCTTCTTCGAATCCTGTGTGTAAGGATGTAAGGTGGATGTTTTGTGGGACCCTCATAATCTGATAAGCAAACAGTAGTAAAATGATTAAAAGTGGGATGTGACACCCTCAATCCCCTTGCGGTCCTCATCTGGTGTAAGAGGCATTTCCCTGGATGAGACACAGCTGTAGCACGTTTATTTCTCCCATTAAAAGAGAGAGAAGTGAGAAGAAAGGGGGCCTCTGTACCACCGAGAAAGAACCAAGAGGATCAGGGTGCTTTCCCTGGGGTGGACCTGTAATTACCAAAGGAAACAAGGACCATGCCGCAGAAATGACAAGGGGAGGGTGCCCACCAGAACTGCCACCTCATACACGGTGAGCAAATAAATTTCTGTTTAAGTCTGTCTCTCATGTTATCTCTTTGATAGCAGCACGAGAAAACGAAGACATTTTCAGTCCTCCTTTCCAATTCTTGTTTATCATTTTTTTTAATTTTTTTTACTATTAATTTCAATGAAAATTTAAAGAGACCTTGGATTTCCCTTCACTTATTGTTGCACTTTTCTCCCTGCTCACCCCACCCCCCACCCGGTACACTCTTCTCTTTGAAAAGAAAAAGAAAAATTCTTTCATTGCTTTACAATCCCTCCCCCCAGGTCCACTCCACTATGCAGCCTTCTCTCTGGACTCCTGTCATGACAATAACACCTAATCATATATCCCTTTTAAACAGTTTTCTCCCTCATCTGTTTCAATGCAATATACATTATATATTCCATCTTTCTCAGTCTCTCCCCAACCCCAATGTCAGTCCTGTTTTACCACAGTGGCACCATGTAGTATTTGTCCTTTTGTGACTGAGATACTTTACTCAGCATAATTTCCTTCAGGGTCACTCATTTTGAATAATATCGCACGAGTTCCTTGTTTTTCAATGCAGTGTAGTATTCCATTGAATATACCACAGCTTCTCTATCTATTTGTTTGTTGACGGGCACTTAGGTTGTTTCCAACTCTGCTATTGTGAACAGAGCTGCGATAAACATGGGTGTGCATATATCTGCTTGCATGTCAGTTATGGTCTCTTTGGAGTATATTCCCAGTAGTGGAATTGCTGGGTCAAATGGTATCTCTATTTGCAACTTTTTGAGAAAGCGCCATACAGCCTTCCACGGTGGTTGTACCATTTTACACTCTCACCAATAATGAATAAGGGTTCCAGTTTTCCCACAACCTCGCCAGCATTTGTTGCTTGCTGTTCTGTTAAATTTTGCTAGTCTTACTGGGGTTCCAATTCTTATTTTATGTGTGATGAGTCCAAGTTTAGGAAGCAGCTTTATTTTTTCAACCATTCATACACATTTCATTCTATGACATTTATCACAGTACCTTCAAATGGAATGCAGTTCCCCACTTCCTCCCTGTGAGTCTCACTTCCATTAATCCTTCTACACCTTCCTGCATTCAGCACTTCATCCTGGGGGAAAACGCTGCTGCATTGAGCATTATTCTGAGCTGTGAGTGCCTCCTTCATGTATTTGGTCACCTTATAACTGGTGGTCTGCTGGGTGAGGAGTTGTGCTGCCAACCCAGAGGCAAGTTCTTTTAATCCACCAGCTTCTCAAAAAGAAAAAAGTTGGATTTTCTCTCCTGTGCAGTTTGCCGCCTCTGAGAGCCCACAGGAGAGTCAGCTGTGAGTTGGTTCTGACTGGAAGTGCGTAACTACAACCACGTAGCCTGTTTATTACTTGGCTGAAAGTTGAAGGTAGTTTTATTCCAGAGCGTAGTTTGGGTCCAGGTTCAAACGGTGAGTAATGGTCATAGTTCTGGGGGTCCCACCAGTCTCTATGGTAACAGGAAGCCTGACCTTTGTGGGGTTTGTCCAGTTTTTAACTTTATTCTGGTTCCGCGTATCCGGCTCCTTTGCCCAAATGCAGAAAAACCCTGATCAAACCTGCTCCTTCTCCGACTGAACCATGACAGGCTTAAGGGTCATCAGCCCTCACCAGGGGGTCCGCACTGATGTTACAACATTTGTAAACTAAGCCTAGAAGAGGCCTCTGTGTGCTGGGATTAGGTCCCTGTCTCAGCACCGTGGGTGCACACAGCCAGGGACGGACAGAAGGGTGGATGGGCCGCACTTGTCGCTCTGAGAGGGAAGAGTTAAGGACTGCATTGAATCCTTGTGGTTCTAGCTCTCTTGTTTCTTAGTCCTAGTGCGTTGTCTGTTTTTCTCAAGCAAAGAAAATTAGAAACAGTTCCTGAAAAGTTGCCATTGGGTCAGCTATTTTAATTTACTCCACAACTCCTTCCGGGGGTGCTTGGGACGTGCGAGGTATCCTGCGGGAAAGAACATACAGCAAAGGAAACCCGGAGTCCCATCCCCTCCCTCCTCACAGCTCATCAACCAGCAGGAGGGGACAGAAAAGAGGGGACTTTCAGCCCAAGTACCCCCATCAAGGCTGTGGGGCAGGGACTTGGGTAACTCCAAACCCGCTGCCTTGAAATCAGCGACACTGCAGGTTTCTGTGTCTGTGAACTCGGTCAGGAGGCTGCACATCCTTCGCCCAGGGAGCTGTTGGTGGATTCAAACCACTAACGGCACTCGGCCTTTGAGCTGCAGGGCAATTCACCGTGGATGATGCCAGAATGGGAATTGCTTAGGTTGAAGATTAAATTTCAGACAGTGAAATGGGATAGGAAACAGGAGGTGGCATTAAAATAGGACTGAAGGCCACAGCTGCCTGTAAGAACTCATTGTGACTCTCTCTATTAGACCCGAATGAGCAGAGTTTGCAAGGTTGTCATCTTCACACAGGGAGACAGACACATCATTCTCCTGTGCAGCAACTGTGGGAAAGGTGACAAGGAGAGAGAGACAGAGACAGAGAGAGACAGAGAAAGAAAGGAGAGGAGGAGGGGGGGGAAGATTGGAGAGGGAAGGGGAGGGGAAGGGCGGGAAGAACAAGGAAGGAGAGGAGAAGGGAGGGGAGGAGAGGGGAGGGAGAGAGTCATTAATCCTGTAAAAATCAGCGGCTTTGGGAATTCTAATGAGAAGCTCTACCCTGTCCTACAGATTCTCTGTGAGTCAAAAATCAACTTGATGGCAATGGGGATGGGGTTGGGGTTGGCATCTCTTGGAAGCAGACGCCCCATCTTTCTTCTGTGGCATTGCCAGTGGAAGACGAAGGCGTCTTTGGAGGTCTGAACAGAAAGCTCAGCTCTACCCCGTAGAGTCATTATGAGTCAAAACTGTCTCGATGAGAGTGGGATGGGTTTGGAATTCTGGTGGAAGCCGGCTGCCACCTCTTTCTGCAGGCTGGTGGGATCTCACCCGGGAACCTTGAGTAGAAGGAGGTAGAAAGGCAGCCCAGTCCACATTTAGGACTTTGACAGTCGGGATAAGGTTTGGACATTGTTTAGTAAACCATAGAGGTGCCACTGGAGCTCGGGAGGGACGGCTGTCTTCAGTGACTCACGATTTCTCTTCTGTCGCTAGTACCAGGATCTTCCGTTAGAAAGCTCACCCGCTCTTCAGGGTCATCTGACAGCGTCCACCATCAACCATACTTTATGAGAACACAAGGATGTTGAGATGAACAGAATCACTGCATAGGAAGCAACAATTACACTAAAAACTGCATTTTCTTCCCTCGGATAAGCATGCAGGATCCATTGTCTTACACACAAGCAGAAGGAGAGTCTACCTCAGCCATCCTGTGCTCTCTAAACCATGCATCTTCAAGGACTAATAACCCTAGTTTCTTGCCTAATCGCACCTGAAAGATACAAGCTCTCCCCCTCACCTGCCTTAATGAATTAACAGAGGCTCCATCTGATGGGTCAGAGGTAGGGTACTGGCCTTCTATAAGGGAGGCCTGGGTTCAATTCCTAGTCTGGGGACTTAAGCACAGCCACCATCCATCCGTCAGCAAAGGCTGGTGTGTTGCTCAGATACAAAACTTCTGGACTAAATTGCTCTAGGAAGAAAAACCTGATGACCTGCGTGATCAGTCAGCCCAGGTAAACGTTGTGGACCACGCATGTCCAGCCGGCAGCAATCTAGGTGCAAGGAGTGGGTCTGCGGCTGCATGCAGCTTTTTGTTGCTTGAAATTCCTTTCCTAGACCATTGTTTACCTCGCTACCTCAACTCTGTGTGGCCTGCACGCTCGTCAACCTGATCCCGCTGCCCTGTAGGCAAACTGCCTGCCTATATCATCAACAGCTACGTGACTACACACGGCCTATCTATGTCCTCACAGCTCCGTGAGCCCTATTTTCCTCATAGTGTGTGTGAACCTAGCTTCAAGGAGGTTGGCTGTTCTTGCGGCTAAATTGAGGAGATGCAGCAGCAGGCTTTGAGAATCTCACCTCTAGCAAAGGAGAAGTCGAGAGTGCAGCACATGCCCTCTGAGGTCAGAGATTCTTGCACCGGCCAGAGCTTACCAAAGAACAGCAACCGCAGCAGAGGACCAGAGACCAGGCAGGAGACAGAGCTGCCCTGGGGCCGCCACAGATCCAGATCCAGGGGCCTTTGCCCAAGATGTTGAGGATGAAGGAAGATGCTGTAACTGTGAAGAGTTTACTTGGGGCTGCTGCCTCACAGGAACCAACGACAGAGACCTCCAACCCAAGCTCGCTGAAAGACGAGGGAATTTTGTGACACTTTACCTAAGCTGAGAGGTTGAAGGTCAAAGGGCCTGTGACCATGCTGGAGAAGCTGTCAAGGCTGAGGGATTACAGCCTGTTAGCTTCCCTCACGAACCTCCTAATTGGGAATATGGTTCCGTGTAGTCTAAGTCAGATGTAAAAACAAACTTCCAATGCAGTCGAGCACTTAAGATTGGCGTTAGAATGGGTAGAAACTGCTGCATTGAACGCATGAGATATTATTCAAAATGACCCTGGAGGACATTATGCCGAGTGAAATATCTCAGTCATAAAAGGACAAATACTACATAGTGCCATTGCTGTAAAACAGGACTGACATTGGAGTTGGGGGGAGACTGAGAAAGATGGGATAAATAATGTATATTGCATTGAAACAGATGAGGGAGAGAACTGTTTAAAAGGGATATGTGATAAGGTATTATTGTCATGACAGGAGTCCAGAATGAAGGCTACATAGTGGAGGGGACTTGGTGGGAGGGATTATATAAAAGAGTGACAAAAAGAGAAGAGTAAACTGGTTGGAGGGAGGGGTGGGCAGGGAGAAAAGTGCAAGCATGAATGAATGCAAATCCTCAGTCTCTGTTAGACTTTCATTAAAATTAATAATAAAGAAATTTTTTTAAAAAAGAATTCATATAAACAGGTGAGGGAGCATCATGGGAATGGTTTTGTGTTGTGGATGCTCTTGATGGGGTAGTTCCCCTTTGTGGAGTTGGGAGAGGTCAGTTACGCACGTCCCCACGTTGCCGTTGCTCTTTCTTCACCAGGTAGAGAGGACTGGGCAGCATTTTCTCCTGCTGTGCACAGGTTCACTGTGAGCTGAGGGCTGCCTGGATAACAGATAATGAAATTCCTGTGGAGGGAAAGGGGGGACTGGCAGGCAAAACGATGCTGCTCGGTGCTGTCAGCTCTGACTGGGAGCATGAGGACTGTGTGTGTGGAAGAGAAGGGTGCACCCCTGGGCCTCACAGTCACTGTGACAATCCACCTTGTTCAAAGTCTCCTCCCAGAATGACCTCCTGATAATACACTCAAAGTGTGTGGGGTACGTCAGGCTGTCCTTGGGTCTAAGGAGCCTCCCAGGTCCAATTCTTCTGAGACATTTGTTGGGGAAGCTCTGGTAGTTAGTCACTGCTGACCCAAGGGCCCTGTCTCTCCGACAGTTTAAACCCGTCTTCAAGCCCTAAGAAGAAAGATGGGCAATCTCGTGTTACGAAGTTCACCTCCTCGGAAAGCGCTGGAGGGAGGCCAGCAGAGCGGTTTTGAGCCCAGTGGGTAAACGGACAGCACAGAGCTGTGGGTGGGTCCTTGAGGTATAGTCCCTGCCCCTTTTCTCCTCCTAAACTCACACAGGACCTGCTAATCTGTGACATTTCTAGGAGTCAACACTTGCCATGTGCGGTGGTGGAAGTTAAAAACCAGCTATCCCAATGAGAGAAAAGCCTTGGCCTGGATGTGAGTGACCCTTCCTCTCTGTCCTGCTGGTTCTGGCTCACAGTGACCCCACATGAGCAGAGTCAAACTGTTCTGTAGGGGTCTCCAAGTCGTGATCTCTCATAAGCAGGCCTCCAGTCCCGCCATCCAGCACAGCCCTGGGTGGGTATGAACCACCCACCTTCAGGCTAGTAGCAGGCTCTGAGCCGTGTGCATACGGCTCCCTCTGTGGCCAAACCTTCAGAATGGTGTACAGGGCAGATTCCCAGGAGGAAGTAGATGGCATGCTAAAATCAGGCTCATCGGAGGAGAATGTAATAAAGGGGCTATTTACAGAGTTAGGGAGAAGCCGCACAGGTCAGCCCAGGGCCCAGGACTAATAAAAGCACAGCTGTTCCAGCCCTCAGCTGGGGAGGAGAGGCAGCAACAGTTCCTGGAACCCGAAATGAGATGGCCACAAGTCGAGCTGCCATGAGGGGAGCAGGGATCTCAGACGAAGGACACCCCAGGCCAAAGTGACCTGCAGGAAGAGCCGGGAGGGAGCATTCTCCCTCTCTCCCATCATCCCTGAGCTGAGGGCACAGACTTCACAGTGACCAGGCGGGATCCCTGTGCGGCAGAGACAGGCAGAATGGGCAGCAGCAGGTCAGGGGGTATAAATGCTCACAGTACAACCGACGGGGAAGCCAGGAAGAGTGAACGACAAGAAGGGGGGGCCGGCTCACAGGCGGGTGTACAGAGAGTATATCTATGTGTGTATGTGTATGTGTGTGTATAACCATAAACACATAGGTGTTGTTGTTGTTGTTATGTGCCATCGAGTCGTTTGCGACTCATAGCGACCCTATGCACAACAGCCCTAAACCCTGCTCTATCCTGCGCCAACTGCACTGCCTCTGACACTCCCATCCCTATTACCCCAGTCACCAAATCAATCCATCTCATCGAGGGTCTTCCCCTCCTGCGCTGTCCCTCCACCCTCCCAAGCATGATGTCCCTCTCCAAGGACCCGTCCCTCCTGGCAACATGTCCAAAGTATGTCAGACGAAGCCCCAGAATCCTTGCCTCCAAGGAGTAGCTTGGTTTAATCCTCTCCAAGATGAATCTGTTTGTTTTCCTGGCACTCCATGGTACATTCAGTACTCTTCTCCAGCACCACAGCTCAAAAGCATCCACTCTCCTTCTGTCCTCCCTAGTCATTGTCCAACTCTCTGATGCATAACAAGCGATTGCAAAGACCATGGCCTGTATCAGGCGCACCTTAGTCTCCAGAAAGACACCGTTGCTCCTGAGTACTTTAGAGAGGTCCCTAACAGCAGACTTTCCCATCGCGATACACTTTTTGATTTCCTGACTGCTGGTGCCAAGAGTGTTGACTGTGGAGCCGAGCAAACTAAAGCTGTGAACAATCTCAATCTCTTCACCATCCATCCTGCACAACACACAGGTACACACATATATACATACACATACACCCCACGGGCACACACACATATACACTCTCACATCCCACAGATAAACATTCACAAATACATTCACACGGGTACACACTCACATTTCATATACATACACTTTCACCCCACAGGTGTGTATACACACACACACACCCCTTCTGCAGCTACACACACACACACACACACACATACACACATTCACTCACACCCCTCAGATACACACACATATATACGTATACCTATGTCACACAGATACACTCACACGTATATACACATGTGCACACCCCCACACACACTCACTTATACACACACATGCATACTCATACATATACACACACATGTTCATACACCTCACACACAACAGACACATGCACACACTACACAGATAACTGTATATTCTCATGCACATGTGTGTATAGGTGTTTGCATATGCACACGTGTGTACATATATACAGAGATACCTCTGTGTTCACACATATGTACCACAGGTACATACTCTTACATGCTTACATACAGAGGTAGACACACACACACTATACTCACCTACCACAGACACAAACACATACAGTCCATACTGCAAGTATTTAATCACATATAGGCATAACACAGATATGCTCACATATATGGTCTCTGGCCCAGAGTTTAGCAGCATTTGGGTGTGCCGGAATGGTGAGATACCGGGAGGTCGGGCCACGCCTAGTGTCTTGGGAGACTTAGTGTCAGCTGCATGGGGCCTATGGCTTCTTGAGGAGAGGCAGGTATGAGGGCTCTGGGAGCTTGTGACGTTCTTTTTGCCCCAAGCGGGGGTTGGCAGAGCGGACTTGCCAGATGAACTGGGGGTGTCTGGCCCAGAGTTTGCCAGCATTTGGGCGTCCCAGGATGGTAAGACACTGAAGGGCCTGAGGCCCTGTCTTTCACTGTTTTTGTTTAGACATTCCTCTAGGTCGTATAGCCCTGGTGTTTCCACTTGCCATGCAGCGGTAACTTGTGGTTGCTGTGATGCCGAACACTGTGACACTGATGTGTCAAATGCGTTAATGGCTGGTTACCCGTGGTGGACAGTGTTTGGTGGAGCTCCCTGATTAAAACAAGCTTCGAAGCAGGAGTGGCATCCACTTCCATAATAGCTTACCTCCGGAAGCCCTACGAACCTGGAGAGAGGATGAAAGGCACACAAGTGTTGAGGACTTTGCTTCATAGGGTTGCTATGAGTCTCCTGTGACTCGATGGCACTTAACAACAACATGCATACTACAGAAACACAGTCACACACACGTATACATAATACACATACACACCTCGTGCAGTCACATACCACAGGTACATACCCACATACATGCACACACACTCATTAATACATACAGTACATTCACACACATATGTATGTATGACACTGACACACACCTCACACTGAGACACCACCAGTATACACTCACATATACACATACACACACACTACATTCACGTACATACACACACAGAATACAGACATGCGTATACCACACAACACACTCACTCACACACAAACACAATACACCCCTTTAAAAACTCAAACAACAGAATGATAGCTCCTTGTTCTTTCTAACGTTGAAGGGAGACGTTTTCAGGCCCCCTCAGGCTGCTCCTGCCTTCTTCTTCTTCTTCTTGTGAGGAGAGCTGTTGCTGTCAGTTGCGACGGCGACCCTGATCCGCAGAGTAGGAGGACCCCACAAGGTTTTCAAGGCTATGACCCTGGGAAGCAGCTCTCCAGGCCTGTCTCCTGAGGTGCCTCTGGGCGAGTTTGAACCTCCAGCCCTTCTACTAGTCGTCCACTTAACCATTTCTTCACCCAGGGCCTAATCAAGACCGGACACTGGTGAGGCCCCACGGCATGGCCTGGGAGGGGAACTTCAGTCTCCCATGAGGCAGCTGGCCTTCACCTGAAATACCGCAGACAGAACTAACCCTTTCTTCCCCCTTCCCACAAGACCCCCTTCCAGGCCTTACAAAGGTGTCCTCAGGGGAAACCTGAGATTTCTGGGACCTCCCAAGCACGCCTTTCCCTGCCTTCCCTTTCTCAGGCTCCATGTGTCTCAGTCAAAGCCGTGGAGACCATCAGCCCTGCTTGCATCCTGCACAGCTTTCGTCTATAGTCTGTAATTTACAGTCTGTACATCTCCAGTTTCTCCAAGCAGCAGGCTCAGTTGCTGCCCAAGCAGCTGTAAGAGGAAACCTGGTCTTGCAAATAATGACTATTGCTCTGCCCTTCCGATGCAAAAATATCATCGTCCTCTGCCCCCTGCACACCCCGCAGGACCTGTACAGGGGGCAGAGGAACACCTGCTCTTACAGATCTCAAAACCACCTTCAAGTGGGTTTTGACACAAAGCCCTAGGGGAAACATATCACTAACACCCTTGACTGCTAAGCAAAAGGTTAGAGGTTCAAGCCGACTCCAAGACGTCTCACAAGAAAGACCTATTAACCTATTTCCAAAAGATTAGCTATTAAATACCCTGCAGGGCACAGTTCTGTGCCACAAGTGGGATCATTGCTTTAATGTTGTTGTTAGTTGCTATCAAGTCAGTCAGACTCACAGAACCACAGAACCAAGCCTGTCTTGCACCATCCCCACGGCTTCCACCGTGGTGAATTCCATTGCTGTAATCACTGTGTCACTCAATCCCACACAGGATCTGCCCCTCTTTCCCTGACCTACTACCTTTCCAGCATGCTTTCTTTTTCCAAGAACTGGCCCCTTCCGGATAACGTGCCTAAAGTCAGCAGATGAAGTTTCACATCCTTGCTTCTAAGGAGCACATTGGTTGCATTTCCCTCAAGACAGATTTCTTTGTTCTTTTGGCCACTTGCTGGCTATTCCATACTCTTCACCAGCATCACAATGCGAAGGCATCAATTCCATACTCTTCTTTGTCAATCAATGTTCACATGCATATAAATCAATTGAAAATATCATGGTTTAGGTTGGGCACACCTTAGTCCTTAAGGTGGCATGCTTACTCTTGAGCAATTTAAAGAGATCCGTGACAGTAGCTTTACTCACTATAACACATCTTTTATCTGGCCGTTGCTACCTTGGGTGTTGATTGTGGATTTGAGAGCTCAGTCTTCTCTCCGTCGGTTAATATGTTGCCCATTGAGCTAGGGGTGAGGATTCTTGCTTTCTTGATGTGGAGACTTAGGGAGCTCTTTCCCTGGTTGGAACTGACTGGAAAGACCTCTGGTTGCTCCGGTTTCACAGGGTATTTTTCTCTTTCTTGTATAACTACACTATCTTTTGTTAAGTGTAACATGAAGGACCGTTAGGGCATAACGACTAACTAACACTCATGTGCCAACCAGCAAGCCAACAGTTTGAGGCCACCAGACTACAGCCTTGGAAACCCCCCGGGGCAGCTCTGTCCTGCCCTGTGGGTCTCTGTAAATCAGAATGGACCAATGGATTTAGCTCTTAGGTTCTATACGCGGCAAACTGCAGAGTCTGACGGCTTACAAGAACCGTGTCTTTACTTGCACAGATTTGAGAGTCACATGTTTCATGCTTGGGTCCCTCCTGAGAGCCCTTTTGAGGTGCTGCGGGGCTGGCCACCCAGGGCGACTCTCTCACGTGGCTAGAAATCAATGTTGGCCCCTGGCTGTGAGGTTAGTGGAGGTGCTGACGGGGGAGCCTCTCTTTGTGGCTTTCACTTTGCACGATGTGCGATGGTGGTCAAGTTTGTTAGGGGACGTCTCAGAGTTAGCACCCCAGGAGGTTCATGTCACCTAGCCTCAGGTCCTAGCAGAAAGGAAAAGGAATTCAACTCTGACACCCACTTGGCATTGACAAAGCATATTGACCATCACAGAAATGCCACCAGAGTACCCCTCCCTTGAGAGGATGCTGAGGCTCTGTCTCCTACACCTTGAGTGTGTTATTAGGTTGTTGTTGTTGTTGGGTACTCTCAAGTCAGAACCAACTCATAGCTAACCGTCCAAGCAGATTTTCAGAGGCAGTAAATCACATGGAAGGAGACTGCCCCTTGGTTCTTAAAGGCATCAAGTCTACTCTTCATAGCACTTCTTATATGTTGCCATTGATGGAAAACCCAGGGTGGTATAAATGGCTTGTACTCAACTTCTAATCTGCAGGCTGGAGGTTCAAACGCACCCTCAGCACCTCTGAAGAAAGCCGTGAAGATCTGAATCTGCACTGACTGCCCCAAGAAAGCCCTGAGAAGCAGTTCTGCTTGGACATGCATGGGGTCACCACACCACAGTGAGGCCTGAGGACACAGGGTGCTCACACAGGACGCAGGACGGTGAGCTTGGTGTTTCTGATTGCAGGCGCCTGCCACGGTTGAGGCACTGGGTGAACTGTATGTGTGATCAAGTACAGAAAGGCTGTTTGACCATAAACAGATGATGCTAGATTCCTTCTAGAAAAGCCAATGCTATTTTTTTAAAAATGACTTAGGGAGGATAGAAGGAGAATTGACGCTTTTGAGCTGTGGTGCTGGAGAAGAGTATTGAATGTACCATGGACTGCCAGGAAAACAAACAGATTCATCCTAGAGAGGGTTAAACCAGGCTGCTCCTTGGAGGTAAGGATTCTGGGGCTTCGTCTGACATACTTTGGACATGTTGTAAGGAAAGACAGGTCTTTAGAGAGGGACATCATGCTGGGTAGAGTGGAGGGATGGCGCAGGAGGGGAAGACCCTCTATGAGGTGGATTGATTCAGTGACTGGGGTAATCGGGATGGGTGTGTCAGAGGCAATGAGATTGGCACAGGATAGAGCACAGTTTAGGGCTGTTGTGCATAGGGTCGCTATGAGTCGCAAACAACTCGACGGCACATAACAACAACAACAACATTATTAATTTCAATGAAAATTTACAGAGACTTTGGATTTCCATTCATTCATTGTTGCACCTTTCTCCCCTCCTAACCCTCCCCCCTAGTACACTACTCTCTTAGAACAGAAAAAGAAAAATTCTTTCATTGTTTTACAAACCCTCCCCCTGGTCCACTCCACTATGCACCCTTTGCTCTGGACTCCTGTCATGACAAAAATACCTAATCATATATCCCTTTTAAACAGTTTTTTCCCTCATCTGTCTCAGTGCAGTATACATTATTGAACCCATCTTTCTGAATCTCCCCGCAGCCACAATGTCAGTCCTGTTTTACAACAGTGACACCATGCAGTATTTGCCTTTTTGTGACTGATATACTTCACTCAGTATAATGTCCTCCAGGGTCACCCATTTTGAATAATATTGCATGAGTTCCTTGTTTTTTCAATGCAGTGTAGTACTCCATTGAGTGACTATACCACAGCTTCTCTATCCATTCGTTTGTTGATGGGCACTTAGGTTGTTTCCAACTCCTTGCTATTGTAAACAGCATAAACATGGGTGTGCACGTATCTGCTTGGATGTCAGTTATGGTCTCTTTGGGGTATATTCCCAGTAGTGGAATGCTGGGTCAAATGGTATCTCTATTTGTAACTTTTTGAGAAAGCACCACATCACCTTCCACAGTGGCTGCACCATTTTACACTTCCACCAACAGTGAATAAGGGTTCCAGTTTCTCCACAACCTCGCCAGCATTTGTTGCTTGCTGTTCTATTAAATTTTACTATTCTGACCGGGGTGAGATGATATCTCATAGTTGTTTTGATTTGCATCTCTCTTAGAGCTAGGGATTTTGAACATTTCTTCATGTGCTTGTTAGCCATCTGAAT
>NW_006399764.1:29620823-29621539 GCF_000299155.1 Elephantulus edwardii | reverse complement strand
GATTTTGAACATTTCTTCATGTGCTTGTTAGCCATCTGAATGTCTTCTTCGGTGAAGTGTCTGTTCATATCCTGTGCCCATTTTTCAATTGGATTGTTTGCCTTTATCTTGTTATGGTGCTCAAATATTTTATAAATTCTGGATATCAGTCCCTTATCTGACATGTCATTACCAAATACTTTTTCCCAGTCTGTGGCTTCCCTTTTTTACTCTGTTGGAGAAGTTTTTGGATGTGCACAGGGATTTGATTCTTAGAAGGTCTCATTCATCTATTTTATCTTTTCCTGGTTGTAGGGCCAATGCTATTTTTAACTTCTGACTGTGATTTGGGTAGGTTTACAGATCTTATCAACAGTCCGATCAACAAATCGTGCCCATTTTGTTTCATGAGATTGAATGCAATCCCCTCAATACTTCTGACTTGCTCTTTGGGTTCCCTTTTTCCTTTCATCCCTCTTTCCAGACTCTTTCTACCGGCTGAACTTTTCAGGGGATTTATGCAGAGCAGCAATTTATAAATGTTACCCTTTCAGCACCCTAAAAAGGGGCAAACTCCTCGTGGGTGTCACTGTTCACTTTCTAGACCTCAGGGCGCACGGAAGCAGGTGCTGCTGCTCAGGTGGTTCAGATGAACCAACAGCTCTGCAGGCAAAGGTGAGCAATCTGCTTCCCTGCAATGCGCAGCCCCCAAAACCTGCTAGGAGGTCAACTATGGG
>NW_006399764.1:29609804-29619593 GCF_000299155.1 Elephantulus edwardii | reverse complement strand
TTATATCCAGAATTTATGAAATACTTGAGCACCACAACAAGATAAAGGTAAATAATCCAATAGAAAAATGGGCACAGGATATGAACAGGCACTTCACAGAAGGTCAGCTATGAGTCGACCATGCGATGACTGCTGAGTTTCAACCATGCAAAGGCGCAGAACACATAAAGAAGTGAGTGGTTAAAACACTGGGTCACAGAGAGGCCTCTAGTCTGTTACCAGCTGTGGAGATGAATGTGGAACTTTTAACCAAATGTCTGCAGAGCAGAGGCACCGTGGGGGGGGAGGGGTCTCCAGCCAAAACCTGGATGTATAATGTGAACAAAAACTAGTTCAGAATGGATTACATCTCAACATCTGGAAAACAAAACTCTCAGAACTAGTCCAATTAACAGCATCAGAATAGAGATAAGATTGAAGAACAAATAAAGATGTTATGAAGAAGCTAATTTTACTTCAATCCATAATCAACACCTCTGGAAGAGGCAGTCAGGAAAGAAAACCATTTCTTTCATTTAAGAGGCCCTTTGCAGCACATATACTGAAATGTCAGAGAGCAAGGATGTCAATGTAAGGACTAAGGAGCACCTACCTAGGCCATGATTTCAGTATGTATGTGGAAGTTGGACAATGAATAAGGAAGACCAAACAAGAATTCAAAGTTGAAATGTGGTGTTGGGGAAGAATAGTGCATGTACCACAGACTGCCAGAAGAACAAAGAAGTCTGTCTTTGAATAAGTGCAGCCAGAGTGCTCCTTGGTGGCAAGAATGATGAGACTTTGTCTCATATTCTTGGGGTAAATTATCAAGAAAGATCAGCCCTTTAGAAAGGACACCACACATGGAAGCGTAGAGGGTCAAGGACGGAGAGGAAGACCGTCCGTGAGATGGATTGCACAGTGCTTGCAGCCGTCAGCTTCAGCACAGCACAGAACGTTGGGATGATGCCGGATCGCACAGGGCTTACTCTGTACTACGCGTGCCAGCCAACTTGAAGACACCTAACAACAACACATTGCCATCTTCTAAAATATGCAAAATGCTTTCTATCACAATGCTAATTAAAATTCTTTAGAAGGCGTTTCATAATGCTATTGACTATTCTGAAGTCTCTTTGCTAGAAGGAAATGTTAAGCTACAATTGTACGTGGTTTTGATGGAGATTGACTGGCAGTGTTGTTCAAGCATGTTCTGCTCTTAATCAAAACCCCGAGCCTCTCAGGAGGTTGGACTCCACCCACAGCTCTGAAGGAGGAAGATGGCCAGGCTTTTCCCACTGAGATGTACAGCCAGGGTCGCTGTGGGCCCACGTCAACTCGATGGCAACGAGTTTGTGTTTTGCACTCAAATGGAATTTTATCTACATTTTACCTTTCTGGGATGAAACCATTTTCTTGTGGAGTGATTCACCTGTTTTGTGAGAAGTTCTGTCATACTCTCTGCAATCATGAGCAACTGAGAGCATTGTGCAGAGTGAACTATCTCAGACTCATAAGGACAAATACTGCATAAGACCAATATTATAAAAATAGAAGGATAACTAGTAAAACATGTATGGGGACCCAAGGGGGGGCAGAGGTGGGAGCAGAGGGGTGAGGATGGGTAGGGGCAAAACCACAGGGCTGTATAATTTGGTGGGTGAAGGGTGGGGGAAAGGAAATTGGAAAGATCCAGCGGGGACCTGAAAAGACAGGGTAAGGGGCATAGTCTGATGGTGATTAATTTTATAAAATCTAATGCATGGGAATAATTGTATGAAACACAATGTGAATGAATAGTGCGAAGCACAATGTAGACAAATTTTGTAAGCAAACCAATATAAAATAAAATTTGTAATGACTTCATAGGCATATAAAAATTGGGCAATAAATAAGGAAGACTGGAAAAAATTGAGAGGGCGAAATCACAGAGCTGGTTTTGATTAAAAAAATAAAACCCAGAAAGCAGGAATTAGCAGTTGGACTGGACACCTGATGACAGGTTCGTAATGAGGAAAGCCTCCAGGTAGCCCACCTGTAACATTTGTACCATTGTGAGATGTGTCTCCTGTTCTTTTTTGCTGCTTCTCTACCAACCACAGTATCTTCCTCCTAGAATTGGCCCATCCTGAGGGCATGCCCAGAGGACGTGAGACCAAGTCTCTCCGTCCTTGCTTCTAAGGAACACTCTGACTGAAGTTCCTCCAGGCGACGTTTGTTTGTTCCTGTGGCCACGGCATAGTCAATATTCTTAGTAAGTGCTCGTTTTGCTGAGAAAGAACAGGGCTCTGGGCAGCGTGATCGGCTATGAGCATGTGCACGGCAGCATGTACTTGGCACTTAGCATTTACTTCTTGTCGGTAAGGTGGGAGTGAGTTGCTACTAATGGTGACTGAAGAGACCATTTCAGGATGTTTCTTTTGTAGGAGAATCACGTGATAGAGAAGAAAGCCTTTTTACTGGGAAGTGGATGCTCTCAACTCCTTTCTTGTTCTGTATTTCAGGATAGGATGTGAAATGGACTTTTTGACTATGGAAGTAATACCATTCTTCTTCTGTTTTCCATTCCCTGAATAGTATACCATATGATTGTCTATTTCACAGGGACCATAGCTGGTCCATCACATCTCATTAATGCCTAGTATGTTGATATCCATGTATCCCATTTCATTTTTAACAATTTCCTGTTTTCCAACATTCACGCTACATACATTCCATGGACCGATTGTTAAACAATATTTGTTATTGATTTTCCTCAAGTAAACGGACTTCCAAACTAGGCTTTACCACTACACTACTATAACTATCCTCTTTGTTTAGTGTTTATAAGGTTTTCTAAAGTATTTTATTTAGGAAATAGATGGCCCTTCCTGATTCCTAGTCTGCTTTAATCAGAGAAAGTTCCACAAAACCCACCCATGATGGGAAACTCTTTTGGAATTTGACACACCAGTAAAAAGATTTCAGTATCACAGCAACCCCAAGTAATCTCAATATAGCAAACTGATAGTTTGTACCACTTAGAACAATGTTCTCTCCGAACACAATCAATACCCTTGGCCTGGGGCGCTCAGAACCAACCAACTTTTAAATACAAAAGTACAGCCACCAGATCCTCTTTGTCTATACACACACACACACACATCCTCACACCTCACTGGATTGGTGTGAGAATCAAATGAACGATGGGAGCCTGTAAAAGGTTTCTAAATTCACATCAAAGTACAGTTTGTCCTAAACTGGCATCTGTGTAATTAAACGTCGCATATTTTTTAATATGTTTGCAAAGTTCATTTATGAGCTTTGGTGGGTCACTAGTTGGCTACTAAACAAAAGATTGGTGGTTCAAACCTACCCAGCAGCTGTAAGGGAGACTTTCCCAGGGACTTTTTCAAAAAAAGATTTTTGTTGTGTGCCATTGAGTCGACACTGACCCACAGCTGACCCACCAGCAGGTTTTCAGAGGCAGTTAATCATTCAGGAGGAGACATCCCATCCCTCTCCCACAGAACATCTGGTAGATTCAAACCGTGTGCCTTCCGGATTGCATCACAGCGTCTTATCACAGAGATCCCTAAATCTTTTTTTTTTAAATTTAACTTTTTCCTAAAACTTATTTTTCTGTAATATTTTTAAAAAAAAAGATCTGGTTAAGAAGATTCTGTGGGGCAGTTCTACTCTGTCACATGGGGCCACGTGAGCTGAATTCTACTCGATAACGCCAGTAACAACATAGCTTAAATGTACTCAGTAAGTATGTGCATATTTTACAAATACAAGCCATCTATATTATACATAACATTATCTTTGCCTGTCATTTCTGGTCCCAATGGCAAAGCTTTGTCTCACATAGTTTGGCATGTTATTAGGAGATATTATTCCTTGGAAAGGGACATCATGCTTGGAAAGGTGGAATGTCAGCAAAGGCAAGGAAGACCCTTAACCAGCTAGATGGACACAGTGACTGCCACAGTGGGACTGAGTATGTCAGAAATGATGAGGACAGCACCGGATAGGACAAAGGTCAGATCTGTTGTTTATAGTGTCGCTATGAGTCATACTTGACTCAACGGGACATAACAACAGCACAGACAGCATGTGTGGAAGCATCTGTGGGCAGATCCGCAACCAAGGGCCTCTTTAAAGTGCTGAGAAGTCAGGGAGTCACGGGAAAGACTAAGGTGTGCCTGATGCAAGCCGTGGTCTTTTCCAGTGCTAAACTGTAGGGTGTATGGTTGTCAGATAGTCACTGCTGGCTATTCGCTCATATCCATTCTCCTTTCCCTGTTCATGGAGCTGATGTTTCATTCAGATTCCCACTCTATCATGAAAGTAACTTAGCCTCCATGTCAGGGATAAACGTGGAGCCTTTCAAAACAATCACCACCACCTCACTTCCTTCCCCATGTAACATGGGGGCAGTTGAATGAATAATGACAGCAGTTACTTGCTGAACATCGACTCTGCTCAGGTGCTTTTCTCAGTGAGGCTGGTCCTCACTGCAGGAGTAACTGTAGGAAGGCGTCTCCATGACCATCTAAGCCGAATGTTGTTGTTGTTTGATGCCGTCGAGTCGCAGACAACTCATAGCGACCCTATGAACGAACGGCCTGAGCACTGTTCGTACATAGAGTTTCCGGAGGCAAGCCATTTCGGAAGTGGATGCCGCTCCTGCTTCCAGACTTGATTTAGTCGGGAAGCTCCGGCCAACACTGTCCACCATGGGTGCCCATTACCACGATTGGCACATCACTGTCACAGTCTTCAGCATCAGAGCAACCACAAGTTACCTCTGTACAGCAACACACAGACCAGTGCTATACCACCTCCCGACCCCCGGGGAATAGCCAGGCAAATTGAGAGCTAGTACCTGCCATGATCTATGTCCGTGGAAGCAACAGTCAAGAATCAAATGCCATAGTGCATTAAGAAAATCTGCTGCAAAGATGCTCTTTAAAAGTGACAAAGAGCAATTCCACTACTGGGAATAGACCCCAAAGAAACCATAACTGCCACCCAGACAGATATATGCACACCCATGTTTATTGCGGCTTTATCCACAATAGCAAGGAGTTGGAAACAACCTAAGTGCCCATCAACAAAAGAATGGATAGAGAAGTTGTGGTATATTCACAGAATGGAATACTACGCTGCATTGAAAACCAAGGAACTCATGCAATATTATTCAAAATGGGTATCCCTGGAAGACATTATGCTGAGTGAAATATCTCAGTCACAAAAGGACAAATATTGCCTAGGGTCACTGTTGTAAAACAGGACTGACATGGGGGTTGGGGGGAGACAGAAAGATGGGATAAACAATGTATACTGCATTGAAACAGATGAGAGAGAAAACTGTTTAAAAGGAATATGTGATTAGGTATTATTGTTAGGACTGGAGTCCAGAACAAAGGCTGCATAGTGGAGTGGACTTGGGGGAGGAATTGTATAACAATAAAAGAATTTTTCTTTTACTTTTCAAAGAGAAGAGCGAACTGGGGGGGAGGGAGGGGCAGGGAGAAAAGTGCAACAATGAATGAACGGAAATTTAAGGTCTCTGTAAATTTCCATTAAAATTAATAATCATAATAATACAAATGACAAAGAGAGAAGTCACATTAAGGCCTGAAGTGCATCTGACCTACATCTTGATTTGTCCAGTCAGCCTCACATATGTCTGAGGACTGAGTAAGGTGCGATTCTGGCTGCACTTATTCTAAGACGATCGTGTTTGTTCTTCTGACAGCCCATGGGAGAGTCCGTATTCTTGATAACCACTAATAGTCTTCGGTCGCCATGTTATTGCTCCACCAAGTTAGAACCGACTCGTAACTGACCCTCCTGTAGGTTCCTAGAGGCTGTAAATGACTCCAGAGAAGCCTCGCCACCCTCCACCGAGGAGCAGCTGAGGAAATTGAGCTGCCTGTCTTGAAGGTGACGGTGCAATTCCTTACCCCCTAGGCTGACAGAGCTCTTGGTTTCCATATATTCACTTACTTCAAACACATGTGATCCTACCCTGTGTGTACTTTTGGGACCGCCCTGTTTCACCCAGCGTGATGTTTCACATTTTGCTTGCACGTGACGGCATGCATCAACACTGCATTTCCCCTCATGGCTGGGTAGTATTCATATCGTGCTTATACTATAATCTAGTAACTAGATTTTTTTAAAAAAAATTGTTATATAAAATTTACTTTCCAGGGAGAGGGATTGCATAACATTGAAAGAGTTTGTCTTTTTCTTTTCAAGAGTAGTGAATTGGAGGGAGGGGGTGGGCAGGGAGAAAAGTGCAACAATAAATGACTGGAAACCCTAAGTCTCTGTAAACTTCCATTAAAATTAATATAAAAAAATATTTGCTTTCCATCCAACAAGTCACAGAGGCTCTGTTTGGGGTCATCAGGTCCCACCATGTGCCCTGTACCATCACCCCCTCCTCTCTGTGTCTCCTGTCTCCCCACTTCCCTCACTCCCTCTCAGCACCTGCCTGGTGTCTGAATTTTGCCCTTGGACAAGTGCTGCTCTTTGATTGTGAGTGTTTGATTATTCTAACAAGTGCCTGTCTTCCTAATGCCACCAAACTTCATAAAACAATCGCTATTTTGACTGAAAATAGAGCCACAAAGAAAAGTGCCGTTCTAGGCTTGAAGGCAGTTAAGGGCTACAGTCTCTGGGCTTCCACCAGTTTCTGTGTCCCACTGAGTCTGCTCTTCTTTACGCTTCTGAGCGTTGTTCCACATTTTCCGCCTCCTCTTCCTCACTCACTCACTCATTACCATTGAGTCAGAACCACCTGATAGCTGACCCTCCAGCAGCCCAGAGGCTGTACCTCTCATGGAAAGAGATTGCCTATCTTTCTCCTGAGGTGCAGCTGGTGGATTGGAACCTCTTGCCTTTGGGCTGGCAGTACACTTCCTATCCACTAGGCCACTAGCGTCTATCTAGTACCTCTGATTATTACCCCTCTCAGATTTTTATCAGATCATTTGTCATCCAATTTTATATACAAAGAGTTCTTTTTGAAAATGTATGTGAATATCTGAAATGTGAGGATGAAAATGCAAACGTCACCCATATAGTTGTCTTGAAAAATTAAAGGGAAAAAAACAAAATTAGAAGAAAAGAATATTTGAAAAGTTACATCATTAATGATTAATTATTATCCATAATTATTATTTTACATCTAAACTAAGCATAAATAACCCATTTGCTTTGATAGAGAGTATGTAAAAATAATCATATGTAGGTATAAATATAAAACCACAGTCTTATCAACAACAGAAGACAAAGATGATCCTATTAAATATTAAGCTTAAACTTTAAAAAAATCTATCCAATGCAATAAGCAAAGAATCAAATCAAGTATACATGTTGTGGTTGTGTTGTTGTGTACCAGCAGGTCAGAACTGACCATGCCTGACTCTCCGGCTGGTTTTTAGAAGCATTTAATTGCATGGGAGGAGATTGTCCATCCTTCTCCTGCAAGAATACATGAGAAGATAATTATTATGTCAGGTGATAAGGTAATTTTCAGGAAAAACTTTGAAGAATCTACAGACCTTTTGAAACTAACAAAATGTATTACTGTTGTTGGTGTTGTTGTTGTTGGATGCCATAGAATCAGTTCAGACTCCTAGGGGCCCATATGACAGAGAAAATCTGCCTCCAGCCATTCTCTCAGGGAGCTCTGGTGGCCTCCTGGGAAGAGAGTTGCACTACTGCCCCGAGAAAGGTACTCAATTTGAATCTATCTGCCGCTCCATGGGAGAAAGATGGACTATCTCCTCCCTCAAGATTCACGGCCTCTGAAAACCCACTGGAGGGTTTGCTCTGAGTGAATTCTGACTGGATGCTACACAACGTAGTCAGGCCTTTATTTTGTGGAGCCACAAAGTGAATATGAACCCCCCACATTTTGGTTAGAGGCCTAATGCCTAACCATTGTGCCACTAGGGCTCCTTAAGGAAATTTAGTAAACACTGTATGCAAGGAAAAGTGTATGTTAAATATTCAGAGTCCAAGAGCGTCTCCTGTGTTTCAACAATAACTTATTAGAAAATATAATGAGGGAATCATCTCAAATAGTCACAGTGCTTTAGGGCACAAGTAGGGGAGAGCTGGTTCCTAACTAAAGGGTACTTTTCCCAAAGCAAAGCTGCTGCTGCCACGCGAGGTAAGAGCCACTACAGAATTGTTAACAAGAAAAACAAAAAAAATGCATTAAATGCAAATAAAGGGGAAAACTTGTTTAAAATGAAATTATTTCCAGTGAGGTTTTTTGAGAGTATAATGGCAGAGAAAGAGAAATATTTTATATGAATATACTTTCACATATATATGTGATTACATGATGTGTAAGTCACTGTATACCTACATATTTTATAAGGGGAGCTCTGGTGACCTAGTCCAAAGGGAACTGTGGTGCGAACCCCAAATCCACATCTCTACAAAGATTTCAATCCTTCAGTGACGCCAAGGGAGAAAAAAAATGGACACTCTCTTGTGCCATTTGCTGCTTTGAAAACCCAGTGGAAGGTCAAGGTCAGCTATGTGTCTGAAAGCAAGTCAGTGGCAATGAATGAGTGATATGTAAGCATATATATTTACAGTATGTGTGTCATATTGTTATGTGCTGTCAGGTCAGTACTCACTCAGGGCTGACCCTCCAGTGGATTTTCAGAGGCTGAAAATCACACAGGAAGAAACTGCCCATCTTTCTCCTGTCGAGCAGCTGGTGGATTCAAGCTGCCACATTCATCCTCAAAGAAAGCTTAAAGCCCACTGTTGCCCAGATATTAAATCCAAACTTTCTATCTTCTGACTGTGTTCTAGATTCTAAACCCAAGTTTCCTTTCCAGACTTGCTTTGTTATTGTTGTTGCTGTTGTTAGGTTTGTCAAGTTAGCTGTGACTTATAGCAACCCTATGAACAACAGAGCTAAGCCTGGTCCTTTCCTGTTCCATCCTCATAAACTCTGTCATCCTCAAACCCACTACATGAATCCATCTTGTTGAAGTTCTTCCTCTTTTATGTGGACCCTCTACCTTTCTCTGCATGATCTCTCTCTCCAAGGGCTGGTTCCTCTGGAAAATAAGCCCAACGTAAGTGAGACGAAGTTTTACCATCCTCTTCTAGAAGAACCACTCTGGTTTCACTTCCTTCAAGATGTATTTGTTTGTTCTTCTGGCAGTGCGTGGTCTATTCAGTAATCTTCTCCAACACCACGATTCTTCTGTCATTGTCCAACTTTTAGATGTATGTTGTTGTTGTTGTTGATTGCTGTCGAGTCGAGCATGACTCATAGTGACTCATAGAAACAAAAGACAAGACTGAATGCCTTTCCATAACTACAGTCACTTCTTCAAGCTCATAAAGATTCCAGAGGCATGTGGTTTAGGAAGCGGATGCCACTCCTGCTTCCAAACCTGTTTTACAACTGGGAGCTCCACCAAACACTGTCCACATTGGGAAACCATTCTGGTATTTGATACCCCAATGGCCCAAGGTTCAGCATCACAGCAACCCAGGTTACTTCATACAGCACATTGACAAAGAGTGATGTACGAAGTGGAAGAGTGTTCCTCCAGACATAACAGCACTAGTCTCATTTTGCAGTGGTTAAGTGTCGTCAAGTTGAATACGACTCAGAGTAAGTTTTGCACAAAAACTTGAACTCTGTTTTATAACATCATTTCTGTACATTTAGAGAGTTTGTAAAGTTTTCAAAGCATCAATTTTAGGGAGTGGATGCCACTCCTGCTTCCCAGAATGAATCAATCTGGAAGCTCATCCAAACAGTGTACATAA
>NW_006399764.1:29558147-29609120 GCF_000299155.1 Elephantulus edwardii | reverse complement strand
AGTTTATCTTTTGCTTTTCAAAGAGAGGTGCAAACGGGGGTGGGGGGCAGAGAAAAAAGTGCAACAATGAATTAACGGAATTCCAAAATCTCTGTAAATGTTCATTAAAATTAAAATAAAATTTAAAAAAAGAAAGGTTGTTGATGAGTCTGCCTTCAATTCTTATGTCATATTCATCTTCAAATAGTCCAGAGTCTTGAATGATTTGCTCAGCATTCAGATGGAAGCCTGTCAGAGAAAGAAAATTAACATTTTCTACTAAAATGAGTAATATAAAAGTGGTAAGACTCCCCTTTGTCAAAGGCAGAAAACATCTAAGACCTGGAAAAAACAAGGTAGTGCCTGCTTTCTGGCTCTGACACCTTTCACTTACCTGCCTCCAGAGTCGAGACAAGATAAACTACATACTTTAAAAGCTTCTTAGCAGAGTGTCTGTTACTTAGAAAGTGATCAACAATGGTGTGTTCTTTTCTCTAGAAAATCAAAGTAATTGCTGTTGAGTTGCGTCTTCCTCATGTCAATGGCTCACGTCACAGAGAGGACCTGGGCTCCAGAGCATTTTCCGTGGTTGATGCTTTGGAAGTGGATTGCCAGGTGTTTCTTCTGAGGCACCAGGGACCCCTCTCTTTTCTGTAGCCACTTCCATATGTGTGGGCATGCCTGACAGACTTAGGAGCTTCTATAGATCAAAATATTTATTCCTGGGTGAACTGGTGAAGGTTAGTGTTGCCTATTGACACAGACCATTATCTTCTAATGGTTTAGAACCAGAAAAGAAAGAGTGTGGCCGAGTATGTGTGCCTGGAAATGCCGGCCAGTGTGTATTAAAACCCTATCTTACTGTTACTCAGAATCATAACCAGTAAGAGCATATTTACTGGTCCCATAGAGAAGGAAGACTACAGCCTTCAACGTGGATTGCATCTCATCATCAAGAGTAAAAATCCTCACCACTGGGTCCAGTAAACACTGTCATGCTAGATGGAGAACATATATCCAAATTATCAATTATTTCATCTCATTTGGATCTACAATCAACACCCTAACTACCCCAAGTTAGGAGATTAGGAGACATATTGCATTGGTTGCTGTTAGTTGCGTCTCCAAATTACTGGAGAGTAATGATGTCATTTTGAAGACTAAGGTACATCTGATTCAGGCGATAGTCTTTTCTATCACTTGCCATGCATTTGAAAACTGGACTATTAATAAGGATGAAGGGAAAAATGATGCCTTTGAGCTGTGGTATTAGGGAAGAGTACTGACTATCCTGTGAACTGATAAGAGAACAGATATGTCTTAGAGAGGATGCAGTTAGGGTGCTCCTTGGAGACAAAGCTCAATCTCAGATACTTCGGGCTTGTGTTAGGAGAGGCTATTCCTTGGAGAAGGACATCATGCTTGGAAAGGTGGAGAGATAGCGAACAGAGGAAGACCCTCAATCGTGTGAACTGGCAGTGACTGCTGCAATGGGCTCCAGTGTATCAGGAAGTGTGAAAACGGCACAGGATAGGACGAGGTTCAGATCTGCTGCTCAGAGGGTCATTGTAAGTCATAATTGACTCAATAGCTACCAACAATAACAATGACTATTTAGCTGTGGCTGACTCTGAGAAGGTAGGAATCGAGAACCCTTGATTGTACTTATGTGAAACCTAGACTTGGACCAGGAGGCAGTCATCAAAACAGAGCAAGGGAACACTGCATGGTTCAAAATTAAGAAGGGTGTACACCAGGGATGTGTCCTATCTCCACACCTTTTTTTTTTTAATGCAGAACAGAATATTAGGGAGGCTGGGCTCTATGAGGAGAAATGCAGCATCAGGATTGGAGGAAGACTCATCAACAATCTGTGTTAAGCA
This sequence comes from Elephantulus edwardii, assembly GCF_000299155.1. Taxonomy (NCBI): domain Eukaryota; kingdom Metazoa; phylum Chordata; class Mammalia; order Macroscelidea; family Macroscelididae; genus Elephantulus; species Elephantulus edwardii. The sequence continues at coordinate 29,607,258 of NW_006399764.1, read as the reverse complement.
GATGACACAACCCTGCTTGCTGAAACTGAAGAGGGCCTGAAGCACTTGCTGCAGAACATCAAGGACTGCAGCCTTCAATGTGGATTAAAGCTCAACAACAAGAAAATAAAGATTTTCACCACTGGGCTGATTGGCAGCATCATGATAGATGATGAAGAGATTGAGGTTGTTGACAGCTTCAGTTTGCCTGGATCCACAATCAACACTCTTGGCACCAGCAGCCAGGAAATTAAAAGATATATTGTAATGGGAAAGTCTGCTTCCAAAGTACTGAAGAGCAATGATGTCAGTTCTGGAGACTAAGGTGTCCCTGATACAGGCCATGGTCTTTGCAATAACTTGCTGTACATCAGAGAGTGGGACAATGACTTGAGATGACAGAAGAAAAATTGATGTCTTTGAGCTGTGGTGCTGGAGAAGAGTATTGAATGGACTACTAAGAAAATTAACAGATTCATCCTGGAGAGGGTTAAACCAGGCTGCTCCTTGGAGGTAAGGATTCTGAAGCTTTTTCTGACATACTTTGGACATGTTGCAAGGAGAGACCAGTCCTTGGAGAGGGACATCATGTTTGGGACGATGGAGGGACAGCACAGAAGAGGAAGACCCTGGATGAGATGGATTGATTCAGTGACTGGGGTTATGAGGGTAGGTGTGTCAGAGACAATAAGATTGGCACAGCATAGAGCAGAGTTTAGGGCTTTATTGTCCGTAGGGTCACTATGAGTTGCAAGAGATTTGACAGCACATAACAGCATTTAATGGGCTGCAGTGGTGTGAATGTCACTTTTATGTGAACTGGGAAACCAAAGCCCCCACTTTATTTACTTTTATGGCATATTCACTTCATGGCAGCTGTCTGACCCCCACGCCTGTCATGGCCCTTAAGTCTGGCTATAGATACACAACCAAAACCACACGAGGCTGGGCCCTCCTCACTCCGCGCTCTCGAGTTTACCAAACATGGCCCCGTGCCCACTGAGTCAGAGTCAGAATCCTGGTTTGATGTGGCCACTACACGAATGGCAGAGTGCAGGCAGGGCCCTCCAGGGCATGCTGGCGGGTCTCCTGCACGTCTCGCTGTGCAGGTGACACTGTCTTTAAGCATTGTACACACATCCTTCCAGCAAATCGGCTCCAGGTGACGGGGGACTTGGCGGCATGTCTACTCTTGCCTTTTGACACAGGTCTGGCAGGGTGTGTGTGTGGGTATGTGTGTACACACACGCGCATGTGTGCAGGTGAGCATGTGTCCATGTGCATATGACATACTAGATTGCTATTCAAGTCCCAGTCACTGTATCTCAGTGCCGTCTTGAAGAGCCCCTGGAAGGCAGCGAAGGCTGTTCTCTAAGTGCAGTTGTCATTTAGTGCTGCCATGACAAGTGGGGAGAATGCATACGGGCCATGGTGACAGCCGATGCCCATCCCCACAGGCTTCAGAACGGCCAGGAAGTCAGCCTGTGCAGGTGCGGCATTGAGACTGCAGCCCGCAAGTCAACAGTGGAGATTTGGGCCCACTGCTGCTGGTAAACCTGTCTGAGCTCTGGTTCCTCCAGCAGCCAGGCCTTCCAGTCTCGTCTGCTTTATCTTGTAAAGTCCAGTGTGACTCCAACAGGAGCTCCCTGCAGATGGGCACTGACCGATAGGGACAGAGGTGTGCGCCCCCAGCAGGTGTGGTCATTCCTAACACCTATTTTGGCACAATAGCTGTAACACTGGACTCGAGCACAGCGGAGATGGTGAGGATGGACAGAACAGGACAACGCTTCATTATGGGGTCACTAGTTAGGTCAACGGCCACATACCAGCAGTCAGAAGCCCTCGTGGTGTAGCAGTGCACTTGGGCTTATTGCTAACTTAAAGGTCAGTGGTTCAAACCCACACGCCACTGGACTGGAGAAAGATGGCTCAGTCTGCTCACACAAAAAGCCTCTGAGACCTGCTGGCATTGACTTGGCAGCAGTGAATTTGTGCTTATAAGAACATTGCTGGCAGTTCCACTACTGGGAATATAAAGAGACCATAACTGCCGCCCAAGCAGATATATGCACACCCATGCTTATTGCGGCTTTGTTTGTAATAGCAAAGAGTTGGAAACTACCCAAGTGCCCATCAACAAACCAATGGCTAGAGAAGCTCTGGTATATTCACACAATGGAATAGTATGCTGCGTTGAAAAACAAGGAACTCAAGAAATATACAAAAGAGGTAAGGCGGGAGGACATTATGCTGAGTGAAATATTTCAGTCACAAAAGGACAAATATTGCCTAGGGCCACTGTTGTAAAACGGGACTGACATTAGGGTTGAGGGAAGACAGAAAAGGAAGGGAGGAATAATGTATATTGCAGTGAAACAGATGAGGGAGAGAACTGTTTAAAAGGGATATGTGATTAGGTATTATTGTCATGACAGAAGTTCAGAACAAAGGCTGCATAGTCGAGTGGACTTGTGGGGAGTGATTGTGTAACAATGAAAGAATTTTACTTTCCAAAAAAGAAGAGCAAATTGGGGGAAAGGGGTGGGCAGGGAGAAAAGTTCGACAATGAATGAATGGAAACCCTAAGTCTCTGTAAACTTTCATTCAAATTAATAAAATATGAAATAAAAAAAGTTAAATTTAAAAAAAGAAAGAAAAAACGCTACTGGCACAGTGAGCGGGTCCTCGGGTGCTGGATTACTGCAGGCAGATTCACTAACCTCTCTGAGCCCCGGGTCTCCACATGCAGCAAATGGGCGTGCTAGCAGTCCCACTCACCTTGCTTGGTTTGGAACAGAGCCCTGGTGGCACAGTTATTGAGCACAGCAGCTGAGGTTGGCAGTTTGAACCCACCAGGTGGTCTGTGACAGAAAGAAGTGACAGCTGGCTTCCATAAAGATTTACAGCCTTGGAGTCTGGGCAAAGGCAGGGGGTGGGGGCTGCTCTGCACTGTCGTCCCACTGGGTCCCTGGGTGACAGAATCACCTCCCTGGCACTGTTTGGGCTTATACCTGTGGTCAGAATCCCAGTTGGGAATGCGTTAACTTTGTTATGATAACGAGGCTGTTTTAGGATAAGGTGTGTCTTGAATCAAACTCTTTTCAACTGTAAAACTAAATGCAAACCTGTAAATTAATTTGCTCTGGAAAATTTCACCCAAATTACAGTTTGGAAAAGAAAAATACAAGCAAGCAGAAATGTGGGAAGATGGACCACAGAATATGAAGACAACCCAGGGGGCCCAGGGCCAAGGGCCTTCCGGTAGGAAACCAGGACAGGGGATCTTCCCTGGAGCCGGCAGTTTAAATTCAGACATTGTTGTTGTTGTTGTTTACCTTCTAGTTAGAACAGACCCATAGCTCATCCTTCAATGGGTTTTTCAGAAAGAGCAACTTGTCCAGAAGGAGGCTGCCCATCTTTCTGCAACTGGTGGCTTGGAACTTCATGCCTTGGGTTGACAGCACAACGCCTTGCCACTGGCCTCTTGAATTTTAAGGAGAAGAATTCACATTTTTGCATTGTGGTATTTGTGGAAAATCCCGGCTCTCAGTCCCCTGGACTGTCGTTAGAATGAGCAAATCTGTCCGGGAGGAAGTACAGGCTGCGTGCTCCTCACAGCCAGGCGTGGGGAGACCTCATCGCGCATACTCCGGGCGTGTTATGTCCAAGCTCCAGAGAAGGGCATCATGCTTGGAAAAGTAAAGGGGTCAGCAAAGGAGAGGAAGACCCTCAGTGAGGTGGGTGGACAGAAGGGCAGTAACTGTAAGAATGGGGGAGGACTGGACAGCATGTCCTTCTGTTGCACGTAGACGCTCTGAGTTGCGGATGATTCAAGGGCCCCTAAGAACCAAAACTTCAAAGAAAAAAAGTGTGTTTGTTGCAGTCACCCCTGTATGCTGTTTTTGTCTTTGGAGCCCTGGATCACTAGCCAATTCTGTGCCCTAGGATGTGCTCAGGACTTCCTGGGCCAGTGTTCCTCACGTCAGACTCAGCAGCGGTGCCTGGTCAGTGCATGGCACAGAGATGACCGTGGGACACAGTGATGGCCATCGGACAGAGTGATGGCTGTGGCACACAGCAATGACTGTGCAACACAGCGATGGCCATAGACAGAGCAATGACCGTGGGACACAGCGATAGCCGCAGGACACAGCTATGACCATAGAGCAATGGCGGCAGGACACAGCGATGGCCGTGGGACACAGTGGCTGGGAGCAGGTCACTGTAGCAAGCATTTCCCCAAAGCGGGCCTGAGTCCTGGGGTGGATGCATTCACACCTATGCTGAGGCCCTCGGTGGCTGTTTGGTCCATTAGGTCAGGCTCCAGGAGTTGATTGCTCAATAATGAGTGAGCATCCCATGGCAATAGCAAATCTCACAACAGCTGGTCTTCCCGGGGACGTGGGGCTGGCCTCCCCAGAGTGCTCAGCAGCTGCACAGGTCCAAGGTCCAAGCTGCCGCTGGAAGCAACCCCTGGGCTCTCTGCAGAGGTGTGCTTCCTGTGTGGACATCCCTGTTCCATCTCACTGCCTGAGATCACCCACGGGGAGGCTACAGGAATGAAGCTGAGAGTGCCCTCCACCTTCGAGCTGGGTACAGTGGAGGGTGGGTGAAAAGGAAGACTCTCAACAGGACAGGCTGTCAGGTGGCTGTGGCGCTGCGCTCAAGCACCCAGAGATTGTGGGGGCGGCGCGGAGCAGGGCGGGGCTTCCTCCTGTTGTGCTGGGATCACGATGAGCTGGAAGCGACACAGCAGTGTCCATCTGCACCTGCAGGACGCAGGCCTCTGGACGCTGGGATGTTTTCTCTTTACATCCATCCAAGAACCAAGAGCTGCATGATCAGAGCTCTTCCAGGCAGAGCAAAGCTTCCTCTGTCTGTTCCCCTGACCACACGGCCAGACCATGTGAGTGTGAGGCTCTGACGGAGCTGGACCCCAGAGCTGCGGGCTCAGTTCTGTCGCGGGGTTCCTCCACGTGGTACAGATCAGAACTGTCCCCCCTCGGGGTGTTTATGGACTGGATTCATCACGGAAGCACAGGTTGGATCTTCCACGGCTATGAGACAGGATCTTGGTTAACACCAAACCAAACTCACATCATGGAATCACAGCAAGCTTCCACCAATTTCCACACTGTAAGTCGACCAGTTCACTCACCACCTCCAAGTCTAAATCAACTCACAGCTGACCCTCCAGCGAGTTTTCCGACGCTGTGAGTCACACGAGAAGAGAGTGCACACCTTTCTCCGGATGAGCAGCAGGTGTGTTTGAACTGTCAGAGCGAGCAGTCCAGCTCTCCAAGAACTATGCCATCAGTTGTTGTGCGTCATCAAGTCAGAATTGCCTGATAACTGACCCTCCAGTGGGTTTTCAGAGGCTGTAAGTTGCACATAAGGAGATTGTTCATCTTTCTCTGTGAAGCAGCTGGTGGATTCGAACAGCCTACCCTTGGGCTGGCAGCACAACTCTTTACCACTATGCTACCGGAGCTCCCTCCAAGTCCATCTGTTATCTACCTTCAGATTGATTCTGAGGCCATCCTGTGTACAGCAGAACCAATCACTGGCCGGTCTTGCAGCAGCCTCACAACATTGTTGTTTCAGCCCTTGTCGGCCACATGATTATACAGAGGAAAAATTAAGATCTAAAGATTGACTTCCCGGAGAACTCACTTCATATTAGAACACGAGTTTAAACCTTCGACTCTTGACTTCCAGCCCAGCTCTTTCCAGCCCAGACTGCCTCCCAAAGCCAGCCCTTTCCTCGGAGCCTTCCTGGAATTGGACGTCTGAGTTTGATCCAGTTTACCAATACTTCACCCTGGGGTGAGCGGCGTAAACATCATAAATAATGCAGATTCCTCCGCAGTGAGTTAACTGTGGGCGCCACGGACACTGGAAAAATCCACATCCCGCGCTCACCTGGCCAAATTCACGGTGCAGCAGAGGCCAGAGGTGGCCGCTGATGGCCGGGCCACTATTGACCGCTCTAAGTGTGACTATTTTTAAAATACCGTACGGCTCATTAAGCGGGGCTCTGAGGATGAGAAAGCCGCTTCTGCCGCATTGTTTTGAATTGCTGAGAGAAGAATCCATCAAGCGCAAAGGTGCCCTCCTGCTGAACTCAGCCAAAAACGCTGTTAATAACTCCAGCAGATGTTTCCGTTTTCGAGGCCAATAGACTCTGTCTCTCTCCCCCAGCCCCCCTCACTGTTGCTTGTGCCAAGGACCAGGCTCCGGTTTCTGGGTCGTCCCTGGCACCGCTGCCAGAGTGGGCGGCTCCCATACCGCTGAGGAACTAACTGTTCTTTAAACCCAGTGCCACCCAGCCTGGGCCCTTCCAGATCAGGATGCTATCGGCTGCAGCTAAGGGGGTGCAGACCTTGGGGAGAAGTGGGCAGGGAGGAAGGTGAGGGCTCCACAGTCAGTGTAGCTGTGTGTTACCTGTCTCCCTGGATAAGCGTTCCATGGAGCTTCTGCTGAAGGGAGCTCTGGGGGTTTAGTGGGAAGCAATTGTGCTGGCAGTGCAAAGATTAGCGGTTCAAATCTACCAGCTGCTCTACAGGAGAAGGATAAGGAATCTCCTCCCATGTGATTTATTGCCTCTGAAAACACGGTAGAGGGTCAGCTATGGGTCACTTCTGGCCCGATGGTACACAGCAACAATGCCATGCAGCAAGTCCATCTCCTGGGCCAAAGAGCTGGCCTTGCTAGGGAAGAGGGTCGTGTACACACCAGAGTCCTCACTGGTCACTGGAGACGTGATTGTGCTAAAATTTCATGAAGGGCGCCTCTGCATGCTGCTGGCGGTAGATTGGCCAGTGCCCTGCTGGTCAGGATGCCCCGTCCTGCCTTAGCAGAGCTGCGATGGTAGACAGGAGCTTTATAAAGATAGTCATGTCCCCATCGGAGGGACTCACAGGGCGCCGAGGCCCCAAGTGTGGACAGGTGAACAGACATCCCAGTCTGGAGGCACATCTGTGCTGAAGGCCTTCCCAATGAGGAGGTTGTAGCACGAAGGGGGCTCAGGGGAGACTATGCACACCCACTACTGGCTCGTTTATTTTGGAAGCCGGCTAGAAAGCCCCCCTGGAAAGCCAGTGACCAAGAGAACAGGTGCATCGCATTTCTGGACCCCTGAGGTGCCTGAGAACTCAGCTGAAGTGCACCAGCGCGTCAGGCACTGAGAACCGCCATTTGCTGGGATAGGATACAATTACATTCATAAATATTCAACTGCCTTATTCTAACGCAATGCAAAGCCAGAATATCCAAGCCCACAGACCTGGCTGGCTGTGTCCACACGGACTAGCGGCAATGACTCAGCCCACATGCCCGCTCTCGGCCACGTGGCCATAAAAGTTAGTGCTCCTCTCTGCTGCCTCTGCCCAGGACATCTGCTTACCGAGGTGTGTGTGTGTGTGTGTGTGTGTGTATGCACACGTCTTTTTCAGAAAAAGCTCAGGATGGACTGAAAGTCTGTTTCCTTCTGAACTGGACGGGTAATCGTGTTTCCTGCGTGTGATCTGCGTTCCCTGTGGTGCGTACAGACCCCTCATTGGCACTAATGCACGTCGTGCACACGTGAGGGGGGACGGGGAGTGTGGTGTCCACATCTGCACCTTCATGTTTTCTCGTCAGGCCAAGAGCAGAATCATACACCTCAGAGTCCGTGAGCATCTCAGGCTGCAAACCATCTCAGTCAATCTGAAACACTGCACTTAGGAAAACGGGGATGGGGGACACGTCTGCTTATGTGTCTGTGATTCTAAGAAGCCCAAGGCACAGGGTGATGGCCCTGTAATGAAATGAAATTAAACACTACAACCAATGTGATCACAAGTTTAAAAGATTCTCCCTACTGAGACAGAGAATATGCTTTCATTATTATTTTTTTAAATCCATATGCAAATACCTATATGCACGCCACTCTGTGACATTGATGTGTCAAATGCGATAATGGTCACCCATGGTGGACAGTGTTTGGTGGAGTTCCCCAATTAAAACAAGCTTGGAAGCAGGAGTGGCATCCACTTCTGAAACAGCTTGCTTCCAGAAACTCTATGAACCTGGAGAAACAATGAAAGTTATACAAGTGTTCAGGTCTTTCATTCATAGGGTCACTAGGAGTCGTCTCCGACTTGACGGCACTTAACAACAACAATACACACTTACCATCCGTGGACAAGCACACACTACCATCCACCCCCCTAGGGGAGACCCCCCGCTCACAGCGACCTTCCACTGACTTTCTGAGGTGCACCAGAGCACCTCCTCTTTCCCATCAGTGTGACCACATGTTTTAAATCACTGACCTTTCAGACAGCATCTAACACTGTCCCCTTTGGGAGACAGTCTACCACTTAACCTACTACATTACCATGTACATATATTTTTAAAACTACTGTTGAGTTGATTCCAACTTGTAGTGACCCACCAACCAGGCTAAAACTTTTCACAAGAGGGGGTTGCCTATCTTTCTTCCATGGAGTGACTGGTGGATTTGAACCACTGACCCTTTCAGCAGCCCAGCTCTTTACGAACTACACCAGCAGGGCTTCTTGGTGATTGCAAGTTGAGAAAGGAAACACATCCTAGTTTAGATTCTGGATGGGCTGGTAATGACATTGGTTTTCAGAGAGGCTTGAATCAGCTACGTGGCTATGTTGTTAGGTGTTTTCAAGTTGAGTATGACCCTGTGAACAGCAGATCTAAACCCTGTCCTGTGCCATCCTCACAATCTCTGACACACTCAAGCCCATTGCTGCAATCATTGTGCCAGTCCACCTGGTTGAGGGTCTTCTTCTGCTTCTCTGTCCTTCCACCTTCCCGAGCATGATGTCCTTCTCCATCGAATAGCCTCTCCTAGCAACATGCCCAAAGTATGAGAGACAAAGCTACATCATCTTTGCCTCCAAGGAGCACTCTGGCTACACATTCTCCTAGACATGTCTATTTGTTCTTTTGGCCGTCCATGGAATATTCACAACTCTTCTCCAACACCACAACTCAAAGGCATCAACTGTCCAGCTCTCAGATGCATAGCAAGTGATCAGAAAAAAAACATGGCCTGAATCAGACTCACCTGAGTCCTCAAACTGACATCATTGCTTCTCAATAATTTACAGAAGTCCATGACTGCAGACTTGCCCAGTGCAGTGAGTCTCTTGATATCCTGACTATTGGTACCAAATGTATTGGTTGTGGATCCAAGTAAGATGAAGTCATTGACAGTTTCAATATTTTCTGCATCTATCATGATGTTGTCTGTGAGTCTAGTGGTAAGAATTTTTGTTTTCTTTGTTAAGATGCAATCCATTGCTTCTGCATGCTGCATAGTATTCCATTGTGTGAATGTACTATAATTTCTCAATCCATTCATTTGTGGTTGGACATTTGAGATGTTTCCATGTTCTTGCGATGGTAAATAATGCTGCTATGCACACTGGTGTACAAACAAGAGCAATGATTTTGTAAATTATTACCTAGCTTGGGAGGGACTGGAGAGCATTATGCTGAGTGATCTAACTCAGTCCCACAAGGATAAATATTGTATAAAACCATTACTGTAGAATGAGGATAAGGATCTAAGAGGGGTGGGAGGGTTGGAAGCAGAGGGATGAGGGTGAGTCATGGGGTTGTACAATTTGATGGGTGGGAGGTCGAGGAAAATGGAAAGAATTTGTTCTTGAAAACAATGCATTCAGATTTTGTAAATAAATTAGTTGTTGTTGTTATTCCGTGCCATCGAGTTGTAGATGACTCATAGTGACCCTATGAATGAAAGACTTGAACACTTGTATACCTTTGGTCTTTTCTCCACATTCATAGTTACCAGAGGCGAGCCATTCAGAAGTAGATGCCACTCCTGCTTCCAAGCTTGTTTTACTCAGGGAGCTCCACCAAACACTGTCCACCATGGGTGAGCATTAGAGTATTTGATACATCAGTGTCACAGTGTTCAGCATCAGAGCAAACACGAGTTACCTCTGTACAGCAATGCACAGACCAGTGCTGTACCACCTAGAAGAATGACGAAAAACAATTTAAACCAGGCCTAAGGCTGCAGATTAAAATCACCCACCTTGGGCTTGGTAGCATAACTTTCTGTCCACTAGGCCAACGTAGCTCTCTCTATGTTGTCATTGTTATTGATGTTAAGTGCTGTCAAGTTGTAGATGACTCATAGCCACCCTGTAAATAAACTAGTAGAAGAGGGAAAAAAAGATGCAATCCATATTGAAGGCTGCAGTCCTTGATCTCCTGCAGCAAGTGCTTCAAGTTCTCCTTGCTTTCAGCAAACGCGGTTGTGTCACCTGCATACCATAGGCACTGATGAGTCCTCCTCTACTCCTGATGTCACAGTCTTCTCAAACCGTTTGTTCAAGATACAAATTGAACAGGTATGGAGAGAGGATACAACTCTGATTCACACCTTTCTTAATTTTAAACTCTTGTTATATTCACACACAGCTTCTTGGTCTAGGTTGGTCTAGGTCTCACGTGAGCACACTTAAAATTCAAGACCTGGAGTAGCACATGGTCTAGAAGTTTGCGTGTGGCCCTGAGGTCTTGAATTTTATCCACATCTTTTCCAGCAGGTGAAGGTCTCCTAGCGAGCACATTCTCATTTATTTGCAATCCGCGTGAAATGAGGAGCAAGGGTTGGCACTGCAGTGTGATCGCCACGGTGAGTGGTCAAGACCCGGCGCTTCCACCACGGACTGTTCTCCACAGTTTTCAGATGAAGCAGACAGAGGAGAATGAGTCTGTGCACCTGGCTTAGGTAACGCATCTGCCATATGCTTGTGAAATAATCCAAGGAGATGCTACCATGGTCCCCTCCCCTTGGGACCACATAAAACGTGCCCACGGAGAGTTATCTAATTATTCATTCCTGCCAACAACACCCTCGCCTAATAATAAGGTGGTGCTTAAAATGAGACAATGGTGCTTTCAATCTTGAGAGATGTCAGTGCCACTTATTGTTTCAAAAACAGAAAGTCTTTTGCATTTCTTAAAATAAGAAAAAAGGCTGCATGGCCTTTAAAGCAAATACAGCACTCTGCAGGTGGTGCGTTGATGTTTTTATTGGGAGGAGGATGTAACCAAGGCTGCGAGGAGCTATGGTGGAGCAGGGACTAAGTCCTCAGTTATTAACAGAAAGGTTAGTGGTTTGAACCCCCTGGCAGCTTCACAGGAGAAAAGACTTGGAAATCTGCTCCCATAAATGCTACGGCCCAGGAAGGCCTCCGGGCAGCTCTTCATGCTCCGTTCTCCAGGGTGTTAGGAGTTGGAATTGACAAGGTGGTGCAGAACAAGAGCAGACAAGGTCTGACACTTCTTCAGACTCACTGTAACAAAGATGGTCCAGCCAGCACGGGCCATCCTAGGAGGCAGAAATGGTGAAGCCCATGGCTACTACTGGAAAGGCTGATGCTTTGAATCTACCCAGAAGTATCTCGAAAGGTCTAGAAAACTGTCTCCAAAAAGTCAATTGTTCAAAAACTACTAAGAGAAGTTTTCTGATACAGTGGAGGTAGGTCCCCAAGAGTTGGATTTGACCTGATGACAGCAGGCTTGGGTTTTCTGTGGGTAGTGACATGGAGTTTGTGGTCTAGTTATCCAGTGTAATTATAGGGCGATCCCACAGTGGGTGGCTTCGACAGACAGACGTCTGTGCTCTTACTATTTAGGAGGCTAAAATCCACGCTCAGGGTCCAGGTGTGGAAGGGGGTGACTCAACTGAACCCGCATCACACAGCTATGAACAACTATATCTCCCAGATGCTCACGGGTCAAGTCTGACACCTTCAAATTTTGGAGCATGGAGCATGGGGTACAATGTATGTGGCAGGAGGTGACTCAGCTGACCCTGCAACACACAGGTACGAACAACTACATCTCCCAGAAGCCCGCTGATCAAGGCTGACAATCTTCAAATTTTGGAAGTCAACATTATGTACCAAATCTATAGGATACATCAACCTCCTCTAGGAAAACTAAGGTCGCATAAATGGAGAAGTAGACACCCAAAGGCACAAGAAGTCAATCCTGGAGCAGAAGAAGTTAAAGACTCCTAAAGTCAAGAGATACTGTCCGCCGTGGAAGAAACTGGCAGCAGCTTGAGGCGTTCCGAATCACAGAAGCCAGAAAGATTGACATGTAGGCCATCCCGTCAAGGGCTGGAGAGGGGAGATAGATGTTGAATGGAGAAGGTGGGAGTAGATATAAATGCTGGTAGAGCAGGGAAAGGGGTGAGTTAAAACACACCTGCCACGGGCAGGGACAACACAGAATCTATTGGGTTTTTTCTACAACTGGGAAATATCTTTAATCTGCTCTTCTCTGTAAAATGCTTTTCTGTCAGATATTGAAGACTGCAGTCCTTGGCCGTCGGCAGCAAATGTTTCAGATCCTCCTCAGTTTCAGCAAACAAGATTGTCATCTGCATAATGCAGATTCTTGATGAGTCTTCCTCCAATCCTGACGCCGCACTCCTCTTAAAATCCAGCCTCCAGAATGATCTGTTCCACATTATAGATTGAAAAGGTATGGAGACAGGAGGCATCCCTGACCCATTCCTTTCTTGATTTTTAACCATGCCGTGTTTCCATTCATATGACTGCTTCCTGATCGAATCAGTATTAAAAAATGAAGACACCAGTGAATGAACGTCTGTGGTTGCTTGTGGTGTAGGGCTCCATCGAGCTGGTTCAGGCTCATGGAGAGCACACGTCCAACAGCTGTCCCCCCACCCCCTGGCCCCGAGCCCTTCCCCGCCCCATCCTCATCCTCTCTGCCACACCCGCACCACTGGTGTGGTCACTGTGTCAGCATACCTCCTTGGGTTCTTCTGTTTTTCTAATGACCTTCTGCTTTTCCAAACGTGCTGTCCACTAAGAGTATGATCATTTCATCTCGACCAATGGAACAAAAAATATGGACATTTTACCTCCTTATTGAATAGGCAGAGGTTCTTGGTGGAGCAGTAACTAAACACTTGGCTGCGAACCTAAAGGTTGGCAGGTTGAACCCATACTGTGTGGTCTAAAGAGAAAGGAAGTGATGACATCTGGTGAAGACTGCAGCTGAGAAGACCCTGAGGGACAGTTCTCCTCTGTGCAAGGGGTTGTTAGGAATCAGGATGGATTCAGTGGCACACAGCACCAACATCAGGGACAAGACTTAAAGACTTGGTGTAGCTAGTGTGTGTGTGTGCGCTCACACAACATACATGTTGTCCTGCAGTGCACTCCAACTCACGCTCGCCCATGCAGAACGAGGCACAGGGTTCTCGGTGGCTGATTTTTGAGGCGTGGATCACCAGGCCTTTCTTCCCAGGCACCTCAGACATCCTTCCTCTCAGTTGTCAACTGAGGGTGTTAACTGTTTATCCTACCCAGGGACCCCCAAGTGGAGAGCCGAACTTGCAAACAATTCCATTGTGATGAGGATTTCTGGACTGGATGGTTCACCAACTGAAGGTCAAATTGGAATAACCCATCTAAATCTTCTCTGGAAAAGTTCCCAGTGGAAATAAACACGTGAATAGGTGTTTCCCAGGCAGACAAAAGATTTTCAGTTGTATGCTGGGAATAATAAGGTGCCAATGTTTAATGGCCACCACCTGTCTGTCAGTTTGTACTGCGGTGGCTTGAGTGTCTCTGGGATGCTGGAGGCTGTATCACCAGTATTTCAAATGCCATCAGAGCCACCCGTAAGGGACAGGTTTCAGTGGAACTTCCAGACTAGGACAGGCTAAGGAGCAGGACTGGCCATCCAGTCATGAATTAGAGGGCCCTGAAGCCCTGTAAACAGCAGCAGAGCCTTGCCTGATACAGTGCCCTGGTGGTGCGATGCTGTACGTACCAGGCTGCCAGCTGGAAGGCCGGTGGTTTGAATCCATCAAGAGCTCAATGGGGGGAAGACGGACAGTCCCTTCCTGTAAAGAATTAGAGCCTGGGAGATCCGATGATGGGCTGCTGAGTCTGAAGCGCCTCGAAGACAGTGGATAGTTACAGGATTTTTCAACTCCAGATCAGAGAGGTTGGTGTGTGTGTGTGTGGGGGGGGGTGGTCAGGTGCTGTCACGTCGTGCAGGAGTCATAGTGACGCTATCTATGAACGGCCAACCTCAGTCTGACCATCCCCTGCCATCCTCACCATCTCTCGGACACTCAAGTCCATTGCGGAAGTCACCAAGTCAATCCCTCTCACTGGGGTCTTCCTCCTTGCCAATGGTGACGTCCCTCGCCAGTGAATTGCCTTGCCTACCTACCTGTCCAAGGTATGAAGGACGAAACTTGGCGATGCACTTGTTAGCGAGCCCCCGCCTGACCCCACAGGGAAGCAGTCCTACACGGTCTCCCTGTTGGGAGCATCTCCCTCCACCTGGATGCCAGTGGATCACCTCATCCCGCGCTGTAATTGCCCTGCTCAGGAGCCTACAGTTCCTGTTTTCTTTATCAAGGTATAATTTACATTTCGCTGTAAAATCCAGTGAGTTTTGACAAATGTATACAATATTGAAACCACCACAACTCTCATGAATAGTACATTTTAAGGGGTTTCCATTCGCCCTCTCTGCTTTCATTAAACAAACCAGGCAACTGGAGTGAGCAGACACCGTTAGTTAGCACCAGAGGCGATGCGTGATACCACTCCCATATCCGTGTCCTTGTTTACAGTCTGTCTTATTATGGCTAGAAGGTTCTTCAGAGCACAAACAGAAGATGGAGAAAGCATGCAAAGAGGGGAGGGCGAAAGCAATAGAAAATGTGTTTATTCTTGACATTTAAGGATTTAAATAGGAGTAGCACCGGGGTCCCCAAGTGCTGCAAATGGTTGACTTGCTCAAGCTGCACTAAAAGAAATTTTCTTGTAAAAGAAAGACATTGATGTTCACTCAGAGGAGAGGCCTGGCAATCCACTTCCAAAAACCCAGCCAGCCTTTGAAAGTCCCACGGAGCGCAGCTCTTCCCGACAGCCAAAGACTCTCTGTGAGTTGCAGTTGGCTCAGTGACACCTGGCCAACACGTCTCCCTCAGCGTAGCAAAGAAGGCTTTGTGATGTGAACACTTTGTCACTCGTGTTGGACCTGGAGGCTTGCATGAGGTTAGCTAGCTTTCTTTTTCTTTTTTCTGGGTTTTTAAAGATGAGACACACTGAAATGTGATTCTTCTGCCTTGTCAGTAATTCTCCCCAAAATGTCCCATATCAAGGTGGGAGTGTATGTTGATCACGCCAAGTTCCCTTATTTTCTGGGAGTTTTCTTTCTCATTCACCAAACACATCACTGAGCACTTAGTGTGTGCAGAGTATCCCTTCTTTCCAGGAGTTCCATGCTCCATGCAGTAAGCGCTTTTCTTTTTGGCTTTAAAGAATGGAATTTTCACTCAGCATAATGTCCTCCAGGGTCACCCATTTTGCATAATATTGCATGAGTTCCTTGTTTTTCAATGCAGCATTGTATTCCATTGTGTGAATATACCAGAGCTTAGCTATCCATTCGTTTGTTGATGGACACTTGGGTTGTTTCCAACTCTTTGCTATTGTGAACATGCCTTGATAAACATGGGTGTGCATATACCTACTTGGGTGGCAATTATGTTTCTTTAGGGCATATTCCCAGTAGTGGAATTGCTGGGTCAAAATATTGTGCAAAATGGATGACCCTGGAGGACATTATGCTGAGTGAAATATCTTAGTCACAAAAGCACAGATATTGCATAGGGCCACTGCTGTATAATGGGACTCACACTGGAGTTGAGGGAAGACAGAGAAGGAGGGGAGGAATGATGTATACTGCATTGAAACAGATGAGAGAGAGAACTGTTTAAAAGGGATATGTGATAGTGTATTGTTGTCAAATGTCCAGAATGAAGGCTGCACAGTGAAGTGGACTTGGGGGGAGGGATTGCATGACAATGAAAGAGTTTTTCTTTTACTTTTCAAGGAGAAGAGTGAATTGGAGGGAGAGGGTGGGCAGGGAGAAAAGTGCAACAATGAATGACTGGAAACCCTATGTCTCTGTAAACTTCCATTAAAATTAATTTAAAAAAAATTTTAAACCCCCAAATTTTGTAACTAAACCAGTATAAAATAAAACTTTTAAAAAAGAAAGAAAGAAGTAAAAGAATGGACTTTTTTTTCTGTTTAACTTTTTAACAATTTTATTTTAACTTGTGGTCTGAGTGTAAGTTTACAGAACAGAGTGATTTCCCATCCGGTGATTCGTTCATCTTTGTTTTATGATTTGATGACCTCTCTCCTCACCTGTGTCCCTCTGTCTTTGGTGATGTTGAGCTGACCGTCTCTTTATCGCCTGCGGCCTTTCCCTTCACTCCTTTTACTGTGTGTCTAGTACCTCTTCAGAGGAAGTGCTGGTGGGGTGGTGCGTAAAGTGCAGGACTCTAACCAGAAGGCTGGTGGTTCAAGTCACCCAGCTGCTCTGAGGAAGAAAGATGGGCATTGTCCCTCAAAGAGAGGAGGTCTGAGGGCTGCTGTGAGTTGCAATGGACTCTCACACAGTAGGCTAGGGTTTTATTACCTATGTACTAATTTCTCCTCCTGCGTCTCTCTCTCCTCTTATCCTTCTATTAACAGTATTTCTCTTTTCTGAATTCGTACTATGACTAGATGGAGCTCTGCGGGTGTTGTGTGTTACTTGTTGTTCTGCCAACTGAAAGGTTAGCAGTTCTCGTCCCCCAGCTGCTCTGGATGGGCAGTCTCCTCTTTTGTTTTACAGGCTCAGAGCCTGTGAGTTGGGACTGACTCAGGGGCGGTGGGTGGGATGATGGTGGCTCAAACCTCCACCTTACCTCGCTTACAGTTGGACTGGAGGCCAGTGCTCGTCCCTCCCTGCTTTGCGTGGCTCTCTCCGGTGCACAACTGCATGCAGCCTCTGCTAACACTTCCCACTCAGACAGCATTGGCTTCTCTGACCCAAGTGTGGCTTGGCATTTACCAGGCTTTCCTCAGAGCCTATTACTCATTTTTATGTCTTTTGAACCTTTAGTCTGTATTAATTGGGTGTATTTTAAGTTCTCTTGCCATATGTGCTTGAATACTTCTACCCTAAATCTCTCTGTGTCTACAGTCACCTCAGGGAGCTCTGGTGGCCTGTGATTAAAGGTCCACGTCCAGGGGAGAAGGGTGGGCAGTCTGCTCCCATGCAGCCTCCAGCTTCTGAAAACCTGCTGGTGAGTCTGCTGGGAGTCTGCGCCGATGTGAAGGTACGGCTATCTCAATCCTCGCTTGGGGCTTGGTTACTTTAGGGCTAATACTCACCCTTCCATGATGTTATGTAAACTCTCTGCTAGTGATTGGTGGACAACATCCGCTTTCTTTGGACGTCCTCATGGCTATTTTCATCGTAGACACTGAGAAGTAACTGGATCATGACTGTAGATTTTGTTTCTTAGAAGTGACACTAAAAGCAGCAACAAAATAGTTAAACTGGACTTCATAAAAATGATAAATTCTTGAACTTCAAAGGTTTCTGTCAAGAAAATGAAATACCAACCCAGAGAATGGAAGAAGCTTTGCAAACCAGGTATCTGATAAAATCTCTCAGAATAGAGTAACAGGGTCTGTAATGTAACAAAAAAAGTGAAACAGCCAAATTTTAAAAATAGGTAAAGGAATTGAAGAGACGCATCTCCAAGAAAGATGTGCAAACAGCCTACGAGCACAAGGCCTGACCACAGCAGTCCCACTGTTGTCATTAGATGGCCTGAGGCTGGTTCCGACCCACAGCGGTCCTGTGTAAGGACTGTCTGGCACTGCACCACCCATGCCTTGCTCCTATGTTTAAGCTCATTTTGTAGCCACTGTGATACCTCCTGAGGGTCTTCTTTTCTTTTACTTTTCCATCCTCTGTGTTCCCAACTATAGTGTCCTTCTCCAGGGCTGGCCCCTCAGGACAACCTGCCCAGAGCACGTCAGATGAAGTCTTACGATGTTGTCTTTAAGGAGCAATGTGGCTGGACTACTTCCAAGACAGATTTATTCATTCTACAAAACAGCAATAAGATACAGCTCATGCCAATTCGGGTGAGCTGTAGCCTGGAAGCCGCTTGTTTAGAGCCAATCAGGACCTGGTGGGTGGGACTTTGCTTTAAAAGTCAGCTGAGCCCTGAGTAAGTAAGTCTACAGTGTGGAGGCTCATGTATGAAATAGTTGGATTCTGGAAGGTGAGCTCAATTTGTTTTGTTTGAGAGTCTGGTGTGGACTGTTTGGTTGTTTTTAATTTTGCTCACAATTGGGTATGATCTGATTGGATTTGGATATTTAGCTAACAATGAGCTGTGGGCTGAAAGCCTCTTGTTTAGAGTCAATCAGGACTTGATGGACGGCCCTTTGTATTTAAAAGTTGATTGAGGCCTTGGGTCTGCAGCCCTCAGGTCTAGTGTAATTGTGTTGGGGATGAACATTCTGCTAAGTGTCACAGCACTGTCTGTCAATTCGCTGTACTGAGATAACTAGGGGTTGCTCTGATGCTGAATGCTGTGCCACTGGTATGTCAAGTGCCATAATGGTTACCCATGGTGGACAGTGTTTAGTGGACCTCCCAGGCTAAGACAGGCTTGGAAGCAGAAGTGGTATCCACTTCCCAAACCACTGGAAACTCTACGAACTTAGAGAATGATGATCGTTATAGTTATAGACCACGGTTCAGGTCTTTTGTTCATAGAGCTGCTATTAGTCATGCTTGACTCAATGACTCTTAACAACAACAACAAAACAAGCAAAACCAAACTAAGCCCATTGCCATTGACTTGATAACCACTCATAGTAACCCCACAGGAGTAAACACACCTGTCCTCTAGAATTCCCAGGTGGGATATCTTTCCCTAAGGAGGCGCCCATGTCTTTCTTCCACAAACTGGCTGGTGGGTTCAAACTGCTGGCTTTTGGTCAGCAATCAAACACTTCAACCATGGTGTCACCAGAGCCCTTCTGATTTAATTATAGCTTACAACTCTGTACTTCTTTAGATACATATGTACACATATGTACTTAGAGATTATTTTGTTCACAGATCAAATCATCTTTTTGCTTTTCCTCTGGTTCTTAAGACTGCTATCTAATATCCCCGTTAACATTTAAATACTGATAATGTAAGTCCCAGGCCCTGACGCAGGCATCTAATGGCTTTATTTCAATCCCTTGTGTGTTCAAAGTCTTGCCTTTCTGGAATTCTGTTTAACTGAGGTTTTCTGAGCGAAGAGTCTCACTAATATCCAGAGCTTCCAATGAGACCCTATCATGTCCTCGAAGGTAAGTGTTAATGTTGACGTAGACCCTCAAGAAACTAGGCATCCTTACCAGTCTGTGCCAGTAAATTTGGAAGACAGCTACCTGGCCAACTGGCTGGAAGAAATTCATATTTATTCTCATTAACAAGAAAGGTGACCCAACAGGATGTAGAACATATCAAACAGTATCATTCATGTCACATGCAAGCAAAATATTGCTGAAGAGTATCCGAAAATGGCCAGAAGTTCAAGCTAACTTTAGAAGAGGCTGTGTCACCAAGGACATCATTGCTGATGTCAGATAGATCTTGGCTGTAAGCAGAGAACACCAGAAGAATGTCTGTTTGCACTTTATTGACATTGCAAAAGCATTTGATGGAGTGGATCATAACAAACTATGGGTAACAGTAGGGAGAATGTGAATTCTCGAACACTTAATTGTGTTTACACAAACCCTATACCTAGACCAAGAAGCAGTTGCCTAAAGAGATCAGAGGAAAATTGCTTGGCTTAAAATCAAGAAGGTACACATCAGGGCTGTATCTTCTCTCTATATCTGTTCAATATGTGTGCTGAACAAATCATTCAAGAAGCTGGGATTTTTGAAGAAGAATGTGGTATTAAGATAAGAAGAAGACTCATCAAAACCTTCATTAAGCAGATGACACAAACTTGCTTGCTGAAACTGAAGATTACTTGAAGTACTTGCTGCAAAACAGCAAATACTACAGCCTTCAGTATGGATTATATCTCAATACCAAGAAAACAAAGATCCTCGCCACTGGGCCAACAAGCCACATAATGAGAGTTGGAGAAAAAAATTGAAGTTGTCGATTTCATCTTGTTTGGATCCACAAGCAATACCATCAGTACTAGCAGCCAAGAAATCAAAATACATATTGCACTGAGAAAAATCTGCAATCAGGTACCTCTCCAAAGTCCCGAGGAGCAATAATGTCAGCTTAATGACCAAGTTGTGCCTAATTTAAGGCACCGTCTTTTCAATCGCCAATTATGCATATGAGTGCTGGACAATGAATAAGGATGACAGAAGAAAGTTAGATGTCTTTAAGTTGTGGTGTTGAAGAAGAGTGCTAAGTAGGCCACAGATGTCCAAAAGAACAAACACATGTATCTTGGAGAAAGTGCAGCTAGAATGCTCCTTCGAGGCAAGGATGGTGAAACTTTGTCAGCTTGTTAGAAAAGGCTGCTACTGGCTTAGAAAGGTAGAGAGCAAAAGAGAGGAAGACCCTCAACAAGCTGGACTGATACATGGCTGCAACAGGGGAATCAGGTGTATCAGAGATGGTAAAGATGGCACTGGACAGGACAGAGTTCAGACTCATTGTTCAGAGGATCGTTTTGAGCTATACTCAACTCAGTGTCACTTACCAACAAATGTTCTCAGGGATAAGGGGTGTGGGGCATAGATTTTACAGCAGACAAGCCAGACACGTAAGGAGAAATCAAAGCAAAGTTAGCCCTGTCCTACGACCACCTCACAGGTGGTGAAACAAATGCTGCTCTGTTCTTCATCATCTTCTTGATGGTTTTGACTCAGAACCTTTTAAATCATGGCATTTTCATTGGCTGATAGTCTGAAGCAGATTGCCAAGTCTTTCTTCCTAGTCTTCATCTGGAAGTTTCACTGAAACCTGTTCAGCATCATGAAGTGCACTGGATAGGGATTGAACCCGAGTGTCCCACATGAAGGGCGAGAATTCTGCCATAGACTCTCCAAAGTGTGTGTGTGTGTGTGTGTGTGTGTGTGTGTGTGTGTGTGTGTGAATTTATGCATATGCATACTTTTAAGTTAACAGGTTTGGTCTTCTAATTGTGATACAAAAAATATGGAGGAAAAATCAATCTTTTCTTTTAGGATTAATTGATACACCTAAGTGATAAATGCTAACCGCTTCTCATGGTAAAATCTGGAAGAGAAATCGACCCAGGAATGTTTTCAAACCAGCTGGACTTGGTGTCACTGACTTAGTGGGTGGAAATGGGAAAGATGGTGGGACATGGAGAGAGGAGCTAGAAGGAAGACCAGGCTCAAGGAGCAAACGGGGCACATGGAAAATTGTTATGCTAGAACTCTCCATCTGCCTCTGCAAATGTTTGCTCGACTTACCTGCACCCTGTGTCCCAAGAATGAGAGAGAGAGAGAGAGAGAGAGAGAGAATGAAAACAAGAATGAGAGGGCAGGAGGAGGAGAGGAAGAAGATGAGAAAGGGCAGGTGAAGAAGCAGGAGCAGAAGGATGAGAAGAAATAGGAAGAGGAAGGGGGAGGAAGAAGAGGAGGAGGAAGAAGAAAGGGAGGATCAGGAGGAAGGGGAGGGGAGGAGGCAGGATGGAGAAGAGTGGGATGAGGAGGAGAGAGATGGCAACATTAGTAAATCATCTTCCTCTTCCTGTCATCACCAGCAGCTCTGGATTGGAGGCCTGTGAGGTCTGATGTGACTCTCCTGGCCCTCTCTCTGGGACTTTCAGGTTGGCCATGGGACTCCAGCTGAGGCCACATCCTCAGGAAGTTCTTCTGTGGCTCCTCTCCCTGGGTTGTTGGAATCTGCTTCCTTCCTGCACCTTCCTACAGGTACTAATGACTCTGTTACTGTGAGCCTTAGGAGACCTCCCTCCTCGCAAGCTCTGTTGATCTCCCTGACTCCATGCAGCCCTGCAGAGTCTCACCCACAGATGCCATCAGCCACTGAGGACTCCACAGAGCACACTCCTACCCTGCGTCATCCATGCACGTGGGTCATCTTGAGTCAGGGCCAACGGGATGCCAGGTGGTTGCCTGATTGGTCCACCTTTGTGAATGCACCTTCACAGATTGCCTCTGTACCATTTGAATGCCGCCTCATTTCTGCTGGGAAACTGACTGGTGAATTGTCTACAATGATGTTTATAAATGGAGCCTTCAGCTCCTACAAGATGATCTTGGAACATTGCAAGGATGTAGGAAAACAACGTTTAGTGATCTTTGTTCTTTAGCCTTTGTAAATAATCACATTAATAGGTGCTTTCAGGATAATGTGCGGTTACTGTTGACAGGCACCGTTACCTTCATGAGCACTCACTCGCCTGCTGCAAGCCCAGCTCCCCAGATCACTGCAAACACAAGTGTGAAACTGTGTTATGAACTACGTTTTGAGCACGCTAACTGTGCCCAGCCTGAGGGGCAGCCCAGTGGTAACGCCACCTGTGTGTTCAGAGATGAACCTGCATCCCTCTGCAGGCAGTGCTGGCCTTATCATAGGAGCGATTCAGGCAGAAGTCGGAAAAATGCTGGATGGACGGTCGAACTCGCTGGTTTATTATAAAGGTCTTTCCCAATGTATTTTTATGGACTTAAGCTTTTAGACCGTTCCCTTAGTATAATTTTTAACTATGAATATTGAATTGATATTGAATTGGCCATTTTAATAACATGATTATTGTTATCATTGTGTACCATCGAGTTGGAACCGACCCTTAGCTGGCCCTCTGCTGGGTTTTCAGAGGCAGTTATCACATAGGAGGAGATTGTCCATCCTTCTACCGCAGGGCAGCTGGTGGCCTCAAACCTCATGTCTTCAGGAGTGCAGTGCAGCTTCTTGTCACTAGGCCACCAGAGCTACCTCATGATGATAGTACTGTTAGTTAATGTTGTTCCAATGCACAGAGACCTTTGTAGAGCATGAAAGACGACCCAGTCTTGCTCTGTCTCCACTCTCTTTTGTGTATTTCTGTCCGTCGTTGTGGCTTTTGTAACAGCTCATCTGGTCGAAGGTCTCCTTCCTTTTTCTCTCTGCTTTGCTTTTCCCTCTCTGCTTTACCAACCATCATGTCTTTTTCTAGTTACTGGTCTTTCCTGATGATGTGTCCAAACAAAGAGAGCTGAAATGCCACACTCCTCACTTCTCAAGCACATTCTAGTTGTCATATTCTGTTCTTCTCTAGAAAGTTGTCATTGGCTTGTTTTTGGAAATGGAAAAACCCATTGGAGGGTCAACTTTGAGTCACCTCTGACTCAACAGTTCGTAATAGTGACTTTTAGAAGTAGGCCTTTTCTTCTTGTCGGCTCTAGTCAGTCTGGGAGTTCTGCTGAAACCTGCTGGCATTTGAGAAATCGGCTTCTCAAACCATAGTCCTCACCATCCTTTGGAAGGTCACTGCAGCAGGACACAGAGGGGTGATGGTTAGCAGGACAGACCCAGGACAAAGCTCATTTCCCTAGAGTCTCTGGGGTCACTGGTGGGAAGCAGAGACTGGGAAACCAGAGCGTATCCAGTGTCTTCGGGTTATAAATGAAACATAGCTTGACTTGGTCTTGAAGACAAGGTGGTATGAACTTGAGCCAAGAGAACGCCAGCTAGCTATTTTGCTACCTCAGTCTTCTGGGTTGTTTTTCTTGGAATCTGGTACACCACGAACAACTAAACAGAAAACAGGTTGTTAACTGTTGAGTTGAAAGTGACTCATGGTGACCTCGTGTGTGACAGGATGAAGCACTGTCGAGGTGCACACCATCTTTATGACCAATCATGTGTTTGCTTCCATTGTGATGGCCAAGTCAATCCATCTCACTGGGGCTTTCTCTCATTTCCATTGGCCTCAATGCTTGTCATGAGTGGAATGTGTCACTGCAAAGTATATGTATGTAGTGATATAACGTGAGGACTGAACAGTGATCCCACAAGATCTGGTGCACCAAATACTTGTAAAAGGATGAAGGGTAGAATGTGTTGTTGTTATTAAGTTTCATCAAGTTAATCAGAACTCATAGTGACCCTATGAAGAATGGGTCCAAATTGTGTCCTCTCCCGTGCCCTCATCATAGTCTCTGATATGCACCAGCCCACTGTCACAGCCACTCTGTCCACCCACCTCATTGGGGGTCTTCCTCTTTTTGCTGACTCTACGTTTCCCTGCATGATTTCTCTTCCCAAAGACGGGCCTTTCCTGAAAACGTGTCCAATAATATGTGAGAGGATGTTTCACCAGCCTCGCCGTTAGGAACACCCTGGTCTACTTCCTCCAAGACAAACGTGTTTGTTCTTTCACCGGTCCATGGGATGCCCAGCACTTTTAACCAACATCTCAATGCAGAAGCGTTGTTGTTATTCATCTGTCATTCTGTCATCCTTACTTATTGTCAGCAGGTTATCAAGAGGTTCCAGTCCTTAGAAAAAGACATCAGAGTTGGAAA
Organism: Elephantulus edwardii; assembly: GCF_000299155.1. NCBI lineage: Eukaryota > Metazoa > Chordata > Mammalia > Macroscelidea > Macroscelididae > Elephantulus > Elephantulus edwardii. The sequence continues at coordinate 29,582,824 of NW_006399764.1, read as the reverse complement.
GACAGCAGGCCAGTCAAGGAGAGGAGAACCCTCAATGAGATGCATTGACAAGAGACCGCAGCAATGGGCTCGCACACAGCAGAGGCTGAGAGGATGGGGCAGGACGGGCCAAGGTCTTGCTGTGAGCTGGAGCTGACCCAACGACACCTAACAACAACAACAACAACATGCAAACCCCTTGGCCCTTTTGAACCATGGGGCTCATGACTCTCAGCATCAACTCAAAGAACATCCTTCCGCTCCCAGGTGAAAACCGAGAGAACATTAGCCCTGTGACCAGTTATAACGTCCTTGGCAGAAAGGGCCACCTCTGCCCCAGTGCCACAGGCTGTGGGAATTAGGGCAAGCAAGACTTCAGAAGCAAGCAAACTTTCGACAAAATGGAGCTTTTCACGGTCCCCCCGTTCTGATATCTTCTTGCCTCTGCAAGCCGGTTCATGCCGACCTCATTCAATTCCAGCTAGCGCAAGTTGACCCAAAATCTTTATTGGGCTCTTGGTGCGCAATCTTCCTGACTTGACTTGGAATAAAAGTAGAGCCTCCTAGGTTTAGAAACTGCTTCTCTGGTTAATGAGGACCGCGCAGTTTTATTCCTAATTACGGCAGGCCCTTTTTATAGTGTCACGCTCTGAGAGGAGATTGGAAAGTTTGCAGTCTTAAATGCCAAGCCAGCAAAACAGTGGTGGCATATATTACAATCCAAGTAATTGGAATTCTATTTGATTCTTTCAGACTGGGAGAGACTTTCCTACAAACTGTGGTTTCCCACAGAAACACAGGAGGAGGGTCAGGTCTAGTGCTGATGAGATAGGGATTTGGAAGGCTTGTCGATTAGCACAGAGGAGCCAACAGGGTGTAATAGGTTAACGGTTGGTTTGCTAACTGAACTATCAGAAGTTCAAATCCATGAACAATTCCAAAGAAGTCTAAGTTAGTCTGTTCTCATAAAGACTTACAGCCTTGGGAGGACACTGGGAGTCAGCCTCAACCAACAGTCATGGTCAAGTCAACGCACGTGAGGTGTTGATGGTAGGATTCGCCTTCCAGGTGGGAGACACAAACACAGGGGAGATTGTGAGGCAGAGTCCCATCCTACACAGAGGGCTGAGGTGAGTCAGATGCGATTCGACAGCATCAGAGCATGCGAGACGCCAGGGTTCAGTTCTCGGTCAGTGGAGTTCATTGTGTAGTCATCCCCCATCTGCCGGTGGATGTTACCTGTTGCAGCGATGCTGAACAAGTGGGGCTTCCCACATAGGACAGACTAGGAAGCAAGGCCTGGTGACCTACTTGCGAAAATCAGCCAATGGACCTTGTTGATCACAGTGGTCGGATCCACAGCTCATCACAGGGACAGCGCATGACCAGGCAGTGTTTTGTTCCCTTGAGCATGAAGCTGACTCAAGGACAACTAACTACAATTCCAAGTCATGGTCTTTTCAATCACTTGCTCTGCGTCTGAGAGCTCAACAGTGAATACCAATGACAGGGAAGAATTGAAAGCTTTGAGCTGCGGTGTTGGAGAAGAGCACTGAACAACCCACGGGCAGCCAAAAGAACAAATAGATATGTCATGGAGAAAGTGCAGCCAGCATTCTCCTTGGAGGCAAGGAAGGTGATGCTTCATCTCACATACTTTGGGCATGTTGCTAGAAGAGGCTGTTCCTTGGAGAGGAGCATCATGCTTGAGAAGGTGGAGGGTTGTCACAAGAAAGGAAGACTTCCAATGATGGAGTTACACAGTGACTGAAGCAATGGGTTCACGCGTGTCAGAGATGCTGATAATGGGACAGGATAGAGCAGGATTCAGTCTCCTGCCCATAGGGTCACTATGACCGTACTTGACTCCAGGCACCTAGTGACAACATATGGCTTTATAAATTCCCAGAGCTTATTTGTGATGCTGGTGTCTTCTCGGTCCATTAGCTGTACCATCTTGTGGGCCCTGGAAGGGGGTCAAATGCAAACAGTATCCTTTTTTGTCACAGCATTCCTTTGTGACCTGATTCATGGACCATGTTGCATTTATTTAGCATTGACTATGTGCAAAGCATGGCACCAAGCCCAGGTCCACCTGCCATGGTCTTCAGTGTCAAAGCCATGCCATGGTCCAGCCAAGCCAATTCTGTGATCTTATGGCAGGGACATTTGGCCTTCTGGGGTTTTGTCACACTGCCTCACCAATTGAATTTTCTAAACATTTCCTAGGTAATTTTGAGTTGTTGTTGTGGTTGTTGTATGCCATTGAGTCGGCTGGGACTCACAGCAACCCTACGTACAACAGCTCTGAACCCTGATCTTTCTTGAGCCAACTTTATTTTGAGTCTATATCTACTAATATTTAGCCTGACAGAATATCACAAGTATTTTAAAGTCAAGGACCCAAGCTCATTAACTTCTAAAAGGACATTACAGGAGCCATGTTCATAGGACCTGACTGAGTGTCTTCTGGCCAATGTAACCAACACACCTGGGTGATAAAACATCAGATTTTATTCTCTCACCATTTTGGAGGCTAGAAAGCCAAAACAAAGGTGTTGGCAGAGTCTTGTAGCCTTCAAAGGCTGCAGGGAAAATCTTTCCTTGTGTCTTGTAGCTTCTGGGGGGTCTGGAGATGGAAGGCATTTGGTGGCGGTAACAGCATCAGTCCTCTCGCTATCTGTCTTCACGTGGCCATCTTCCCTCTGCATCTGCATTTCTGTGGCCACAGTTCTCTTCTTAGAAGGACACCAGTCTTAACTTGATTTAAGAACCACTATCATACATTGCAAAATCTGCTGCCAAGAACCTCTTTCAAAACTAAAAAGCAAAGATGTTGCTTTGAGGACTATGGTGTGCCTGAACCAAGGCATGGTCTTTTGAATCTCTTCACATGCTTATGAAGTTGAGCAATGAATGAGGAAAACCAAAGAAGTAGGTCCCCTGGTATTTCTTCTTTGTCCTGCTTGTCTGGAAGTTGTGCTATAGTGTATGCAGCATTATTGTGGGTCGAAATGTGCCTCCCAAATAAAGGTTAACTTGCCTAGGTCTTGATTCTCAGTATCGTGTAGTTATTTTCCATTTCATCATGCAATATAACTATCCTATGTGTTGTAAATTCTAACTTGTGCTGGTTCAGTGGTAAGGAGTTGAGCTGTCAACCTAAAGGCACATGGTTCAGATCAACCAGCTGCCCCTCAGGAGAAAGATGGACAGTCTCCTCCCATGTGACTTACAGCCTCTGAACACTGACTGGAGGCTCAGCTATGAGTCTGTTTTGGCTCGACAGTTCACAACAAGAGTAACATGATGTCATGAGACAGAATTAGTGGTGGTTATGTTAATGAGGCAGGATGCAACCTATAGGATCAGGTGTATTTTGAGTCAATCTGAGACAAAAAAGATATGAATGGACAGAGCACCAATCAGAGGGACCTCCTACCATCAAGAAAGAGTCAGGAGTAGAGTGTATCATTTAGAACCAGCATCCCTGTGCTGAGAACCTCCTAGACCCCAGAGAAGGGCGAGAACAAGGGTCTCCCTCCAGAGCCAACAGAGAAAGATAGAGGGGGGACCTCCCACTAGAGCTGGGGCCCTGAACCAGACTTCTAGCCTCCTGGGTTGTGAAAGAACAAAGGTATATGTGTTAAAGCCACCAACCTGTGGTATTTCTGGTGCAGCCATACTAGAGAACTGATACAAGCATTATGGCAGCCCCATGCTCCCACAGACAGAAGAGACAAACTTCTGTGAAGTGCACTGAAACCAACCCTGGTCTTTCCGCATGTTGTTGTTGTTGTGTGCTGTCAAGTAGGAATCAACCCACAGACTACCAATCCTCCAGCAGTTTTTCAGAGGCAGTTAAGCACGTGGGAGGAGATTATCTATCTTTCTCACGTGGAATGGCTGACAGATTTGAACCATGCGCCTTTGAGATTTCAGTGCAGCTTCTTCTGACTGAACCACATTGGTACCAGCCAGTTGAGGTGGTGATGTCATCCTTCTTACAGACCACGTTTTGGGATGCTGTGGAGGTTGGGATTGATCAAGCCCGTGGTTACCTGGGAAGGGCTGAGATATCCGTACTTTGCTGGCTTACCCCTTTAAGGGTGTCAAGGACAGTAGAGTAGTAGAGTGACATGGTGGCCTGATGTTAGAAATGGCCTCAGGACTGCCCTGCTTCAGCTGACAAGTCCCATCCCTCGCTTCCTGGAGAGGAAAATGGCTTTATTTCACACATTGTGGCTGGAGAGAAGTGGGTTTCTGTGTGAAAGCCGTGATGACAGAGACAATTCTGAATATTACAGATACCTGAAGGAGGGATTTCTCATCTGGCACTGTGCTGGCAGCCCTAAGCACATGCAGAGAACTCTCTGGGGTCAGTGGTGCTCATGGGGCGGGCACTGAGGAGGGCTGACAGAACCCCTCTGAAGTCCACTGTGCTAGCCGGGTCCTTGCGTGGGCTCACGCGTGGATTTCTGGGGCTGTGCTGGGGTGCAGAGTGACCCCCAACCAAAATGCTTCTGGATATTTAAGTATCAGCCTGAAAGGAGAGAGGGCAGGGGATTAAGTAATGATTTCCAGCCCCAGAAGCCTAGTGGAGAGTTGCCAGAGGTGGAAATCTACTCCTGGGTTTTGGTATTTTCTTAAAAAGCCCTGGTGGCCTAGTGTGTTTTGTGTTGCATTACTGACCAAAACATCAGTGGTTCAAATCCACCAGCTGCTCTGAGGGAGAAAGGGGGGAAGTTTTCTCCCCTAAAGATTTATAGCCTCAAAACTGGATTGATTTTATGTCCTATTTTAGATTCTATTCTGACTTGGAGAATCAACCGAATTTGGTTGATTCTCCAAGTCAGAATAGAATTGGCATTAGTGGGTTGGCTTTATTTTATTTTCTTATAGAATAATCTAAATCCTTTTGTTACCATTTTTATATCACCCTGGATGAGCCCTATGGCTCCGCTGCCAGCTAAAAGGTTGGCGGTTCAAACCTACCAGCTACTCTGTGGGAAAGAGATGAGGCAGTTTGCTTTCATACAAACGTGCAGCCTCGGGCACCGTGTGGGGCCGTCCAACTCGGTCATATGGGGCCACCACGAGTCAGAATCAGGGGTTCTGGCAAGAGCACCCCACACTCGTATACCTCCAGCCAAAATCTAAACCCACTGCCTTCAGTCAATACCGACTGACAGCAATGCTGGGGACTGAGGAGGACCACCCCCCACCCTGGGTTTCCAAGGTTGCCCATCTCCATGGGTGCAAACTGCCACATCTTTACCCCATGGAGTTTAAACCATTGACCCTTGGGTTAGCATCTGAGCACCTCAACCATGTGCCACCAGGATTCCTCTACCTCCATCTATAAAAATCCAACAAACGGAACAACCCTGCTTTTCCTCTGCATCTGCTCACCGGCCCATGCAGTGATACAAACATGAACAACAATGAAAAAGCAAGTGAAAGAAAGGAAAGCTCTACAGGAGACAAAAGCAGACCTAATTAGGATGTCAGAAGGTTTTAGATCATGAAGCAGGAGTGGCATCCACTTCCAAAATAACTTGCCTCCGGAAACTCTATGAACTTTGATAAATGCCAATGGTTGTAGAGGGGCTACAGGCCTTTTGTTCATAGGGTCGCTATGAATTGTGCTCGACTCGAAGGCAGTCAACAACAACAACAACATTTATTTAAAGCAAAGGATAAAAATCTGGGGTGATTCTCATGTTTCTCTTAAGACCTTACAGGCCAAGTTGACATTTCTGAAATCAAAAGGGAAACTTCTAGATGGGTTAAAACTTCATTTTGCCTTTTGGCTAGAAATTCTAAAGGAGCTGAGATAATCAAATAATTGAACTCACACCACTTGGCCACTGGAGCTCCCTAGAAATAAGGGCACTCAGGCTCCCTTTAACCACATTACACCCCATCCGATCTGTCAGTGTGCCAGGCTGTGGTCACTTATACACTTCTGTGACACAGGATGCTCCGTCACAGGTGTTTCAAAGCCAGCAGGGTTACCTGTGGTGGACAGGTTTCAAAGGAGCTTCCAGACTAAGACAGATTAGGAATAAAGGCCTACAAGGTGGTGGTGCTGGTGCTGGTGGTGGTAGTGGTGGTGGGTGCCATCGAGGCAAGTATGACTCATAGTGACCCTATGAACAACAGCTCCGAAACCCGTGCTACCTGCCCCATCCTCAGCAGGAACACAGGCCTGGGTGGAGATCTGCTTCCCCACTTTATCCTATGAAGATGCAGTACAATGTTTCTGATGCCATGCTGCAGGAGGAGCTCCCTAGGACGGAAGGGACGCCAAATACACAGTGGCTCAAACAATGGCCTTGGGCTGACCATAGAAAATGGGGCTGCCCTGGCCAGTGCTTCATTCTGCTGTACAAGGAGTCACCGTAGGTCAGAGCAGATTTGATGGTAACCAACACCTCACAATAAACAGCTCCTCACTGCTGTCTAGTTGGAGCTGACTAACTGACCCTCCCGGGGCTTTCAGCGGCTACAAATCACACCGGAGGAGATTGTCCATCTTTCGCCAGTGGAGCTGCTGGACGGCCAGCAAGATGCCTCCTTGGGGTTCACAGCACAGCTCCCCACGGACTCACCAGACTTCACACATATTTAGGAGGACAGGTATTTAGTTTAAGTTTTCAAGTGCAATTTTGAAAGTTCTCGATATTTTGCAATTGTTCTCTTCCTCAAGTCTCATCACCATGCTGCTGTTGTTGTTGTTGCTGTTTGGTGCTGTCGTATTGATTGATAGCAACCCTCTGAGCAACAGGCCAGAATCTTGCCCTGCCCTGCACTGTCATGATTTCCATGGGCTCCAGCAAGCCCGTGGTGACAGTCACTGTGTTAATCCACTGACCCACCACCTCTCCCAGCACGGGAAAATGTCTTTTTCCAAGAACTGACCTCTCCTGACAACATGCCCAAAGTATCTAAGACCAAATGTCACCACCCTTGACTAACGAGCACCTGGGCTGTACTTCCGCCAAGACACATCTGCTTGTTCTTTTGGCAGTCCCTGGGACGTTGAGTTTTCTTTTCCAACACCACAACTCAAAGGCATCAGTTCTTCTTCCATCATCCTTCTCCACTGTGCAACTTTCAAGCACACAGGAAGCAACTGAAACTACTTGGCACACCACAGTCTTTAAACTGACATCATTGCTCTTTAACACTTTGGAGAAGGTTTTGACAGCAGATTTGTTAACTCTGCTTAGCAGATGGAAGAACAGGAGTGCCAATAGTCCCAGGCCCCAGAGCTAGTGAGAGGTGGAGCTTAGACGGTGGCAGATCTGAGTTCCAACTCAGACCCTCTGAGCCCCAAGCCCAATCCTGAGCCCTGTAACTGCTTCTCCGACCACCATAATGCATCTGCAGTTTGCGTACAGCAGTTACTCACTGACAGTGAGAGTATGTGAGCAATGCTGGAACTTCACGAAGCCCTGCAGGGCCTAACAAGAAGGAATGTGAGGAAAGGCAGCATCGGAGGGAGCTGACTGCAGGATAAGGTTTATTTCTAGGTAGAAATACAAGATAAGAAAGTTCTGAGTCTTTTTTTACCAGCCCTGACAATGTTTCTGTAACAGAATAGTTTTTATTGCCATCTGACTGGCAGGAGAGTTCCTGTAATTTCATTTCCTAATCTGTCGGTTCTGACTCAAAGCTGGCCCATGTGACAAAGGACAGTGGTCCCCTTAGGGTATCCTGGTGGCCTGGTCCATGAAGGAGTTCTGAGCTAAACCAAAGGCCACACCCTTCTGGGGTTTCAAAGCCACTAGAGGCTCCGTGGAGAAAAACCAGCAATCTCCTCCCACATGATCTCAGTCTTGGAAACCCAAAGGAGGGTCAGCTGGAAGTCAGTTCTGATTCGCCTGCATTTCTCTTCACTGGAGCAGGTTACCAGGTATCTGTCCTGCAGAGCTGATGACGCTTCAAACCATCACCCTTTCCTTGTGCTATCCAGGGCTCCCTGACGCAAGGTGCGTTCGTGTTTGAGAAAAAAACAAGGCAAATGTGGACGAAGAAAGAATGAAGACACACTAGGAAGTGGAGATGGAGCTAATTTAGCCTACGCACCTGTGCCACACAGAGAGTGGAGGCAAAACACACACACACACAAAACCAACAAAGACCCGTTCTGGGATTGTTACAGCAACACAACTAATACTTTCTGAAGGTTTGGGAAAGGCCAGTCATTTTGCTCAACACTTTCATAGTCTCACCTGTTGCCTGCCACCACTCTCTGAGGGGATAGTATTATTTCTGTTACCTCATAGATGAAGGATTTGAGTCTTGGGAAGTCATCAGGCTCAAGATCAACCAACCAGCGGGTGACAGACACTGGGCTTGAACTTGAGCCTACTTGTTTCAAGAAAATGGCCTTTACCATCATTTGCATGCATAGACACATTGTTTTCACCTTATTTTATGGTGACAATGTGCACATTAAATTCTTTTTGCAACCCAAAAGCTCTGATAGCCTAGTGGTAAGAAGCTGCGCTGCAATCCCAAAGGCACACGATGTGAATCTGCCAGCGGCTTTGCGGCAGAAGAATGGGCAACCTCCTCCCGTGCAATTTACTGTCTCTGAAAACCCGCTGGAGGGTCAGCTACGGGCCGCTTCCAACTCAACAAGACATAACAACAACATACAAGTCCCTGTGTACCTATATTTAAGTGAGCATGCTCTATGCAGAGAAATATGGTACTCAGCGGGCACCAATTGTTGGCCAGCATTTAGTCCGAGGAGAAAGGCTCTCTGTGGCTTCATCAGTAGCACAGGAACAGCAGAGCCCAGTGTCTTTCTCGATTGCCCCTCAGATGCTAACACAGGACACCCGCGCCTCCTCCTCTCTGAGGCCCTCCATACCAGCCAAGGCTCAATGCCAAAATGCAAAGTCAGTCCAGGCGAAAAGGGCCCAAATCAGCACAGTCCCGGCAGCTGTTCTTGATGGCTCAGCCTGGCCTGGAGATGGAATCTGAACTATCGGCAGAGACGGATGAACTCCTCGTCCTTCAGGCATTCGGCCACGGTGCTTCCTCACGGTAAGCACTCCCGGAGCATTGCTCGCCTGGGGAGAAAGAAAACTCACAACCATGCAGGATGGAGCCCATAAATCTGGGGCGAAACTAATCTCAGTGCGCCTTCCACCTTCCTCAGCCGGTTTAGCACACGCTTGTCTCCTGCTTCCCCAGCTGCTATTCCACACTTCCCTCTCCACAGCTTTCAGTCGCCTCTGCGGCTGCTAATTTAGGGACCAGAGGCTGTCAGGAGGGGCTTATTTCACTTCCCACCCATTCTCCCACAGTCCCGCTGCATCTGTGCCCACTCTCACTTTATCCTGATCTATGGCAAAAGGTACTTTTCCTTCCAGAGGCAAAACAAATCATGGATGCTATCGATACTACTCCGCTTAGTCTCCTAAGAAAATGATTTCATCAGTAATGCCATTTTTTCTTTTCTTTCTTTTTTAAACTTTTTTTCCTTTTATACTGATTTACATACAAAGTTCATAAAATTCGTATATACTGTTTTTCATACTGACTCTTTCCCCTTTCATTTACCCATCCCTCCCTCCACCCATCAAATTGTGTGACACCATGATTAAGCCCCCTGCTTAACGAGTATCTGCGTACTCATTCTATAATAAAGGTCTTATTTGTCCTTAAGAGACTGAGGGAGTTCACTTAGCAGAATGTTCTCCAGTCCCTCCCATGTTTCATGGAGAGGTTGGCGCAGGATAGGGCAAGGTTCAGAGTTGTTTGCTCACAGGATCACTACAAGTCATAGCTGACTCAACGGCACATAATAACAACAACAGCAATGAATGATTTTATAGTGGGACACATGCATTCCCCACGACATCTCTGAAAGTCATCACAAGGTACAAGCAACACAATGCCCATCAACAGACGAATGGAGGGACAAACTGTGTCCCATAGAAATGACGGAGAAGCACTCATTCATGAAGGTAAATTGTGTCACAATATCCGGGACCCCGTGGATCAACCTTGAAAGCATGAAGCAGAGTGAAGTAAGTTACATCGAAGACTGTGATCCCACACATAGAGAAGAGGAAGAAATAGGCAAAAGCACAGAGACTGGAGTTTTCTCTAATTTTTTCTTCTGTCATTTAATCAATGCTTTGCTAGAGGAATATACAAATCCTGTGGCAGTGCAAAAAACAGGCCGGATGCCATGTCAGTATCATTAATCAAAATAAAGACACAGAGAGAGGGACACAAGAGTTACATTTCACCGCAGAAAAACCAGCGATGTGCAGTAAGACATTAAACAACAAAAGCTGTCCAGAGTGTGGGGAGACTGGAGCCCTCATACACTGCTGGTGGGGATAAACTCGGTGTGGCCACTGGGGAAAACCAGGTTGCTGCTTCCTTAGAAATTGCAGTGCCCTTTCTTACCACCAGGTCGTCAGAGCTCTTGCTGCTTCCTTAGAAAGTTCGGCATAGAAGCACCCTTTGATCCCGCAGTCAGCGGTGGCTGTTCGGTGCCTTCGAGTCAACGAGACCCGTATGAACCGCAGGCGGGACCCCTGCCTGATCCTGCACCATCCTCACTGTCCCAGAAATGCTCACTGTCACAGTCACGGTGCCATCCACCTGGCTGAGAGTCTTCCTCTCCTTCTCTGACTCTCCACCTCTACCAGCATCAGGGTCTTTTTCCGAAAACTGACTCCTCCTGACCCCACATCCCAATTACGTGAGATGAAGTACTACCATCCTTGCCTCTACGGACCCCTCTGGTTGCACTTCCTCCAAGATGGACTTTTTAGGGGTTTTGGCCGTGGAACTCCAGTCCATGGAATATTCAGTACTCTTCTCCAACCCCACAACACAAAGGCATCGTTAGTCTTCTTGTGTCATCATCCATTCATCACCCATCCTTTAGGTGTATAGGAAGCTATTGAATTAAAATGCCAAGGTTTCATCAGGCGCACCTTTATCTTTACACTGACATCCTTGCTCTTTAGCATTTTGGAGAGGTTCTGGACAGCAGATTATCTCAACGCAACACATCTTTTTATTTCTTGGCTGTTGTTATCATGGAGGTTGATTGTGGACCCAGATAAAAGTATTATCATTGACCACCTCAATCTTTTCTCCATTTATCATGTTGTTACCTATCCAGTGGTAAGGATTTTGTTTGTTTGATGTTGAGACGTAATCCAAATTGAAGGCTATAGTCTTTATCATCTGCAGAAAGCATTTTAAATGCTCTTTGCTTGAAGCACTCAAGGTGTGTCATCCGCATAATACAGTTTTTTAATGTCTTCATCCGATCCTGGTGCCACATTCTTCTTCACAGAATCTAGCTTAACAAATGATTTGTTTAGCACACAGATTAAATTGGTATGGAAAAAAGATACAATCCTGAGGCATCTCACTCCTGATTTTAAATCACGCCGCGTTCCCTTGCTCTGTTTGGAAAACGGGGTTGTTTATTTTTATTTAGGTATAGGTTTCATATGAGTATAATTAAGTGTTCTGGGATTACCATTCTCAATGTTAGCCAAAGCAGGAAGAGGGGAGCAAATAAATGATATAGAGACAGAAAGAGAGAGAGAGAGAAAGTCTAGTGGGTAAGGGGTTGAACTGCTAACATGCCCAAAGGCCTGTGATCAAAGCCACCAGCTTCTCTGAGGGAGAGAGCTGTGTAATCTCCTGTGTGAGTAGGCTCTGAAAGCCCATTGGAGGGTCAGCTATGCACAGTGTTCTCCCCTCCCTTGCTCTGTTGTTTGGCTGTAAACTGAAGCTGTGGCAGTTAGGGGTAGCCTGGGAAGGTCCTGGGGGATAAACAGAAAGAGTAGAGTGCACCTGGGGAAAGGTGGAGGCCAGAGGACAAGAAGATCCTTAAGGAGAGGGGATGTCGACACAGGGACTGTAACAATAGGCTCAAGCTTGGGGGGTCATGAGGATAGTGCCGGACGGGACAGGTTTCCAAGCTGTTCTTCATACGGTTTCTGGGAGGTGTAGCTGACTTGATGGCACATAACAACAACAAAGTGCACCTGAACAAAAGAGAGGCCTCACAGGTAGCAGAGGTAAATACTATTACATGCACAATCTGGTATCACTAATGATAGTAGACATTAACCTCCAGTGGATGTGTAGGCAGCCAGGTGAGGTGAGACTACGTGTATGGCCATGTCGGTTTTGCAGATGTTATTTCTACATCCATGCCTGCATGTGCTGTCCATGAAACTGTAGAGCAGAGGGAACCACGGCGTTTCTGAGAATGTAAATCTCTGTTGGAAGCTGCTGCAAATGACCTTCTAAAAGTGCTCAAGGGCATGGATGTCACTTTGAGGGCTGCCTGGTATTTTCTATCACCCCATATAAATGAGAAAGCTGGACAATGATCTAGGAAGACCAAAAATAGGATGCATTTGAATGGTGGTGTTCGCAAACAGTATTGAAATATTGTGACCGCCCGGAGAACAAACCAGTCTGTCTCCTAACAAGCGCAGCCAGAATGGCCTTCTGAAGAAAGAATGGTGGGACTTCATCTCACTTATTTGGACATGGAATCAGAAGGAGCCAGTCCCTGGAGAAGGGCCTCGTGTGTAGTAGCGAGTCTGCGAAGAGGAGAAAGACATTCAATGAGATGTATTAACAAGTGTCTGCACTGGGGGCTTCAAGCAAAGAGACTGAGGGTGGCACTCGATCAGGCAGTACCTCTCTGTTGTGCTCAGGGATTTCAGGGTTCAAGGCTGACTTGATGGCACTGAACAGTAACAAGACTCGGAAGATGCTGAAAATCACATACAATAGAGCAAAAAAGGATGGATGGTGGTGGTGGTGGTTGTTATATGCTTTTGAGTCACCTGTGACTCACAGTGACCCTATGTACAATAGCTCTGAACCCTTCCCTATCTTGAGCCAATCTCACTGTCTCCAACACACCTGCCCCTATTACCCCTGTCACTGTATCAGTCCGTCTCATCCAGGGTCTTCGTCTCCTGCCACTGTCTCTCCACCCTTCCAAGCATGATGTCCTACTCCAAGGACCAGACCCTCCTGGCAACATGACCAAAGTATACGAGATGGAGTTTCAAAATCCTTGCCTCCAGAGAACTACTTAGTTCCACCCTCTCCAGGACAGATCTGTTGGTCCTCTTGGCAGTCCATGGTGTGTTTAACATTCTTCTCCAACACCACAACTCAAAGGCATCAATTCTTCTGCCATCCTTAGTCATTGTCCAGCTCTCTGGTGCACAGCACGTGATTGCGAAGACCATGGCCTGGATCAGGCACACCTAAGCCTCTACACTGACATCTTTGCACTTCAGCTCTCTGGAGAGGTGTGACAGCCAACTTTCCTAATCCGATTTGTCTTTTGATTTCTTGGCTGCTGGTTCCAAGAGTGTTAATTGTGGAGCCGAGCAAGCTGAAACTGTTGACAATCTCAATCTCTTCTCTCTCTGTAATGGTGCTGCCAATTGGCCTAGTGGCGAGAATCTTTTTGTTTTTCTGGATTTTGAGTTTCCATTCATATTGAAGATGACAGTCCTTGACTTTCTACAGCAGATGCTTCAGGTCCTCCTCAGTTTCAGCAAGCAAGGTTGTGTCATCTGCATAACACAGGTTGTTGATGAGTCTCCCTCCAATCCGGATGCCACATTTCTCCTCGTAAAGACCAGCCTTCCGAATGATCAGTTTCACTTATAGATTGAAGAGGTATGAAGACAGGCCACATCCCTGATGCACTCCTTTTCTGATTTTGAACCATAATCCCAGCAAAATAAGTTCCCCTGAATAATCAATTTAAGAAAGACTTAAGTTCTAATACAAACTACTCTGTGCAAAAGTTTATTCCAATACAATTACTTATTACTCATTTCAGGGAAGAGAAATTATATTCTATCTAGCCTCTCTTCAGAAGTAATTTTATTCCTTGGTGTTCTCCCTGACACAAAAGAAATAAGAGTTTTTATTAAAAGAATACCAAATATATTACTGGTGAATACTCTGACTTCCTATTTTATTTTTTATTTCTATAGGTAAGTCTATGACTTTCAGCCATAAAATATTTGCTTACAAATAATGTCATTTGCTGCGCTTTTCATCAAAACAATGTTATAAGCAAGGAATACTTGTTTCCGATAGAAAACATGGAGTTCTTCCATCCTTAGGCTGAAGCTGACCTGTCCAGAGCGCTGCTGGTCAGCAGGAGCTCGAGACCCAGAAGGTTCCTGAAGAATGACCAACTCTTTCATCTCATGTCCATCACTTCTCTCTGTTACAATTTACAAACTCTTCCTTTGTTCATCCCACTCTGAAATGGTTTCTAACTTTGCTTTGTAAATTTTGTTTTCTTCTTCATCTGTCATAGGGTTTCCAGAAGCAAGCTATTACGAAAGTGGATGCCATTCCTACTTCTAAGCTTGTTTTCATTGGGGAGCTCGGCCAAACAGTGTCCACCATGGGTAAGCAGTCTCGCATTTGATGGAAGTTACACAAGTGTTGAGGACTTTCGTTCACAGGGTCGCTATGAGTCACCTACGACTTGACGGCACTTAACAACAACAACAGCAACACAGAGAGAGACCAGTTGGCCTAGTGGACAGAAGAAAGAGATCCTACCAAAGCCAAAGGTGAGTGACTTTAATCCACAGCCCTCAGGCCTGTATTTAATTGTTTTTGGTGAAACATTCTTCTAGGTCGTATAGCCCTGGTGTGTCCACTTGCCATACAGAGGTAACTTGTGGTTGCTGTGAAGCTGAACATTGTGACCCTGCAGTGTCAAATGCAATAATGGTCACCCATGGTGAACAGTGTTTGGTGGAGCTCTCCAACTAAAACAAGCTTGGAAGCAGGAGTGGCATCCACTTCCATAAGAGCTTGCCTCCGGAAGCCCTATGAACCTGGAGAAAGGATGAAAGTCACACAAGTGTTGAGGACTTTGGTTCATAGAGTCGCTATGACTCGATGGCACTTAACAACAACAACCACCTCATCTGTCTGTCCACTGTACTGTTCTTCTGATGATACGATTCGTGACTGCTCTCCGGAACACTCCGTCATCTTCAATTCTTAGGGGTGGCGAGCAAAGTGCTGTCTCTTATTGCTGCGGGGATGCAGGAGAAGCTCAGCATTGAGGCTACGGCCTCAGGTAAGTAACTGCTCGGATTCTCCCTACTGTGGGGAAATTAACGTCTCAAAATCTGCCCTGGAGGAAATGCAGCCAAGATGCTCCCCCTTGGAGGCAGGGGTGGTGAGATTTCCATTCACCTTCCCTGACCATGTTATCTAGAGGGGCGATTCCTTAGGACATCATGCTTGGAAAAGGAGAGAGTTGGAGAAGGAAGATCCCCAGTGAGGGAGTGGCACGTGGACTGCAACGATAGACGTGAGTATTGTGAGGATGGCATAGGATCAGGTGGAGTTCCAATCTGTCAGTCCCAAGGGCTCTAAGCATCGTTGCCAATCCTTGTCTTTGAAGTCTTCCTCTTTTTTTATTTTTTTTAATTATTATTAATTATAATGAAAGTTTACAGAGACTTAGGGTTTCCATTCATTCATTGTTGCACTTTTCTCCCTGCTCACCCCATCCCTCCAGTTCGTTCTTCTCTTTGAAAAGTAAAAGAAAAATTCTTTCATTGTTATACACTCCCTGCCCCCAGGTCCACTCCACTATACAGCCTTCGATCTGGACTCTTGTCATAACAATAATACCCAAGAAGTCTTCTTCTTTTTACAGACCTTCTACTTTACCACCATGAAGTCCTTCTCTCGGGCTGTGCCCCTCTGATGTCACACCTACAACTCGTCATCCTTGCGTCTAAGGAGCCTTCTGGAGCTGCTTCCTCCAAGACTCTTCTGCTCTTCCTTCTGGGAGTGGAGTGCACGGTATATTCAATGTTTATCACCAACGCCACAGTTCAAGAGCACCAGGTCATCTCCTAACTTCTTTTTTCCCCTGTTCAGTTGTTTGTTTGTTTGTTTTTTAATTGCTCCAAGTCACTTTCTGATTTTATTACCAGAAGCTTTAGAACAGATATTGCATACGACAATGCTTTTAAGCTTTTAACTGGTCACTAAAACAGGATATTTTTTTTCTTCTGGTCTAGAGGAGGGTGGGATGGAGGTTGTGGAAAAGTTCAGTGGAGAAATATAGATTAAAAGATCAATTGAACGTTTCGGGGGTTTTTCTTTTATTAATTTCAATGAAAGTTTACAGAGAGTTAGGGTTTCCAGTCATCCATTGTTGCACGGGGTTTTTTTTATTGTAAACTTATAAATACTAAAACCCAAGCTCACTATGAATCTTCACAGGCATAGATTGCCCATTTTTATCTCTCAAAGTAGCTGATAGATTTGAATCACTGACCTTGTGGTTAGCAGCGCAGCACATAAACACACGATGCCACCAGACTTCCATACTAGTTACTTCAACACTTTTAACATATACAATTCACTGATATTAGCTACATCCATTATGCTGTGCAACCATCACCACTAGCTGTTTCCAGATTTCCCATCACCCTAAAGAACCTTAGTACCTTATTACTAGTAAGTCCTTTGCTGTTCTCACTCTGATTTCTGGTAGGCACTAATAAACATTGGTCCTCACACACTTTCACAACATCAAAGGTAGGGACGGAGAAGAGTATTGCATATCCACAGACTGCCAGGAAGAACAATCGAATGATGGAACTGCAACCAGAGTGCTCCTGAGAAGCAAGGAGAGTGGAACTTTAGCTCCGTTACTTTGGGCATATTTGAAAAGCCAGTCACTGGAGAGAGACATCAGGCTGGGAAATTTGAGGAAAGAGAGGAAGACTCTCAATCAGACAGACTGATGTGCTTACTGCCACAGTGGACTTGAACATGACAGGGATTCTAAGAATGTTGCAGGACCTGTACTTGACAGAATCGCTGTGGGCTGGTCAGTCCTCAGCACTTAATAACCACGCACTTCCCAGTTTGAGATACTTCACAGAAGTGGGCCATTTGGCGTTTTTCATTTGTAACGGACATTTCACTCAGCATAATGATTTGAAGGTTAATATCACATGCACGTGCCACACCTTGTGTGTATCCGTTCATCCATTGATGGGTGTTTAGATTGTTTCCACCTTTTGGTTACTGTGAATGGTGCTGCGGTGGACACTGATGGACAGGAATCTGTCCGTGTTCCCGTTTTCAATTCCTTTGGCTCAATACACCTACGAGCGGAATTACTGAGTCATGGTAATTAAGAATGAAGGCTGGCGAGACCTCCTCTCACGTACCATGGGTGTGTTACAAGAGGGGACGAAGCCCTGGAGGAGGACATTAAGCTCAGAAAGCGGAGGGTCAGTGACAAAGGAGAAGATCTTGTATGCAATTAGTTGATGCACTGGCTGTGGCCACGGGCAAGTGGCCTCTAGGAAAGCTGTGATTTAGGCCCTGACCTCGCTGCCCTTCCGATGTCCTCGCTCTTTTGTTCAGCAGTCTGAGGTGAGTAGGGTTACCCCCGTGGAGCTCCCCAAACCCTCAGCTGCAGCCAGCCCCAGGGGAAGGAAGGGGAAGACGGGGTGCTCCCACATTCTCCTTCTGCCTCTATGCCGCTGCGAACAGCCGTATCTCCCCCATGGTCTAACTCCCATCCCAGTGTCCATTTCACCAGGCCAGCCTCTGCGTTCTGCTCATTCAGCCTCTTTGCTTGGTGCCCTCGGCCTAGAAAATCAAGTCGTCTAGACTGACTTCCTACTGCTGTTACTCTTAGCACCTCATATAATGTCTGAGATCTTGTGTAAACAGGCCCCAAGTGAAAGTCTTCTGTTTTCCTATTCGAACCCCAAGGAACACCAATCACGTAAGTTGGTTAACCTATTTGGAAGTCACATGGCTGTCAGGTTCCATAAGTCCATCGTGAGTCATCGAGACAAACGAACCAAGCCCTGCCCGGTCCTGAGCCAGCGTCTACTGTTGCCCTGTTTGAGTCCAGTGTTGTTGCCCCTCTGCTAATCAGTCTTGTGGAAGGTCTTCATCTTTTTCTCTGACCTTCTGAGCATCAGGTTCTTCTGCAGGGACTGGTCTCTCCTTCTCCAGGTCTATGGAAGACATTACATCTATGACAATAAATGAGGGAGCAGGCAGTAAATGACACACCACCAGTTTATCCAGGTGAGCGCTGAAGGCCAACCCTGGGCTGAGGAATAGGATTCCAGAGACTGAGTTCTGGGTTTTCTAAAGGAAGCAGTGCAGCATCACAGAGGCTACACTGACGGGTGGAGTGGAAACACCACGTAATCTCGGAGCACAATCACGAGCAGTCCAGTCCTGCCGCCCTGTGAGTTACGTCCTAGTAAATGACTCCGAGGTGGCTCCAGTGGCGTGGTCCAAGGGAGTGTAGTCCACAGGGAGGTGTCATCCATCATAGTCACAGGGAGTTTGTAAGCACTGTCTAGTGCTTCTCTGGTGGTTCAAATCCAACAGCCTCTCCAAGCGAGAAAGCCATGTAATCTCCTTCTGTGTGATTCACGGCCCCTGAAAACCCACTGGAGGGTCAGCTACAAGTTGGTTCTGATGCCACAGCAGTGAATATGAAGTATTGTTCAGTTTTAAAGTACCTTTAACTTTGTGAATCAGAACTGGATGTTCTGAAATTTCTGTAGTTCTTAAACCTCATCACTAGGCCACCAGAGCTCCCTTGCAAATATGTTCAAGCACATACATTCCATCCATACCCTAAAGCCCAAGTCCTGGGTATTCAGGAAAGAGCCGTTGAAGGCAGTTGGGTGTTCTCTCTTTGAATCCTGTTGTCTCCTTCACCTTTAAGGAAGTTCAGCATCATAGGTTGATTTGTACCCCCTAACTTACCCGTATGTGATGTAGACATTTTGTAATGATCCCTCCTGATCAGATAAACCAACAGTTGTAGGCATGAGGTCGAACACGTCTTTTCTTTTTAATTTAATTTTTTTACTAG
This sequence comes from Elephantulus edwardii, assembly GCF_000299155.1. Classification (NCBI taxonomy): domain Eukaryota; kingdom Metazoa; phylum Chordata; class Mammalia; order Macroscelidea; family Macroscelididae; genus Elephantulus; species Elephantulus edwardii. Next base: position 29,563,890 of record NW_006399764.1, on the reverse strand, counting down.
TTTATTTCCAAAATTCTAATACAAATTTGAACAAATTCCTTCCATTTCCCTCACCCTCTCCACCCATCAAATTGTGCAGTCCAATGATTAACCCCCTTTTCCCCCTTTACATCCACATCCCTCTGCTTCCAGCCTCTCCCACGCCTCCTGGATCCTGATACTCATGCTACAATAATGGTCTTGTTATTGTTGTTGTTAGGTGCTGTCAAATCATAGACGACCCATAGCGACCCTATGAATGAAAGGCCTGAGCACTGTTCATAGAGCTTCTGGAGACAAGCTATTACGGAAGTGGATGTCACGCCTGCTTCCAAGCTGATTTTAATCAGGGAGCTCCACCAAACACTGTCCACCATGGGTGACCATTATCACATTTGACACATCAGTGTCGTAGTGTTTAGCATCCCAGCAACCACAGGTTACCTCCGTACAGCGATGCACAGACCAGTGCTATACCACCCAGAAGAATGTTTCACAAAAAAACCAATTTAAACCAGGCCTGAGGGCCGCAGATTATAATTACCCACCTTGGGCTTGGTAGCATAATTTTCTGTCCACTAGGCCAACATTGTTGTTGTTATGTGCTGTCACGTTGTTTGCGATTCATAGCAACCCTATGTACAACAGCCCTAAACCCTGCTCTATCCTGTGCCAATTGCATGGCCTCTGACACACCCACCCCGATTACCCCAGTCACTGAATCAATCCACCTCATAGAGGGTCTTCCCCTCCTGCGCTGTCCCTCCACCTTACCAAGCATGATGTCCTTCTCCAAGGACCTGTCTCTCCTTACAACATGTCCAAAGTATGTCAGATGAAGCCTCAGAATCCTTGCCTCCAAGGAGTAGCCTGGTTTAACCCTCTCTAGGATGAATCTGTTTTCTTGGCAGTCCAGGGTACATGTAACATAGCTCTCTCTAATTCTACAATAACAGTCTTATGCAATATTTATCCTTGTGGGACTGAGTTAGTTCACTCTGCATAATGCTCTCCAGTCCCTCCCAAGTTAGGTAATAATTTACGAAGTTATTTCTCCTGCATGCTGCATAGTATTCCATTGTGTGAATGTACCATAATTTCTCAATCCATTCGTTTTGACGTGGAAGATTTCTTAATCCCATCTGTCTTGATCCTCTGGAGGGCGTTTCTTGAGCTTGGGGCCTATGCCATCTGCTGTCTCATGGGAAAAGAAAGGAGATGCCAGAAACCACTGCCAGGAGCGCAATGTGTGCTTTTGGACTCGTCCTGGCATTTGGAAGCTCCTTAATACCAGAGAGGTCTGTCTCCAGGGAGCATCAGGCCTACAGAAAATGCTGAAGGACACAAGATCTTCTTCCAGATGTGACACAGAGCGACTGCCTTTTCCTAAAGCCGGCTCCCTCACCTCGGACCTCCTAAACTGTAAGAATAAATTTCTGTGTGTCAAGACCACCCACCTATGGTGTCTCAGCAGCACTAGATAACTAAGAACGACGCTCAGTGGCTAGTCATAGTAAGCGGTGCTGTTAACCCAAAGGTCTCGTCTTCCTGGCAGGCAGGATCCACGCTGAGAGCAAGATGGGCAATCTCCTCCCGTGTGATCTGAAGCCTCGGAGACCCAAGGAGGGTCAGTGATGAGTCAGTTCCAGTTCGATGGCAGTGAGGGTTTTGAGAGAGAACTAAGACAGTCTGGTACAACAGGACCCCAATGGTCTGTACAACAGAATAGTCCTATAGCCATGTCCCTGCTAAGATGAGCTGTTGAAGATGCACCATTCCAGGCCATGATAACATTTTCTCTCAGACCCCACCCCACTGAGGGCCAGGACAGATCCAAGCTTCCTGCCCGTGTGAAAGCGCTCCCTTTCACAGCTCAGCAACTGTGACCCTTCTCCAAACTTCTTGTATTTGTTTTGATTATCATCTCTTCGGGTCAGTAAAACCACTGAAAATGAAAATAAGGCCCGCCCTCATTGTTGCCCCACGGGTTTATCCTTCGTGTGTGGAGAGGCTGGGACAGCCAACAGAGCAAACAGACGGGTCCTGGAGAGAGGCCAGCCACAATGCTCCTTGGAGACAAGTTTGGGCACTTTGTTAGGACGGCCAGTCTGTAGGAAAAGACATCATGTTCGGGAAGTGGAGGGTCGGAGAAGGAGGGGAAGCGCCTCAATGAGATGGCTCGACACGGTGACTTCCCCCTGGGCTCAGGCGTGTCAGGAATGATGAGGATGGCACGGCACGGTTCAGACCCATCATTCGGAGGGTCGCTGTTGAGGCTTTTTTTAACTCGATGGCACCTAACAACAACCACCACCTAAAATGGATTAATTTTTCTTTCTTTATTTTTAATCTTTATTTATTTAAAAAAAACTCCTTGCCGCCAACTCAGAACCACCTCAAAGTTGGCCTCTCCATCAGGTTCTCAGAAGCTGTAATTCACACATGGGGAGACTCCAGAGGGACAGCTGGTGGATTTGAACCCTCTTGGTTTGGGTTGGCAGCGAGATTCCCTACCAGTGAGGGCACTGGCATTTCCTAATTAGAGTGGTTACCCGGAATTTATGTGGAAGTTCAAGAGCAGAAAGCACCTGCTGGAAGATAGAGGATTGTGCTTTTGTGATCTTGACCTGACGGATGGATTGGGTCAGGATGGATTGGGTGAGGTGTAGCCCAGGCCACGCTGGAAGTCAGCGGCACAGAGCCAAAAAGCAATGACCAGAAACTGAGGAGACTGAGGTCCAGCAACAGCTGAAGGTTGTCAGAGAGGAAAACGCTGAATCAAATTGAATAACGGAGCCTGGGGTGCTGGATACAGTCCGTTCTGCTGCTAGGGATGTGTCCGAGCCTCCAGAGGGGACCTACGAGGGCCCGTCAGTACAGAAAAATCAGGCACAAATCAAAGGGTGGTAGGTACAATCACCTGACAAATGAGTTAGAATATTTTTCAAAATATTTTTTCAAAAAAAGTAAAACCTTCAGACACTTGAACAAGAAACACTTTGCTGTTGTTAGAAGCCATTGACCCAGCTCTAATGTCCAGTGACCACAGGCTCCAGGGAAGGGAACCCTGCCCGGTCCGCACAGTCTCCACTGGGCTTTCGCCCTTCAAGGGCTGCAATCACTGTGTCAGTCCATCTCAGTGACAGTCCTCCTCTCTGTCAGTGATCTTCTACCTTCCCACACATGGTGTTCATCAGACCCTCAATTCATGTTCTTACTCCTGATGACCAGCTGCGCATGTTGGGATATCCACCTTGTCTGGTCAACAGGATCTACTACTGTTGTTGTTGGTGTGTGCTGTCAAGTCAGAACCAACTCACAGCTGACTCTCTAGCAGGTTTTCACAGGCAGTTAATCACACAGGAGATTACCCATCCTTCTACCATGGTGCAGCTGGTGGATTTGAACCACGTACTACGGGATTGCAGTGCAGCTTCTTACCACTAGGCTACCTGAGCTCCCTGTCTAACAGACCATGATTCTGAAAATCCTTCACAATGAAATCGTCTTCAGAAAGCTTGTCTCTGGAAACAAAGGACTCCTTACTTCCTTTGGGGTAGTGAGAATGTATTCTAATTACTTAGAAAAAGAATGCGTTCTGTGGGGCTTTTCTAAACAGAGCTATGTTTGAATGTATAAGTTGCACACAATTTTCTAAAAGCCGCCAAGTTCCCGATCAGAAAGGCACCTCTGGTTATTAAGGCTGTTGCTAGCTCTACCTCATTGCTTTTCAGAGAAGATCCTCATAAGATACCAACAAAATGTGTAGACGCTATAAAAACAAACAAACAAAAAAACACACATCAAACCAAACCAAACCAAACCCCAACCCACAAAATTCAAGGATGTTACATAATTTTGAACACAACTTCAAGGACTTCTCAAATGGACTTCTTGCTTCTAGCTGCTGGTACATAACAGATGGAAACCTTGTGGGACCCTGCTCCATCCTCACAATCTCAGCTGGGGTAGAGGTGATTTATCTTCTACTTCAATCCCCCATCACGTGTCATGAACCCTGGAACTAAACCAGGTGCTGTGGACTTGACCCCGTGTGTGCACGCGTGACAGTAGAACTGTGGGCGTTCCTGAGGGCTGTCAGGGAGTAACTTTTTTTTTTAGAACAAATTATATTTATTTTAATAACAAAAATGTTTTCCTTCTTAAAATGTAAATACCCAGTAAACAAAACATATATATAGTATTCAGGTACAGTAACAATAGTAATTCACTTAAGAATAAGTTGTATTTTGGTATATTTGGTGGTAAAACTTTTGTTTCTTCTAAGTGTAAAACATTTCATTAAAATAGCCATTATTATTTAAATGTCTGCTTATTCACTCTTTCCTTACTTGATCAGAAACACATCAATTTCTATAGAAATTTGTCTTTAGGACCAGGCCACAGGAAAGGTCTCAAATACTAAAAGTAGTTTTGGCTAAGGAAAAATGCTTTCTTGAGAGTTGGAGGCAGTCATCCATCACTTTGTTTTTGAAGGCATTTCTCAGATAATTTCTTACTAGTCTTCAGAATTTCAGAAGTGGATTGTCACGTCTGTCTTCTGAAGGACCGCTAGGTGGACTTAAACCTCCAATCTTTTGGTTCTACCACTCAAGAGACTCCAGCGATACCATGTTCTTCTTGTGTGGCCGACATGTAGCTCTAAAAGGTTGGACTTTTCACCCCTCCACTCCCACCCCTTCTCCCTTTACATGTTTCACTAGTTATCCTTCTATTTTTACAACAATGGTCTTATGCAGTATTTTTCCTTATAAGACTGAGGTAGCTCACTCAGCATAATGCTCTCCAATCTCTCCCAAGTTAGATAGTATTTTTTTAAAAAAATTATTGCTGTTGTCTAGCAAGTTTTCAGAGGCTATAAATCACATGGGTGTTGACTGCCCCTCTTGCTCCCAAAGAGCAACTAGTGGATTTGAACCCTGCCCCTTTGGGTTGATACCATACTGAAAACAAAATGTGGAGTAGTTTCTATGTGAGCAAGACAGATCTTCCAGAGCTTGAGGGTTCCAAAGTCTGGCTTCAACACTCAGTCATCTCAGTTATTTGACTGAACTCCTTAAAAAAGACGACTCGATAGAGCACGATTTTTATTTGTTTATTCATAATACCTGCATTAGGTATTACTACGTCAAGTAGATTCTAAAACACAGAAGGAGATAAGTTACAAAAGAATGCGATAAAGATCATAAAGTGTTAAACGTCTTGCCAATCTTGATGATGTCATTCTATCAATAGGTAGTATCTCCAGGCAAAATTTATGCTTCAGTCAGAATTTGTAATTTATACTTTCAAGCAGTCTTTTGGATAATTACAAATGCTTCTGACCTAATTCTGAGCAGATCTTGTTTTTGCTTCCCAATATGGCTCGCAGAGACTTCTTAGAGGTGAAAGAGGCAGATTTGGCGCTGGTTTTCATCTGTGCTTGCATTACTAGTATGATGACCTCAATCTACTATTCTTTTTCAAGAATGTTTAAGCAACTCGCTCCCTAAATGAGATGGCTGATTGGCTGACACCAGATAATATAATCCTGTGAATCCATGGAACCAGGCACCAGGCTTCAAACCAGTTTGAACTGGTTCTGCCATGGCTGATGAGTACAAACAGAAAAGAGCTAATTTTTTTTAAAATGAAAGGGATCCAAAGCAATAACTGAATGCAAGAGATATGGCCGTGAAGCCTGCCTGCTGCCTTCCCTTCCTTTTCTTTCTTTCTTTCTTTCTTTCTTTCTTTCTTTCTTTCT
>NW_006399764.1:29551248-29557842 GCF_000299155.1 Elephantulus edwardii | reverse complement strand
TTCTCTTCTTTCCCCCACCCCCTCTTTGAAAAAAGGTTATGTTTCCAGCAGGCCTTGACTTCCTAATTTTTCCCAGATGAATTACTGTTTCCATTCCCTGGATCCTAGAAATCTGGGTCTGTTCTGGCTTCATGTCCTCCTGAGATGAACCAGGAAGAACCTGGAGTATACCTGCTGTTAACTTCAGGTGATGGCAACTCCCCGGGCAAACCAGAGGGGATGCTGCCGTTATGGTGTGACTATCCTGGTCTGGCCTTTTCCTCAGGGACATGACATGGGACAGGACTCAGGACTGTGCAGAAGTGCTACTACGGATCACTGAAAAATGACCAAGGATCTGTGAAACTGCTGAAAAACTGAGTGAGCGTGGAGCAAATGGTGCTGAGGGATGTCAGTCAGAAAAGGATGATTGGGACACAAAAGCACTAAAAGGAAAAGCTAAGGACAGGTTTGCACACAGACTCACAGCTGGAGGGTTAGCACGGCTGAGGACGGAGGGCAGTGAGCAAAACTACATACACTATAAATTAGAGGGTGAAAGGAGCAGAAGTATACAGGAGGAGTTGTGACTGTTGTTGTGTATCACAGAGCTGGAACTGAAGCATGACTGACCCTCCAGTGGGCTCTCACAGGCTGTGAAGCACACGGAAGGAGACTGCCCTTCCTTCCAAGGAGCAGCTGGTAGCCTCAAACTGCTCACCTTTGGAATTGCAGCGCAACTTCTTGCCACTAGGTCACCAGAGTTTAGATTAGAGACTGTAATAAATTAATTGCATTAATTATAATTAACATTTAAAACAAAGTGTCTGTGGATGAAAAACCAATGTGATTTGTAAACTTCCAAATATTTGTTTTTAAAAGTGCTAGTGTCAGTTATAGTTTCTTTAGGGTATATTCCCAGTAGTGGAATGGCTGGGTCAAATGGTATTTCTATTTGCAACTTTTTGAGATGGCACCATACCGCCTTCCACAGTGGTTGCACCATTTCACACTCCCACCAACAGTGAATAAGGGTTCCAGTTTCTCCACAACCTTGTCAGCAATTGATGTTTGCTGTTCTGTTAAATTTTGCTATTCTTACTAGGGTGAGATGATTTGCATCTCTCTTAGAGCTAGGGATTTTGAACATTTCTTCATGTGTTTGTTTGCCATCTGAATGTCTTCTTTGGTGAAGTGTCTGTTCATATCCTGTGCCCAGTTTTCAACTGGGTTATATATGCACACCCATGTTTATCGCAGCTTTGTTCACAAGAGCAAAGAGCTGGAAACAACCCAATGCCCATCAACACACGAATGGATAGAGAGGCTCTGGTATATTCACGCAATGGAATACTATCCAGCACTGAAAAACAAGGAACTCATGAAACATTATGCAAAATGGATGAGCCTGGAGAACATTATGCTGAGTGAAATATCTCAGTGTTGTAAAACGGAACTGACATCAGGGTTGAAGGAAGACAGAAAAGGAGGGGAGGAATGATGTATATTGCATTGAAACAGATGAGGGAGAGAACTGTTTAAAAGGGATATATGAGTGGCTATTCTTGTCATTACAGAAGTCCAGAGTGAAGGCTGCATAGTGGAGTGGACTTGGGGGGAGGGATTGCATAACAATGAAAGAGGTTTTTTTTTTTCAAGGAAAGAGTGAAGGGGGGAGGGAGGGGAGGGAGAAAAGTGCAACAATGAATGACTAGAAACCCTAAGTCTCTGTAAACTTTCATTAAAACTAATTTTTTAAAAAGTGCCAGTGTCAGGAAACTATGGTGGCCTAGTGGCAAGAAGCTGCACTGCAATCCCAGAGGTGAGCGGTTCAAATCCACCAGATGCTTTGATGGAGAAGGAGGGACAATCTCCTCCAGTATCAGTCAGATCCAATTTGACAGTACACACACACACACACACACACACACACACACACACACACACAAAATAAATTTTTTAAAAAGTGCTAGTGTCATTGGTAAAATATACAGTCATAAACTGCTTTCTTGCACATCGTTACTGTTTATATCATTAAAAAATAATGAACAGTGGGTCTAGGGATCTCCTCACATTCCAAGCCTTGCCTGCTGCTGTACTTTGTGGATCTCTACCTTCAACAAATTATGGAGAGCCTCGAGCTTCTCCTTCCTCATCTGTAAAATGGAGCCAATACCTTCTATCTCAGAGGGAGCCCTGGTGGCCTACTGGGTGGAGGGAGAGTTGTCCTGCCAACCCAGCAAAGGCAGGCAGTTCTAACCCACTAGCTGCTCCGAGGAACAAAGAAGGGCCCTCTCCTGTGCGATTTACAGCCTCTGCAAACCCTCTGGAGGGTCAGCTATGAGCAGGTTCTGGCTCCAGGGCACATAACGACAGCAGCATAAAATGTGCTAGGCACTCGGCTAGTCGGACTTCAACTTGAACATACCTTGTACCCTTGAGTAAACCACCAGTGGAGTTTGTTTTTGATGTCTGGTGCCTCTGTGTCAGTTCTGGTGTGGCACTGTCCTCAGTCTTTGCTGAACTGAAGCCTGTTGCTGCCTCCACTGTCAGTTCACCACCTTGGGGATCTTCTTCTCTTCGCTGACCACTATTTCCCCAAATGTGATAGCCTTCCAGGACATCTGACAACATGTCCAAAGTATGTGAGTCAAATTCTGGCTGTCAAGTATTCTTAGTCTACCTTCCACAGCCCCCTTACACCCCATTTTTCTGACAGTCCATGGTAGACACAGCATTTTTTATTTATTTTGTTTTTAAATGTTTCTGTGTGTACCATCAAACTGGATCTGACTGGTACAGGAGGAGATTGCCCCTCCTTCTCCAGCATAGCATCTGGTGGATCCAAACTGTGTACCTCTGGGATTGCAGTGCAGCTTCTTGCCACTAGACCACTAGAGCTCCCTAGATCCAACATTCTTTTTTTTTTTTTCATAGAGATCCAACATTCTTGATCAAAAGCATAATTGCAGCAATTATCTCGTCTCGCCTTCCTCACTGGTCAGTTTTGCACATGCATGAAGTGATAGGAAATATAACAGCTTGGGGAATTCTCTCTCATCGGCACGGAGCAGGAACTGCGTTACAGCTGACCATCCAGCAGATGTCCAAGGCTGTAAGTAGTACAGGGGACACTGTCCACCTGTCTCCCTTGGACTGTTGACTGGAACTGCCTGAAAGTTATCTTTGGGTTAACGCAAATCCCTGGGGACTAGGCCACCAAAACCCCAAACCAACCCCAACACGCGCGCGCACACACACACACACCTTAACTAGATCTTTTGCAGCCGAATTGCCCAAGCAGTAAGCCCTTGGAGTTTTGACTGCTGATTCCACGGGCATTGATTAACCAGATGAAACAACGTTTCATTTTCTGTGATGATGTTGTGTATTGGTCCTCTTGTAAGGCTTCTTATTTTCCTTATGCTGAGGCCGTAGTCGTTGACTTTTATCAGCAAGGGCTTCAAGCAAGGTTGTGTCATCTGCATCAGAAGTGGCGCCCAGCTTTGCCTCTGTTTGTTGAAACATCTCTCTTGGTTTTCTGTCAGTTCCTGGAGTCTGGTTTTTCATCACTGCCTTCTGTGGGGCTTGAACTTCTTCCGTTAGTACCATTGTTTTTGGTCATTTGCTACCTCCTGAAGTGGTTAAACACTAATTCTTTTTTGAAGCGGTTTAAAACAAATACAACTGTGTATTCCTTCCACCTCTGTTTGATGCTTCCTGCATAATTCAAAATTTTGCCTGTTAGAATCTATCCATATGGTACCTTACAGGGCTGATTCCCCCCTTAAGTTCTTCCCTTCCGGCTTTATGACCCATTTCACTGTAATTCTTTGCTTTGTCTTCTTCAGTTGTCCTTTTAAATCTTCTCCTCAGCTTTTTTTTTAATCATTTCTTCCCTTTATTTTAGCGACTCTGCATTTAAGAGCAAGTTTCAGAGTCTCTGCTGATATCCATTTTGTCCTTTCCCCTTTTTTATGTCTTTTTAATGGCCCTTCGCTTTCTTCATGTGTGGTGTCTTTGCTGTTACCATCTCTAGTATGGTTTCTGACTCGAGTGTCCAATGCATTAAGCCTGTTCTTTAAGTGTTCTCGAAAATCAGGTGGATACACTCAAGGTTGTACTTTGGATGTCATAGGCCTGTTAGAATTTCCTTCACTTTTTTTTTTTTATTTCAATGAACATCCACAGAGATTTTGGAATTCATTCATTGTTGCACTCCACCCGCCCTTCACTTCTGTCCTTGAAAAGCAAAAGAAAAACTCCTTCATTGGTACACAGTCCCCCCACAGAATTTCCTTCACTTTTAATTTGAACTTGTGTATGAGCAGTGGATGGTCCATTTTTCAGTAAGTCTGTGGCCTTGTTCTGACTCTTAACATTGAGCCTCCCCGTTCTTTACACAAGTGGAGTCAATTTGATTCTTCTGCATCCCATCTGGCCAGGTCCACGTGTGTGGTGGTGGTTGTTAGGTGCCACTGAGTGGACTACGACTCAGGACCTTATGGACAACAGGATGGAGCCTTGCTTTATCCTGCACCATCACCATCTCCAGCTCAAGTCCATCGCTGCGGTCACCGCATCAAATTAAAGCCGCTGAAAAGAAAACCAACACTCTTGCTATGAGTAAGTCTTGGTCTTACCAAATCCTATCAAGGCTTCATTTGTTTGCATCACCCACAGCTGTCTCTTCCAACCACTCAGCCCTGGTTTGCTTTGCTTTTATTTCCAGCGTCACATTCCAATCACTACTCATCATCAATGCATCTCCATTGCATATTTGATCAATTTCAGATGGCAGGTGTTGGTAAAAAAAAAAAATCTCCAGTTTGGGCATTATTGGTTGGTGCATAAATTTGCATAATACTTGCATTAAGTGGTCCTCCTTTTAAGCATCTGGATATTATCCAATCACCAACTGAGATGTACTTCAGGAGAGATTCTGAAGCGTTGTTTTTTGAAGATGAATGTGAGGCCTCTTCTCGTCCACTGGACGCTCAGTGGGCAGTTAGAAGCTGGCAGTCACACCTGACGGTTAAAAGGCGGCTTTGGTGCTTTTACTGCATCGCCAGCTTTGCCGAGATTTCTCCCCGATCCGCAGAAGAGTATTATGGTCATGGCCTTGGGCAGAAAAACTGCTTCTTAACCACACACCCTTCAGGCCACACTCTATTCTGCTTTTCTTAGATGTGCAACCTTTTGTTGTCTCAGGCTTGCTTTAGGGTAGAAGGAAAAATATGAAGGCAAAGTTAGCAAGCCCTTAGAAAACTCTAGAAGTGGAGATAACTGATCATTCCAACCACCATACAGCGGTGCCCTGGCTGGGCCTCTGCCAGCCAGCAGTGACCCAGCTAAGTCAACAATGCCTTCCACTGAAGACCACCAGGAGCAACGGGAGTGACTTTCCACTACTCCTTGTTTTTAAACCTACCCAGCTCCCAGCGCCCCGCATCCCAGGCCTTCCTCCCAGATGCAGTTGCTCAAACAGGGTCAACTTTTCTACCCTCAAATGGTCTTAAAATAGGATTGTCCTCTAGAGGGGAAAAGTTCTCAACCAAATAGTCACACGGAGCACGTTGAATGACTAATTTAAGCCATTACAGTACGAAATAAGGAATAAATCATACTTTTCATAACAGCACGGCTGAGGAACAGTTTTAATTTTAAAGAGTCAAGCACCTACATTAATCCGAGTCTGAAATAATAGGCCCCTGATTTAAAATCTCCTAACATTCTTTCACACTTCATAAAACTAAAAATAAAACGGTCTCGCAAACGCTGACCTATGGGTCCCGCCAAAGCACTGCTTTTTAAGGGGTGGGGGCACAAAAGTGGAACGAGTGGACTCCACAGCGCCAAGCGTCAACCGCACACTGCTTGCACTTTTAATTGGTCCTGGACGTGGGGTAGGAAAGAAAGGACAGGACAGTCCGCATAGAATCCAAGAGTGTAGCTTTCTTCTTCAAGCAAAGGCAGATTGGTGCTTCAGCTGCGCCCGGGTCCCCTCGCGCCCAGGGGGGCTGTTTACCCGACTCTGTGTGTACATTTTAAAAACGCGGGTGGCGGGTGAGGGCAGGGTCATGGGCGTCCGCGGGGTAACACGCAAGTCGCAAAGCCAGCCCAGCCTCGGGGCCTGCCCAGCCGATCCGACTCCTGGGGGTGGGGCGGGCGCAGGGCCTCTCAGCTGTTCCCCCTCGCCGGCACTGGGAAGCCTGCAGTCCTTTTGGAGAAGAGCAAATTTGGCAGCAATGTTCTTTGTGCCCGCCTCCTTTTCCACAGGGGGGAGGGAGAGGAAAGCAGATTTTTAATTACAGCCTGGGGGGGGAGAGGAGGCGTGGAGAGAAAAGTTTCCGCCTGCACAACGTCCCCTTTCCCCTTGGTCAACACCAGGCCACCAACCAGCTAGCCGTGCCACTGGGCGGGCGCCCTGCCCCCCTCGCTCCCCTCCCTTTCTCTCTGCAGGCTGGCGCTGGCAGGCGGAGGCACAGCTAAATTCCAGCACCTTCTGCACAAATCCCAAACTACTACGCGCTATTACTACAGCCGCGCTGCCCTCGCCTGCGCCGCCCCCTCCGCCGCCGGCCACCAGGGAGGCGCGCCCCGGCCGGACCGGTG
>NW_006399764.1:29549060-29551011 GCF_000299155.1 Elephantulus edwardii | reverse complement strand
GGGAGGAACGGCGCGCGGGGCCAACTGCGGCGCGTCTTCCGGCGGCCGCGGAGGCGGCGAGGGTGGGACGCGGGGCGGAGCCCGAGTTTAGGAAGAGGAGGGGACGGCTGTCATCAATGAAGTCATATTCATAATCGAGTCCTCGCTCGCTCTATTTCGGGACTCTGGGTGACTCAGAGAGGGAAGGGAATCAGCCAGCACACTCCGCGCGAGCAAGGTAAATAGAACTTACAACTCCTTTCTCCGCGGTCCCCTCCCTCCGGCCCCGCCGCCGCGCTGAGCCCCGGGCCCGGCCGCCGCCTGCGCCCCCGACTGTTCTTCGGATCGTAATGATTATTTATTGTGCATGCACGGAGACCAAAACAAACAGGCGGGCCAAGCGCCACAACAACAAAAAGCCCGCCTCCTCCCCGCGGGCCTCAGGTGGAATGCGCTAACCACAGCTCCCGAGGGCCATGGAAGAAACGGGAAAGTTTCCACCGCGCCTGGCCGTGCTAATAATAACAGGGAGCGCGGCCCGGCCAGGGGGCCCCGGGACTACAAACACCACCCGCAGCCTTGACCCTGGGGAGGCTGTGCGCGGGGCGCTGCCAAGTCAAGGTTGCAACACACACGCCAGGGTTGCAGTGCCCCCAGCTCCAGAGAAGGGACTAAGAGGGGGACTGGGGTGGATGATGCCAACGTCACCTCCCCTCCCGAGCAGTCCTCTGGGAAGAGTTAGTTGCAAGGGGCGCGGGGCACAAACGAGCGCGGCTGCCATCCACTCCGGGGACTTGTTTAAAGGGCTCAGGCTGCAGAGACGCGAGAAAAGCAGATCGCTGCAGGAGAGCCAGAGCTGGCGCACCCGGGAGGCGACAGTCACCGCCGCGGGCCCGGTGCGTGCTGGATCGGATGTGTCACCTCCACTTTCCGCGTTCCCCTGGGGCACAGATGGGCCGCTGACCCGTGGGCAGGCCGGTAGGCACGGGGGCTGCTCCCGGGACACCGAGGCAGTCCCCGCACCCAGTTCTTGGCGGCCGTGCGGGCTTGGGTATTGAAGTTCAGGGTGTCCGGTTCGGGCCTCAAACTGGGAGGGAAGAAAGGGAGAGGCCGGAGAGGGAGGTCGGAGGTGCCCGCGGGGCTGGGTTTCACTGCCCTCCCCCTCCCGGGTCTGTTTTCTTGGGCTGCGCCGCGTCCCTCTTTGCCAGCGCCGCGGGGGCTGCGGGAGTCGGCGTCCGCGATCGTTCGGGTGATGGGGGCCCGCGGGGAGCCGGGAGAGCCGCGGAGGCTGCGGGCCGGGAGGCCATGATCCGGATAATCTTCTCTGCCTGACTGTCACAAACAGGACCCGCGCGCACCTCGACAGAGGTGGTTGTTCGCCTGGGAAGGGGAAGGGCTGCGAGGGGAGGGGTGGGGGACGAGGAGGGGAGGCGGGGAGACCGGGTGGGAGCCTCCTCCCGGCGATGACACGCACCCCTTCCTCCTCGTTCCCTGCTTTCGAGTTTGCTTTATTCCCATCCCAGCCGGATCTACCCCTTCCTCGGCTCTCCCTCGCCACCTGGCTGCCTGCCCTCCTCCTGTTGGCGTTGCAAAACACGGCCATGCCATCTGCAAAGGTGTCGCGATGCACTTCCCCAAATAACCAGGCCGGCGTGCCCGCCCCCCGCCGCCCTCTGGCCACAGGGCGCACGCCGAGCCGGGTGCCCGGGTGGCCCGCACCAGGCCTCGCAGCCGGGTCGCCGTTTGCCCGTGCGGGGCGGGTGCAGCAGTGCGGGCTCGGGGAACCGCCGTGCCCTGGCCCGGGCACAAGGGGTCGGTTTCCGGTGCGCGCGGGGAAATCGTCTCCTGCCAGTGTCTGCGCGCACGCCCCCGCTGCCTGCCTAGCCTTCTGCTGCTTGTCGGTGGCCGTGCTCGGCGGCTGGTGGTGAGCGCGGGGCCGGCCGGGCGGCCGGGGGTGGGGCGGGGCGCCGGG
>NW_006399764.1:29537121-29548833 GCF_000299155.1 Elephantulus edwardii | reverse complement strand
GTGGCTGTGAGTGTGAGTGTGTGCGCGCGCGGGCGGCGAGAATCAGGAAGTCACCGCGGCGAAGCGCACAGACATGTTTGATCGCGGTGACATGACGCGCGCCAGGGAGGAAGCGGCGGGGGCCGGGCCCGGGGCGCGGGCCTAGCGCTGTCCACCGAGCCCCGCGCCGGTCACCTCGGCGTCGCCCAGCCCCGCGCCCCTTTTTGTGCCGCGCCCCCAGGTAAGGAGCCTGCGCCGCCGCCGCCGCCTGCGGTGCGCGGAGCTTTCCAGGGCTCTCCCCGCCAGCCCCTGCCGCTCTCCGGGCTGGCTCGCCTTTCCTGCAAAGTCAGGCCGGCTGGGGCCACGGGCTGCCGGTGCTGCGATCGATGGCACGGGAAACTTTCCCGCAGGAGGCCCGCGGAGGGGAAGCAGGCCTCGCCGGCCGCTGTCAGCTCTTTCTCCTGCAGGCTCGGGGAGGGGTGCGCCCCGGGGCTGTTGCACGTTCAAACTTAGGGCCTAAATGCGCCTCCAACTCTCGCAGCTTTTCCTCCAGCCATAAAAATCTATGCTCAGAGCCGCCCAGGTGGCCTTGCCAGGCGCTTGGGATTTTGTTTTTTCGGGAAGGAGGGGAGGCAGGAGAGAGGGGGTGTTGTGTCGAATCCTTTCCTTAGTTAATGTCTGCACCGTGGGTTATGTAATTTTAGTAGCACATGGGTTCACAGCCCACACGGGCTGCCTCGCTCCTTTGTTTATATAACTTTTGGAAGAGTTTTGCAAGATTGTCTCTTTCCCTCACCTCTCCAAACCTGGTTAGAGTTTGGTGTTCGCACCAAAGCCAGCAGCCGGGTTCCTATTTAGTGAGCGATGCTATTGTCCTCTGGTCGTTAGAGACACGTTTTTCGAAGTGCTCCTTGACGTGCAGTACCTGCAGGAACCTGAGCCTGGAAAGGTCCACGTTTGCCTGTTTACTGCTCGGGTTGGCTATTTTTAACGTCTCTGCCTTCCCCCATACTCTGTTTGAGGTTCCAACTTCCATTTCCAGGCTTCTTCTACCTGACTGAATCCTTGCTCAAAGCTTGCACGTTGAGGGGAGAAACCCTGACCAGCCAGCTGACCCTCAGGAATCACTGACCACTGGCCTACGGCCATGTCTGGAGCATTTGTAGATAGATTTCTAAATAGACGTGACTTTGCCTTCAGTTATATTTTGGGGGGAGTGGAGCAGGGGGGTCCTGCTCTGTTTTGCTAACACTGTACATCTTTGGGGCTTAGGTCTCCCAAGCAGGGGGAACCTTAGATTTGCGGCAGATTACCATCTCGGTTGATGCATTGTTATGCAAATAGAGACACACTTTTTCTTTTGGGAATCGGATTGTCCTTTTGTTCTCCTGCACCTTTCATTTGAAAAAGAGAAAAAAGCTTCCCTGTGAGAGATTGAGATTGCCCTTCTGAAGCCATTGGGAGGGGGAGGGGGGATGGAGGTATCAGAACCCCAGAAGAACTAGCCCAGGAGAGGTGGCACCCCCTCAGGACAGGCTCCTTCCCCCAGAGCCACATCCCAGCCCTGGCCCCGCCTGGGTATGTCACAGCCAATACCACAAGAGTGTGTTCAAAGCAGCTTCAGATCTGCTCTGTTGTTCTTTTTTTCAAGTGGTTTGTGAGCATTTCTTGAAAAAGTGCTTTGACCAACACCTGAGGCTTGCAACTGACAAAAAAAAAATTTAAAAAAGGTAAAAAAGTGCCTCAACTGGGATTCCATTTTGTGTGGTCTGAATCCCACTTAAAATATTCCTGACATTAGATTACAAAGTGGTACTGGGGAAGGTAATTATTTGAAACTTTCTTTGATTAAGAGAAGTCATTCTGCAGATTAGTATTTTAAAAAATACTCCTCCCTTTTTTTTTACCTCCAAAGAGATAGTTGTGACAGGAGGCCACACTACTGAAATGCTTGGGACATTGCACTGTAAAGGCTTATTATGTGTCTGAGAAAGACCAGAGAAGAGAAGGGTTTCATAAATTATAAAAGTAGTGCTGTCCTCTGGGGGAGTGTATTTTTTTTTCCTTTAGAAGTCTTCCTTTGTCAACAAGGCCTTTGTTTGTCAAACTGTCCTAGGTCAGCAGCTTTTGGATACTCCAGAGAAATAATAAATCACTATTTATGACATCTTGACACACTGCCATGAGAAGGAACAGAATTCTCACGAATGCCTTGCCGGGGAGTATTTCCCAGCACCAGTAAATCCAGGGAGAGACCAGGCAGAGGCCCCGGCAGCAACCAGGGGTTTGGATTCCCACTGTTTCAGGCCAAAGCAGTCTTGGTGGCTCAGTGGGTTAAATATTGGGTGTCTAATTGAAAGATGGCCCATTTGAATCCACCAGCTGCACTGAGGAACATAACTGTGGCCGTCAGCTTCACGAAAGGTCACAGCCGTGAGAGCCGGGTGAGAGAGTTCCGCTTGGCCACTAGGTTTACCTACCCTGAGTCAGAACCCACCTAACTGCGCAGAATTTGGTTTTTTGGTTTGATTTCCAGTCAAGATGGTTTTTAAGACTCCAAGGGAAGTCATATAGGATCATGCAAAGCTTTACCAAGCAGCCTTAAACATGTCTCTGCGCTTGAGTCAAATATCTCTTCTGCACTATTTTTGATGAACAAATAAGCCAAGTTCTTTAGGGTAAAGAGTCCTGCCTGGGGGCCATGTCTGATTTTTCTTGTCACTTTACTACAAAAGCATTCTTTCCCAAATGGATCCTTGACTGTGCCTGTGCTGATGTTTTAGATCACTCTGGATTTAAAGCAGATGCAGCTGTGTCTGTCGTTTTGGGGAGAGTTGGTGCTAGGGAACTTTCACCTCTAGCCAGTTAATAAAAGTGGGGACCATTCCACAAGGAGCGGACCCTAAAGGTAGAGTTCAGGACCTGGTGGTGGGCTGAGGGAGGCCTGCGGTGTTTATCAGAGCCCTGGGGAGTCGTGAGCCAGAGGCTCACTGTGGAAACCCCATGACCGCTCCGCCGGAGAAGGATGAGACGGGAACCATCCGTGAAGGTTGTTGGTGTTGTTAGGTGCCGTCGAGTGGACTCTGAGTCACAACCCTGTGTGCAAAGACTGAAAACTTGCCTGGTCCTGTGGACACTGTGTCAGCCTGTCAAGTTGATGGTCTTCTCCTCTCTCTCTGACTCTCCCCTTTTCTGAGCATGATGTCTTTCCCCATAAAGATCATGGCCTTGGTAGCCGGTGGACAGTTCCGGACTGACTCGGTGCAGTGGGTTTCGTTCGGTTTGGAGACCATCAAGGGGTGGGGGGCTTGGTGGCAGGATAGTTAAGTGGTTGGCTGTTGCTCTGGGTGTCCCTTTGTATCTAAGCAATGGCTTTGCTGGAAACCACTTGACAGGTGACTTTTGTAGAGACCACAGAGTTGCTGACCTTGTGGGGAAGTTCTTTGTCTTACAGGGTCACTAGGAATCAGACTCCAGGACACCCAACAATAGGTGAACTTTGATAAACGTGGGTTTCTGGGCTCTCAGTAGTTTACAGTCGGCTGCCAGCAATGCTTGGCTGTTTGAACTCACCCACCATTAGCGAGGAAGGAAGACCTGGGGATCAGCCTCTGTAGCTCCCAGCCGAGAAAGCCTGTCGGGCCAGCAGTAATCTGTAACACATGAGGTGGCCAGGATTGCAAGGTACAAGACAACCAGTGAGGTTAGCTGTCCTGCCTGGAGTGTTTCTCTTTTCTAGGTAGGAAATTGTGACTTTCTCCCCATTGGTAACTGAAGGAGAATCGATGCCTTTGAATTGTATGTTGGAGAGGAGCACTGAGCCCATCGTGTGCATGGGCTGCCGAAGGAACAGGCCAGTCTATCCTAGGAAGTACAGCCAGGGTGCCCCACAGAGGTGAGGGGGGGAAACTTCATCTCCCACACTTTGGACATGTTGTCAGGAGGGCTCAGTCCTTGATGAAGTGACACTGTGACCCTAACATGGGCTTGTGCACGTTGGATGTTGTGACAATGGAAGGTTCAGATCTGTTGTTCACAGGCGCTCTATGAATTGTAGTAGTCTCTGTGACACTTACAAAAATAACATATAGGAATCAAAGAAGTCCTGGAAGGGTTTGTATCATGGGTCAGAGGTTCAAATCCAGCTGTTCTCTGGAAAATAGAGGATCAACAAGCTGCTGCTTCGTAGGAAATAGAAAGTAAAAGATTACACCTTCACAGCCTCACATCTGGTGGAAAGTCACAATGGCTGGAGGTTTAGAGGCTTGGGTTTACGGTTTACCTGGCATCAGAAACACAGTTCTTCCAGGGTCAGTACAGAGGTGCTTCCCACCACACTAACAGGCCTCTCAGAACCTGGCTTTGGAAAACTGTACAAGGCTTACTATCATTTGTTGCTGTTTGCATGCTGTCAAGTTGGAGCTGACTCGTAGCCGACCTTCCGACGGGTTTTCAGAGGCAGTAAATCGCACGGGAGGAGACCACCCATCTTTCTCCTGTGGAGCAGATAGTGGATTCAAACCGCAAAACCGCATGCCCTTGAAATTCATCTAGAACTTTTCTTTGCAAGTTTTTAGGATATAGCAGCCAGATATTTTAAAGAGTAAGAGTCTTAAAGACACAGTTCAAAGGATTTGAATGATGGTACTTTAATAGCAAAACTCTGTAACTGTTAGGAGATCCCCCTGAGCCCGTGGACACAGCAGGATGCGCTGTCCGGTCCCGCCATCCTCACTCACTGCTGTATTTAAGCTGTGTGATCACATTGTTGCAGCCCCTCTGACAGTCACTAGCATTGAGGGTCTTTGTCATCGGCCCTTTGCAGTTCCAGGCGTGGCATCTAGACAGCTGACCCAGTACGTCTTTTGAATACAGCCTGGAGCAACGTCATCAATTCCCCAATTTGGAATGGCACTTTAGACATGATTCTAGACATTTTGATTAAAATGCTGAAATAATGCAGCCTGCTGACCTCTGATCTCCTCATACCTTGGTTGGGAGGTCTGGTGGCTTAGTGGTAAGGAGTTGCACTGCTAGCACAAAGGTAAGAGGTTCAAATCCAACAGCTGCTCTACGAGAGGAAGACAGGCCATCTGCTCTCCTGCAGTTTACAGCCTCTGAAAACTTCCTGGAGGGTCAGCTGTGCGTCCGTTCTAACTGGACAGTGCACAACAGCAATAATAATTGGATAAAAAAGCCTTTCAGGACTTTGTGGCCATGATAATGATTGGCTAGGTACCTGTATGATTTAAAACACTTGAAAAAGCATGACAGGATTCTTTTTATAATCATCTATTCCTTGGTAAAATTCTGCTGTCACAGTTTGGAGTTTAAAACCGTCAAATTAACATCAGCTCACCCATGGATGGTCTACGCCTGTGCACACACCTATGTTTTTTGAAATGATGCAGAAATAACCTCATTTGAATGTGGTCTGGCCTTTTGTAAATTGATGAATGACTCCTCAGACAAAGTTAAAGTTTAAAAACCGTTCAATGTAAATACAATTCCCTGCTTTTCCAAAGGAATTTGGAATTTAAGAGTTAAAATTACAAATTCAAGATGAGGAGTTCTAACTAGAAAGAATGGGACTATCTCAGACCTTTCGAGGCTGTAAGTCCCACAGGAGGAAGTTGCCTGTCCATCTGTCACCAGAACAGCCACTGGTGGATTTGAACCACTCTTGAGATGCTGGGCTTTGGGTTACCTGTGCAGCTGCTTACAGACTAAACCACCAGTGCCCCCCAACCTGAACATTATCAGCTACTAAGGAAGAGGGTCGAGCCGGCGTGGCCTAATGGTAAGAAGCTGCTCTGCGATCGCAAAGGCACAGGGTTGGGCCCCACCAGCGCTCCCCCAGAGAAAGACGGCCATTCTCCTCCCATGTGATGAATTGCCTCTGAAAACCCATTGGAGGGTCAGCTGTGGGTCAGGTCTGACTTAACACTACTCAGCAATGACCAGAAGGGGTGGTGCTTTGAATCCCAGTGTGAGACAGGCAGAGCAGCCTGTAGGCTCCTGTAACAACAACCAGCCCATCGCCGTATCGTTCGGACACTTAAGGCGTAGTCTGCACCTGTTTTGTGATTTGCTGTTTATGCTGGGATACTCCTTTATGTGCTAAAGTGCCTGGAATTTTTTTAAAAAAGAAAACAAAAGAAGACATATAATTGGGAAATGCATTTTATAGGTGGTTGTAAGGTGCCTTTGACTTTGCTGTGATGCCTAGCCACCCTGTGAACAAGAGCTTGAACTTGGCCCTGTCCTGAGCATTGAGTGATGCAAACTCACTCAAGCTCATTACTGTTGAGTTGAGACGGATTGTAACTGCCCCTCCATCAGGTTTCTGAGACCTTAAAGTGAATGGGAGGGGACTGACCATTTCTCCCCTCCTGAGCTGGGGCGCATTTGAACCACCAGAGAGATATAGACTTTGGGATAGCAGCCCGTCTCCCTGTGAATGAGACTACCAGGGCTCCCTCTTAAAGTCCTGTTGTCATGTGTACCCAAGCCCATTATGCATCACTGCGACTCTGAACAATGGCTTTGCCCTGTCCTGAGCCAGCCTCTCTGTTTCTGACACGTTTGACCCCCTTACCAGAGTCACGGAGTCAGTCCATCCTGACCCTTTCTCTCCTGTGCCGACCCTTCACCTTTCCAAGCACGATGTCCTTCTCCAAGAATTATCACCTCCTGACAACATGCCTAAGGTATGTGAGACAGTTTCAAAATCCTTGCCTCGAAGGAACAACCTATTTTCACCCTCAACTGGACAGACAGGACAGTCAGGACAGACCTGTTTGTTCTCTTGATAGTCCATTTTATGGTCAGTACTCTTCTCCAGTACCACAGCTCAAAGGCGTCCATTCTTTTTTTGTCGTCCTTATGAAATGCCCAGTATTTCAGTGCAGAGCAAGCAATTCAGCAGACCGTAGCCTGGGTCAGGTATACTCTAGTCTCTAGACTGACATTCTTGGCGGTAGATTTTCCCACTACGACTCTTGATTTTCTGACTGCTGGTGTCAAGGGTGTTGATTGTGGATCCAAACAAGATGAAATCATTACTAATTTCAGTCTTTTCTTTCTCTATCATGATTCTGCCTGTTGGCCCAAGAGTAAAGATTTTTGTTTTCTTGATGTTGAGATGCAATCTATATTGAGGCTGAAGCTGGACTTTTAAACCTGTGAATTTCAAATGGTGGACTCTCCAGGCTTGTGTGAGTGATTGGTAGTTAAGTGGTCAAGGTAAACCTTGGGGTCTGTGAGGAGGTAATGTTTGTGAGATGGGCCAGGATTGCTGTGGAGTTCTGGGTGGTGGTGGTGATGGTTGTTTTATGCCATTGAGTCACTTGTGATTCATAGTGACCCTACGTACAATAGCTCTGAGCTCTGCTCTGTCTTGTGTCTCACTGTCTCTGACATACCTCACCCCCTGCCCCAGTGCTGTCCCTTCACCATTCTAAGCATGATTTCCTTCTCCAGGGACTAGTCCCTTGTGGCCACATGCCCAAAGTATGTGAGATAAAGCTTCAATATCCTTGCCTCTAAAAAACAGCCCGGTTTCACCCTCTACAATGAACCTGTTTGTTCTCTTGGCAGTCCATAGTATGTTCAATACTCTTTTTTTCCAGCACAACTCAAAGGCATCGATTTCTTCTTCTGTCACCTTTGGTCATTGTCCAGCACTCTGATGCATAGCAAATAACTGAAAACCACGGCCTGTCTCCAGGCGTAGTCTCCAGACTGACATCGTTGCTTTTCAGTACTTTTGAGAGGTCCCTGACAGCAGCCTTCTCCGGAGCCATTTGTCTTTTGATTTCCTGACTGCTGGTGCTAAGAGTGTTGATTGAGGAGCTGAACAAGCTGAAGCTGTTAACAAACTTATTCTCTTTCCCATCTATCGTGGTGCTGCCAATTGGCCGGGTCGTAAGAACCTTTGTCGTCTTGATGTTGAGATTCAGTCCATACTCAAGATTGCAGTCCTTGACCTTCTGCAGCAAGCGCTTCAAGTCCTCCTCAGTTTCTGCGAACAAGGTTGTGTCATCTGTGTAGCATAGGTTTGTTGATGAGTCTTCCTCTAGACACTATGCCATTTTCTGACTCAAAACACACAGCCTCTCGAATGATCTGTTCCACATGTAGACGGAAAAGGTATGGAAATAGGATGCATCCCTGATGCCCTCCTTTCCTGATTTTGAATCATGCAGTGTTTCCTTGTTCTGTTCTGAGGACTGCTTCCTGGTCTAAGTATAGGTTTTGCAAGAGCACAATCAATTGTTCTAGGATTCTCGTTCTCCTCCAGGTTAGCCACAGTTTGTGGTGATCCACACAGTCAAATGTGCTAACCTAACTGAAAGGTTGAAAGTTCTAATCCACCCAGAAGTACGTCAGAAGAGAGGCCTGGCAGTTGGCTTCTGGAAGGTCACAGCCCTGAAAACCCTGTGGATTCCGGTTTTACCCTGACACACTCGGGGTCCCTGTGAATCTGGGTTCGGCCCTCCGCAGCTAGATTGATGTTTGGGGCGTTGGTTGTTTTTTTTTTTAAATTTCCTGCTGGCGGCAGTGCAGGGTGGGGCGGGGTGATGAGCGTCTCAGCTCTGAAGATCATGCATGTGTTGTTGCTGTTGGCTGCCTTGACTTGATTCTGATTGTGTGACGACACCATGTGTGACAGAGTACAACTACCTGGTAGAGTTTTCTTCTCTGTGGTGGTGTTGCGTGTTACATACTGGGCTGTTCACCAAAAGGTCGCTGGTTTGAATCCCCCAGCTGCTCCACATGAGAGAGATGAAGCAATGTTCTGTAAAGATTGACAGCCTCTGACAACCAGTGGACGCTTGCCGTGAACAAAATCAACACAATGAGAGTGGATTTTGTTTTTTTCAATTATTATTTTAACCTTGGTGGGAAGTGATTGCCAGGTCTTTTTCCAGCCTTTCTTAGCATCCAAGCACTAACACTCATACCACCACAACCCTCTAGAAGTATTTTAGAAAGGTGATCCTGGCAGACTATGGGTTCCAGTGGGGGCTGGGGCTGGGAGCCCCTTAGAGATGTCGTTTCAGGAATGTGCATATGTGTATTATTGATTACAGCATGGCTCCGTGGCTAATGTTTTATTTTATTTTCTTCAAAATTGGGGTCCTGGCCCACTATTATGGTGACGATTTTATAGATGAGGAACTTGAAGCCCAGAGGTGTGTGTGTGGTGATGAAAGTGAGGCAGCATGTTCCTGCTGCAGGTGCCCAATACCCCTTTTATTTGCAAGGACCTTGAAAGGTGCATTGGGGAACTTGTGTTGTGACATGAGAATCAGACAGCTGGGCTCCCAGGTCACCTCCGCTCAGCTCAGTCAGCACAGAAGGTCAGCTTTTACCAACAGGTGAAAAGTATGTCTCCTCCAGCAGGCAGCTTCTTTAAGGGCATCCTGGGATACACTGAAGACCAGGTTGTCTCCTGTGACTTTAATAGTGACACCCACTCTTCCACCTTTGATGCTGGGACTGCCATTGCTCTGAACAACCACTTTGTCAAACTCATTTCCTGGTATGACAATGAATTTGGCTACAGCAACCGGGTGGTCGACCTGATGGTTCACATGGCCTCCAAAGAATAAGATCCCCTTGGACCACCAGCCCCAGCAATAGTACTAGAAGAGAGAGACCCTCAGCTGCTGGGGAGTCTTGGCCCCAACCTGATCCTCCCACACACTGAGAATCTCACACCCTTCACACAAGTTTCCATCAAATCCCCCTGAGAAAGGGGAGGGGCTTGGCGAGCCCATCTTGTCGTGTACCATCAATAAAGTACACTGTACTCAGCCAAAAAAAAAAAAAAAGAGTTCATTTCAGCCTCTGACCTCTCAGGTGACCCAGCGGGAAGCGGCTTTCATGGATTCTCACCAAATGAGTCTCTCCTTAAAGGGGCCTGATACCGTGAGTTACAGCAGGTAGAGGGACCAAGTCATGTCCCTCCCTGCGGTCATGTCCCTCCCCTCGAGATGGTGCACCCCCGCAGGGGTCCTGCTGGGAACTAGCTTTGGTGGCTTGGCTTGGCTTTTAGTTTTACCAGCTAAGCAGCATTTTGTGTCCAACTGATTTTCTCCCTTCCTACAGTTATGGGGTTTATTAGGGAAGTGACAGATCACATATGAGGTTGGAAACACTCCAGGTGCAGGTCTTTGGAGGGGACAGCTCTTCCTCAGCCAGTCTCGGGCGTGAGCTCTGGACTCTTCCTCATGGTTGGACAAGTTGACAAAGCGTTGTTGTTGTTGTTGTTGTTGTTGTTGTTGTTGTTAGGTATCATCAGGCCCACCATGGCTCATAGTGCGCTATGAACAGTGGATCAGATCCGCGTCCTGATTTGCCCCATCCCAACAGTGTCCAGCCCGTCCTTACGGTCACTATCTTTGTCCATCTTGTTGAGGGTCTTCCTCTGTTTTGATGACCCTCCACCTTTCAGCATGCTGTCTCTGTGGGCTGTCCCGTCCTAACAGCATGCCCAGAGTG
Source organism: Elephantulus edwardii (assembly GCF_000299155.1). Taxonomy (NCBI): domain Eukaryota; kingdom Metazoa; phylum Chordata; class Mammalia; order Macroscelidea; family Macroscelididae; genus Elephantulus; species Elephantulus edwardii. Next base: position 29,538,345 of record NW_006399764.1, on the reverse strand, counting down.
TGTAAGAGGGTGTTTCTCCACCTCGCCTGTAAGGACCACACCGGTTGTTTCCTGCAGGACAGACCTGTTTGTCCTTCTGACAGTCCGTGGGATATACAGTGCTCTCCTCCAGCACCACAGCTCAAAGACATGGATTCCTCTTCAGTCCTCCTTACTCATTATCCAGCTTTCACATGCACATGAATCAACTGAAAATATAGGGCTTTTTGGGTCAGGCACATCTTAGTCTTTAAAATGACATCCTTGAAAGCAGATTTTTCCCAACTCAGTTTGGTTTTTTATTTCTCAATTGCTTCTCAACATCAAGAAAACAAAGATTCTCACCATTGGTCCGATTGGCAGCATCATGATAGATGGTGAGGAGATTGAAATTGTTCACAGCTTTAGTTTGCTTGGCTCCACAGTCAACACTTTTGGTAGTAGCAGCCCAGAAATAAAAAGACAAACTACACTGGGTAAGTCGGCTGTCAGAGACATGTCCAGAGTACTGAAGAGCAACAGTGTCAGTCTGGAGACTAGGATGCGTCTGATCCAGGCCATAGTCTTCACAATTAAGTGCTATGCATTAGAAAGCTGAACAGTGACTAGGGATGATAGAAGAACAATAGATACCTTTGAGCTGTGGTGCTGGAGAAGAGTATTGAATATACCGTGGACTGCTAGAACAAACAGGTTCATCCTGGAAAGGGTTAAACCAGGCTGCTTCTTGGAGGCAAGGATTCTGAGGCTTCGTCTGACATACTTTGGACATGTTGCAAGGTGGGACCAGTCCTTGGAGAAGGACATCATGCTTGGGAGGGTGGAGGGACAGCGCAGGAGGGGAAGACCCTCGATGAAATGGATTGATTCAGTGACTGGGGCACTGTGTCAGAGAGACAGTAAGGTTGGCACAGGATAGAGCAGAGTTCAGAGAGGCTGTATAAAAAGTCACTATATGTCGCAAGCAACTTGACAGCATGTAACGACAACAGCACCAACTGTGGGTAGAGGAGCTGTGGTGGCGAGGTGGAAAGAAGTTGTACTGCCAACCCCAAAACAAGCAGTTCCAATCCCCCAGCTGCTCTTCAGGAGAAAGACAGGTGGTCTCCTCCTGTGCTGTTTTCTACCTTTGAAAATCTCTGCTGGAGGGTCAGCTATGGGTTGATTCTAACTCATTGGTACCAAACGACAACATCTACCGTGTGTGTGTGTGTGTGTGTGTGTGTGTGTGTGTGTGTGTGTGTG
>NW_006399764.1:29505057-29537021 GCF_000299155.1 Elephantulus edwardii | reverse complement strand
AGGTTTGCCGTGCCATCAGGTCAGAACCACCTCATAACTGACCCTCAAGCAGGTTTTCAGAGGTTTCAAATGGCAACAGAGGAGAACGCTCATCTTTTCCCTGCAGTATAAGAGGTGAGTTTGAACCACATACTTTTGGGTTGTCAGTGCAGCTCCTTACGACCAGGCCACCTGCTACCAGATCCTTTTGGTTCTGCCCATGACATGCCCCCTGCCCTTGACTCCGCCAGTTGTCTGAGGCCAAGGTGCTCGGCTCTGGTCCTGGGCTGGGGCAGGTCAAGTTCAACTCTATGTTAACACCTGCCTCGGATTCGCTTTCTTCTCTGAAGTCTGACTGACTTGGGGAGTTTTGAAGGTGATGGTTGCCTGGAATTCTCTTTACTGGACTCTTGTGTACTAGGTTAGACAGGCTGTCTGTGAAGGTGCTTCTTGTTAAGGGACTTTCTAGCATTTTCTCCCAAACACTCTTTTAAGAATTTTGCTTTTGTGGAAACTTTCTCTGGTCTCAAGGAGTAGCATCAGATTGCATCGCAGCTGGCCTGGTGTCGGCTGTTGGAGCGGCTGAATTGGCTCTGAGTGTGCGTGGTGACCACATAGAACAGAACTAAACATCTGTGCCACGGAAGTAAGTGTGTGTAATAGGACTGCGCGCTGCTGCCCTGTACCGTCTTCATGGCTGCTGGGTCCTGGGTTGTAGCCGCTGTGCAATTTGAGTGGCTGCTGGTGGTGGTGATTGAGCTTCTAACGAAGAGATTCCTTGTTCAAATCCACTAGCTGCTCTGTGGGAGAAAGATGGGTGGTCTCCTTCTAGAAAATGTGTTGATGTTGTTGTTGTTAAGAGCCATGAACTCAGACACGATTCAGAGTGACCCTCTGGACAACAGGTGGACACCTTGGACCACCCTGCTCCGTCCTCAGACTCCACCCGTTCCAGTCACCATCTCCGTCCAGCCCCTTGAGTCCGCTTTCACTGACCGTCTGTGCTCTGAACACGTGAAGGTCTAGGGCCTCAGAACTCTGCTGGGGCCTCTCAGTGGGTCAGAATCGACTCCATGGCCGTGGATTTTCCCAGCTCACGGCGTCCACCCTCCAGCAGCCCACTGGGTCTTATTCTGTGAGTGGGAATTGACTGTGGCTGTGGATTCTTCCAGCCTATGGTGTTGACTCTCTAGTAGCCCACCGGGTAGACTCTGTCGTAAATCCGTAGGGTTTCTCATTGACTGATTGTGAGGAGATTGCCAGGCCTTTCTTCCTCTTAGCCAAAACCCTTTGCTGAAGCCCCCTCACCACGGGCGGCCCTGCTGGTCCCGGAGACAGTGGTTGCAGGGCGTCTGTCATCGCTGGGGCTGCCGGCTGCTGCAGTGTCAGGCCCTGGCGGGTAAGGTGATATCTTTCGGGGTGAGGGTGTTAGCAGCAGAGTTGTGTTGAGGCAGGGCCCTGGGGTGGGGTGCGGGGCCCTAATTAGCACTGCAGAGCTGGTTGTTTTCTCTGTGGCCCCCGCTACCTCAGAGGCCCTGCCAGGCCTGGCTGTGGGCGGGGGCAGGTCCCGTGCAGCCCAGGCCTCATTTGTTTCCCTAATTGAAAGAGGAAGACGATTTCACACAAGTCCAGCAAGTGGAGCCCGTTTGAAGCCCTTCCCTTTCCATTTTACCGTGGAGCGTATCTTGGTTTTGAGCATAAACTCAGCAAGATATGACAGTGAAGAGTTTCGATCTGCACACGTACATCAGTGACATGATGTTCTCAGAGATGTCCAGGCACACTCTCCCGTCTCTGGGACTCATTCCTCCCCAGGGGGCACGAACCCTCTGTCCTCTAGGCTTCCTGTGTGATCTTTGCAATTGCTGTTGTTGATTTGATCCCATATAGATAGCTTTTCAGAGAACACACGCTCAAGGCAGACTCTCTCCACTGTTGTTGTTGTTATATGCCATAGAGTTGCTTGCAACTCATAGTGACCCTTCGTACAAGAGCCCTAAACCCTGCTCTATCCTGTGCCAACCTCATTGTTTCCAACACACTTATTCCCATTACCCCAGTCACTGCATCAATCCATCTCATTGAGGGTCTTTCTCTTCTGCGCCATCCCTCCACCCTCCCAAACATGATGTCCTTCTCCAAGGACTGGTCCCTCCATACAACATGTCCAAAATATGTCAGACAAAGCTTCAGACTCCTTGGCTCCAAGGAGCAGCCTGGCTTCACCCTCTCCAGGACAGACTTGTTTGTTCTCCTAGCAGTCCATGGTCTTCTCCACAGCTCAAAGGCATCAATTCTCTTTCTATCATCCCTAGTCACTGTCCAGCCCTCTGATGCATGCCACGTAATTGTGAAGACTATAGCCTGGATCAGGCGCACCTTAGTCTCCAGCCTGACATCCTTTCTCTTCAGTACTCTTGAGAGTCCCTCACAGCTGACTTTCCCAAAGCAATTTGTCTCCTGATTGCCTGGCTGCTGGTACCAAGAGTGTTGATTGTGGAGCCAAGCAAACTAAAACTGTTAACAATCTCAATCTCTTCACCATCCATACCGATGCTGTCAATTGAGAAGCTAAATAAAGTACTCTCTCTTTTTCACTTCAGAAGTCAAACTTCTTGTGGTAGAGTTTGAACTGACACATAGGTCACGTCCAGTGGGTTTTCCAAGGCTATAAGTCGCACTGGAGGAGATTACCCACCCCTCTCCGTTGGATCTGCTGGTAGGTTCAAACTGGGTTAGCAGGGCAACTCCCTACGGACTGCCCACTGTGGTGGTGTTTACATGGAGTCTGAACTGGCTAGGAGCTGACCCTCCAGTGGGTTTTCAGAAACTGTCAATCACACTGGAAGACATGGTCTGTCTTTCTCCTGCAGAGCAGCTGATGGATTCAAACTGCCTGTGCTTGAGTTGTCAGCCTATCTCCTTACCCACTAGGCCACCAGAGCTCCCTTGGCCACTAGGTTTGATTTGGTGGTTGTTGTTGTTGTTGTTGGTAATATACAGAGCAGAACGTGGGCTAGCCCAGCCATGTCTTTGTGGGCAGTTCAGTGACACCAGTGACTTTCTCTGAGTGTGTCACTGTCTTCACCCTCCCTTCCTTAGTTCTTCCTCTCCTATCACCTTGGAAAAAAAAGCTGAAAGCACAGAGTCCCAAAGGAGTGTCTGTGTTTCATTGACTATGCAAAGGCATTTGACTGCGTGGATCATAACAAATGGTGGCTAACCTTGAGGAAAATGGGAATCCCAGAACACTTGATTGTGCTCATACAAAACCTACACTCAAACCAGGAAACAGTCCTCAAAATAGAGCAGGGAGACACTGCATGGTTCAAAATCAGGAAAGGAGTGTATCAGGAATGTGTCCTGTCTCCATACCTTTTCAGTCTATATGCAAAACAAATCATCTGGGAGGCTGGGCTTTATGAGGAGGAATGTGGCGTAAGGATTGGAGGAAGACTTTTCAACAACTGTGTTATGCAGATGACACAGCGTTGCTTGCCAAAACTGAGGAGGACCTGAAGCATTTGCTGCAGAAGGCCAAGAAATGTCTTCCTCACTATGGATTGAAATTCAACATTAAGAAGACAAAGATTTCCACCACTGGGCCAATTGGAGGCACCATGATGGATGGAGAAGAGATTGAGGTTGTTAACAATTTCAGCTTGTTCAGCTCCACAATCAACACTCTTGGCACCAACAGTCAGGAAATCAAAAGATGAATTGCTCTGGGAACATCTCTCAGGGACCTCTCCAGAGAGACTAAGGTGCACCTAATTCAGGCTATGGCCTTTGAAATTACTTGCTATGCATCAGAGAACTGGACAGTGAATAAGGATGACAGAAGAAGAATCGAGGTCTTTGAATTGTGGTGCAGAAGAAAGAGTATTAAACATACCGTGGACCACCAAGAGAACCAACAGGTCTGTCTTGGGGAGGGTGAAACCAGTCTGCTTCTAGGAGGCAAGTATTTTGAAGCTCTATCTCACATACTTTGGGGATATGGCTAGGAGGGTCCAGTTCCTGGAGAAGGACATCATGCTTGGAAGGGTGGAGGGCCAGAGCAGGAGAGGATGGGATGGATTGACCCGGTAAGTGGGGCAGTGGGTGTAGGTGCCTTGGAGACAGTGAGACTGGCTCAGGACAGGGCAGGGGTCAAAGCATTTGTATACAGGGTTGCTGTGAGTTGCTGACAATTCGATGGCATGTAACAGCAAGAACAACAAGTATTAGTGAAAGTTGCAAACCAAAGTAAGTTTTTATCCAAGTGCTCATACACATTTTGTTCTCTGACGTTCGTTTCAACAGCCCCAGAGCTTTCTCACTTCTTCCCTGTAACTCTTGTCCATGAATCCCTCTCTGCCTCTCTGTCTTCCTTCTCTTTCTTTAATGATGTTGTGCTTTTTTCCCTTTTTTAAAATTTATTCTTTTTTATGTGTGTGTACTGTCAAATCAGATCTGACTGGGACAGGAGGAGATTGCCCCTCCTTCTCCAGCAGGGCATCTGGGGGATTTGAACTGCGTACCTCAGGGTAATGATGTTGTGCTAATCGTCCCCATCCTGGGTGTTCTTCCCCTTTGCCCCTCCGGTACGTGCCTGTTTTCTGTTTACCAGTCTTGCACTTCCTCGTTTCTCCCTTGCTACCCTAGATACCATCCAGGTCCCATCCTTCAGAGCCATCAAGCATGAACCTGCCTTACAAAACTGTTTCTTTAGCTTTTCCCATCACCTTTTAAACACATACATACTTGATTTAGAAATGGATGCTGAGATGCCCTGAATAAGCCTGTGAACAGCCGAGGAGCCGTGTTGACTGTTTTTCTAGAGAGTTCTATGTGGATACCTTTAAAACGCTGACGGTGCAGGCCCTGGCTCTGTGGCAGGAATTGCACAGGGGGCACTGTTGAAAGCTGTACGTCCTCGAGCCAGGAAGCGGCGTGGGCCTTGGGAACTTTCCACCACCTGCCCACACAACCTTGACCTCTCAGAAAGAGACTTCTGCCCGGTTTCGTCTCTTTATCTCCACTGCTCTTCTTAGCCTCTCCCTTCTCCCCCAGTAAGAATAGGAGCTGTGGGTGAATTAGCCATTCATTTCTTGAGAAAGCTACAGAGAAACAAGAAACAGCCTTCATGTCAGGAGGCTTGTTCTGAATCCACAAACAGACATGAAAAGAGCTTTTATCTCGGCTATCTGCTGAGCCTTATCTTCTGCAGGGCCAGGGAACTTGAAAAAGGACGGTTGTTCTTCAGGCTCTGGACTGGGCCTACTTTTTACGTCTAACACTTGATGGATCAACAAAGTGCCCACAGCGACGGGCTGAAACCTGGCAGTGATTGTGAGAAGGGCTCAGGCGGCCCCTCTGGCCTGTGCGGTGGTGTCCAGGGCTTAGAATTTTGGTGCTGACCCTTCCACAGCACCTAACAGCAGCTTGTAACCAGAACCTCTAATTCTTCCCGTCTAGCCACTAGTGAAAAAAGATAGATTGGAGTGCTAGGATTCCCTCTTTTTCCTCATTAAGATCAACTGCTTTCATGCTGCTCTGGAGACCCTGTGTCAAATTTCCGAGGCTGTTTTTAATCTTTACAGGAAGACTGCCCATCATTCTCCCAGGGAGCAGCCAGTAGATTTGAACCACTGACCTTTGTGTTATTGTGAAGCATGTAGCAGGTCACTGAAGTTTCTGGGACACCCTTGTTGCATGTTGACATAGAATTCCACAGGGTTTTCCCAGCCATTGGTCAATTCTGACTCCTAGTGACCGTGTAGGAAGGGGAAGGGATGGGATCCCCCCGTAGGGTGTCCACGCCTGAGGTCTTCACGGAAGAAGATTGCCACGTCGGTGTCCGGACGATCGTACAGTTAGAAGTGGTGCTTACCCACTGTGTCATTAGGTAAACTCCCCCTCAAAACTTGGCGCAGAATAGGATCTGACCCCATCTCTGGCCGAGTATGCTCCAGGCTCATCTGTGGATAATACTTTGGAGTTGGATGGTCAGGCTCTTCTCTCTGTCTCTGGGTAGATTTGAACCACTAACCTTTTGGTTCACAGTCAAGCACTTACCTGTATGTGTTACCCAGGGGCCCTGGTGCCAACTTCAATGTAACTGGGAATAAACAAGCAAAGGCTGCCCCTGGATGTTAAATTCAGCACCCAGGCCTGCAGTTCCTGACCACACCCTTGTAGCCTGATGGCTGAGCCTTCTCTACCCTTTATAACATGTGAGATTACCACGGCCAGATCCTGTTCCTTGGGAAGTCTCCTCTCTGATACCTTCTTGTTTCCTTGTCCTCCCCCTCCTGCTCTTGGACATTATTCTGTCCCAAGAAAACCCTGTTGATAGTGGCAGATGGCCTTACGTTGGAGGCCCAGGCCCAGGCTGTAAGTCTACAGAGAAAAAGTTCTATTTGTGCTAAGCAACAGGCTGTTGACTGAAGGGTTGGTGGTTCGTATCCACCAGCAGCTACAGTGGCTACAGGTGGCATTCTCCTCCCAGGGGATTTACAGCCTGGGAGGCACAGTGGAAGGTCAGTTCCAACTCGACAGCAAGGCAAGAGTGAATAAGGAAATGAATGAACCCAAAACACCTCGAAGCTGATTCTGATTCCTGGCCACCCTCGTGGGGTTTCCAAGGTCACAGGTCTTTCCGAAAGCAGCCTGCCTCATCTTTCCCCAGCAGAGAGACTAGTGGGTTTGAACCTCCAACCTTGTGGTCAGTAGTCCAACACACTGGGCACCTGGGATTGATTCAGAACCAGGGCGATGCCCACTGCTGCCCGACTCATGATGGGTCTCCATCCAAGGCCGCACATCTTCTCAAGAAGGGACTGCCCGACCTCTTCCCTTGGAGAGGCTGCTAGGTTTGAACTGCTGACCTTTCTGCTAGCACCATACATCCTCTGCCGCCAGGGCTCCTTTGGGGCCCGGTTTCGCCATGGAAACCCCACTGGACAGTTCTGCGCTCTCCTCCTGGGCCACTCACTGCGAGTTACGAGTTACGTGGGCTCCCCACCAGCAGGCTTGGGGCTCCCTCCTCAGACAGACGTCGGGGATGAGCTGAGTTCCGTCCAGCCTTCCTGTGCATCCTTCCAGGAGGCGGTGACACGGTGTGTGTGAGGCCCAAGCGTCCTGTGATAGCGTGTACGCGGCCCTGACTCCAAAGCCAGGTCTCCAGTTTGTGGGTGGACAGCACTCGTGTAACGTGTTTTCTATCAGGAACTTAATGTTTTGTCCTGGTTGCCATGGTGGCCCTGCTGACCCTTAAAATTTTATGAACTTGAACTCCCTTTAATATGCAGATGTGGTCCTGAGCCTTTCAGATGAGGGGAGGGAGTGAAGACTGGAACTTGGGGCGGGTGAATGTGGGGTTTGGGGTTGTGGAAAGTCCTGGCTGGACATTTTCTTTTTAAAAAAACACTCCTGCTTCTAAAGGCAGCAGAGTGAGGACAGAAGACAGCGTGTCCCTGTGAACAGTGCTTGACTGAGAACAGAGCGGCCTGGCTCGGAGGAGGCCTGGTCTCCAAGGGGAAGTGGAGGTGGGCCGGGGGCCAGTCCCCTCCCCCACAGACACATCCAGGCGTTATGACAGCCACAGAATTGGGGACAAGTCATCGTTTCCTGTGGCGTGGAGAACTCCCCTTTCTTCCCCAGCACACACTAAAAATAGTTTCTGAATATTTTGTAGATAAACCTGTTTTTTCATGTCTTAGAGTTGATTCTAACTCAGCAACACTGAAGCATGGGACTGCCCAGTACGGTTCTCCGAGCTGCACATAAGGAGCTGTGCTGCCAGCTCAAGGGCAGATGGTTCAAATCCACCCGCTGTTCTGCAGGAAAAAGATTGCTTCTTTAGGAAACTCATTGGAGAGACAACTGTGGGTCAGTTTTGACTTGATAGGACATGACAACAGCAACAACAACGAATCTCTGTTGAAGACGTTTATAGAAAGCCTAGGTCAGCCTGCTTTAGAGCATCTGGGTGGGTTTGAACCAGCAAACTTTTGGTTAGTAACAGATCACTTAACCATTGCCCCCCTCCCCCCGGGCTCATTGAAGATTCAAAAAAACACACAAAAAAACAAAACACAAAACCAAACACAAAGCAAAACAAAAAAGCAAACCACTGTTGCTGAATCGATTTCCATTCATGGTGATCCCAGGGACAGAGTGGAGTTGCCCCGTCAGATTTTACAGGGTTCCTCCAGAAGCAGAAGAAAAGTTGAGGGGCTCCATTCACCAGGTTCAAGGTTAGCAGGGGAGCTGCCGCCCTCGGAGGTCATTGATCCCGCCCCCATGCTCTGTTCCTACGCCCATCCCACCCCAATACCAACATTTTGTTAGTCCTTTGAAGAAGAAAAAGAAGGACTAGAATTGTTAAGGGTACCATCGAGGGTGGGGAGGCGGAACACTTTGGTGGTGGAGTGTGTTTTATGTTGCACTGCTAAAGGCCATAGGTTCGAATCCATCAGCCACTCCTTGGGAGAAGGACGGGCAATTCCTTCGTGTAAAGATGTACCCCTCAGAAGCCCATTGGAAGGTCATGGTCACCATGAGTTTAAATTGATTTGAATGCTGCAGATGTATGTTAAGCCGTATCCACATATCTCTTTGCTTGAAACGTAGAGTAATTTCTCATTTCTTCTCCTAAGTGTCTTTATATTGCGGCAAAGTTATACGCTGGAACCATTAACTGTTAGATGGAGCTGTCACCAGACGTGAAGAGGGGTCTTAAGAGACCGGGGTTTCAGGTCTCGTCTTTGAGACGTCCTCAGACGGTGAGACTTTGCCTCGTTTACGTGGGGACACGTCATCAGGGAAGCATTGCTAGACAAGGATGCATGGCTGAATGATGGCTGTGGTTAGGTGCTGACTCGTGACCATGGCTCGCAGCAACCCTGTGAAGCACTGATGGGAACCTCGCTCTATCATGTAACCTCCTCACCATCTTCACCAGGCCCAAGTCCAATGTCGCAGCCACTCTGTCAGTCCGTTCTGGAGGCTCTTACTCCCCTTTCTGACCCTCCACATTCCCCATCATGATGCCTTTTCCTGATGACTGGCCCCACCTAACAACATGTTCAAAGCACATGGGATAAGTTCCACCCTCCTTCCCTGTAAGGAGCACGTGGGTAACCCATCTCTGAGCCGATTTGTGTGTTCTTTCGCAGTCCACAGGGTATTCGGTACCCTTTCCCAACACTTCTCAAAGGCATTGATTCTCCTTCGGTTTTCCTTAATAAAGTAGGCCAGTGAACGAGGGCGATGTCTTTCATGAGATGGATGGACAACAGCAAACATCCCAGTAACTGATCACGCAGATGGAGTGGAAGTGGACAGCGTTCCTTCTGCGAGTCAGAACCAGCCAATCAGCACCAAAAACAACCAGTCCTGAACTCAGTGGCCAGTCGCATTCAGAATAAAATCCAGGATGATAGAGCATTAAACCATACAACTTAGCTTCAGGACCATACACTTCCGAAAAGACTTTAAAAGCCCATCAAGTTCAACAATGTATCCAGTGGGTGTTTTTTTTTTTCAGCTTTGGCTTGACTACCTCTTAGGTTCACATCCTGCAGAGACCGTATCACTGAACACATAGGAAATAATTGCCCATAAGCTGCTTCTCGGGCATCTCAGATTAGCCTGTTCAAAACTTAAAGCCTGGAATAGCCTCGTGTGGCTGCTAGGTGTGGCTGAATCGGGTCCAGCTCGTAGCTGAGCTGTGGACATCACACAAAGCGCGGCCTCGTCCTGCACCGTCCGCAGAGTCCTTGCTGCGTTTGAGACCATCACTGTGCTGGTCGTCTCAGTGAGGACCTCATTCTTGTTGATCGCCTACTTGACCAGCGTCCTTGTTTCCCGGCGCTGTTGATGCTTGCCTGGGACGCTGGCCTTGGGGTAGGAGCGTTGGCGTTGACCTTGGGCGTTGACGAAGGCAGCAGGAACAGCAGTTCTGTCTTTGCTAGAGCTGGTGATGGTCGTCGTGAGGACCGATCCCGTGGGCTGTGACTCCTGGTGACCCTGTGAACAACAGTGCGAAGCCTGTCGGCTCCCTCACCGTCTGCAGCGTCTCGGCTGTGCTGACGCCCATTGGTGCAGACTCTCTGTCAGTCCATCTTCATGATGGTCTTTCATTGATCCTCTCTCTCCTTTGCCATGCATGATGCCCCTTTTCAAGGTCTGGCCTCTCTTAAGAAGATTCCTGAAGTTTGTGGGATGAAGTCTCACCGTTCTTGCTTCCAAGGAGCACTCTGGCTTCACTTCTCCTGAGACCGATTTGTTTGTTACTTTGGTAGTTATTGTTGTGAGCTGTCGAGTCAGAACTGACCCATAAGTGGCCCTCCAGCAGATTTTCAAAGGCTGTAAACTGCACAGGAGAAGATTGCCCATCGTTTATATGTTGGACCATTGATAGATTTGAACTGTGTGCCTTTGGGATTGCAGCACAGCTTCTTACTGGTGGGCTCCCAGAGCTTGTTGTTGTTTTTAGGTGCCATTGACTCAAGTACAACCCATAGTGACCCTATAAATGATAGATCTGAACTTTGTCCTATTTATTCTGTGCCTTCCTCACACTCCTGACACCTTAGAGCCCGTGGTAACAGTACACCTGGTCGAGGGTCTTCCTCTCCGTCACTGACCGTCTGCCTTTCCGAGCATCATGTCCCTCTCCAAGGAATAGCACTTCCCAGCAACATGTCCAAAGTATATGAGGCGAAGCCTCATCATCTTTGCCTCCAAGAAGCATGCTGGCTGCACCCTCTCCAAGATCTCAGTTCTTTTGCTGTCCCTGGATGTTCAGTGCTCTTCTCCAACACCACGGCTCAAATGCATCAATTCTACTTCTGTCATCCTGATTCATTGTCCAGCTCTCAGAAACATAGCACATGTTTGGAAAGACCATAGCCTGAATCAGACACACCTTAGTCCTCAAACTGTCATCATTACTCCTCAATAATTTGGAGAGGAGAGGTCCCTAACTGCAGACTTTCCCAGTGCAGTGCATCTCCTGATTTCCTGACTGCTGGTACCAAGGGTGTTAATTGTGGATCTAAGCAAGATGAAGCTGTTGAGAGTTTCAGTCTTTTCTTCTATAATAATGTTGCCTATCCGTCCAGTGGTAAGAATGTATCTTGTTGACATTGAATGCAGTCCATATTGAAGGCTGTATTCTTTGATCTTCTGCAACGAGTGCTTCAAGTACTTATTTTAGTGGTCCATATATTCAATATTCTTCAGCAACACCATAACTGAAATGTATCAGTTCTTCTTTGATCCTTAGAATTCACTGTACCGCTTAGTACACACAAAGCAGTCTAAGTATCATGCCTGGGTCACGGGTACTTTAGTCTTCAGTGTGCACTCCTTGTTCTTGAGCCCTTTAAACAGCTCTTTGGTATCAGATTTGCCTAATGCGACTCACCTTTTGATTTCTTTGATTGTGGGGCTGAATGAGGGTAAGACAGGGTTCGGATCTGTTCTTCGGGTCGTTATGGGTCGTGCTTGACTTGATGGCACCCAGCAACAAGAACAGCCACATACTGATCTGGGAACGCTGGTGGCCTCGTCCACAGAGACTTGCAGTCTCCCGTCTGATTTATAGCCTCAGGCCCCAAAGGAAGTTCAGCTGTTCTTGGTTCAGACTCAACAGCAAGTTCTGTTTTTTGTGATTTTTTTTTTTTTTGCATTTATGAAAGCCAATGGTTTCATTTTTCTTCAGTGGAGCAGCTGGTGGGTTTGAATTTGTCCTACTAGAGTAAAGCATCTGGAACCATCTGTGCTACCAGAAGCCTAATTAGATAGACAGTGCCGTGGAAGTGGTCCTCATTTCCCGCTAACGGCACCCAACTCAGACTAGCCTGGTGTAGCCAACATGCTCCTTGGAGTAAAGATGATAAAGGCTCTTCCCAGGAGAGGAACATCATGCTTGGAAAGGTGGAGGTTTGTCAAGAGAGGAAGACTCTCAACCAGGTGAATTAACATGGTGATTGCTGCAGTGGCCTCCAGTGTGCCAGAGATTGTGAGGGGTGCAGGATAGGACAGGGTTAAGACTCTTGTTCATAGGGTTGCTAGGAATCCTACTTGACTCAGAGCACCTAGCAACAGTTCAAACCTGAGAGCACCACCAGCCTTCTTCAAAGCCATGAGCCACCCAGCCTTCTGCCGCCCGTGGAGTCCTCTGAGTTGGTATGACCTCTGTGACAGGTAAGGACCACAGTGTCCCAGCATGACCACAGTGTCCCAGCATGACCACAGTGTCCCAGAATGGCCACAGTGTCCCACAACGACCACAGTGTCCCAGCATGATCAGATTTCTGCAAGATTCCCGGATGAACATGGTAATACCTGTGAGGCAGTATCTGGAGTTACTATCTGCTGAAATGTGAAACAGGAGGGGTGAACTCCCAGAGGCAGAGTTAAGTGCTGAGGTCTTCATTGTTCCAGCACGTGGTGTGTTACTGTAATACCTATTGAAGGCACTTTCAAGGTAAACCGTAACAGGAAGTAGACAATTTCCTTTGATTCATTAAAAAATAAAGGCTTGTAGTAGTTGGCTTATAGACATGAAAAACATTGGAACTTTCGGAAGCCTTGAACTGACATCAGTGTCCTAAATTTAAAGTGCCCAATGAACTTCTGTGTGTGTTGTGTGTTGCAAAAAGAAAACAAACAGTGTTCTTCCTGCTTTGTTGATCCCAGAGCATAAATAATAACCCAGAGCTGTGGTGCGTTCAAGGCTGGACGTCACCCTCCAAGTGTCCTTGTTGTTAGAGAAGCTGCTCAGACTAAATTGTCTTCCTCCCAGCTGAAGCAGTAAAGCAGGTTTGAGCGAGGCCCTTCTCTCAGCCCCTCCGCAGCCACCTCCTTCCGCTGCCTCATGCAGTGCTCCTCTCCTTAGTAGGATGGCCTGCATTCCTATCTGCATTTTTAAGATTTCTGTGCAAAGTGGATGACACTAGAGAATATTATGCTGAGTGAAATATCTCAGTCACAAAAGGACAAATAATGCATAGGGTCACTATTGTAAAACAGGATTGCCATCAGGGTTGAGGGAAGACTGAGAAGGAGGAGGGGAGGAATGATGTATACTTCATTGAAACAGATGAGGGAGAGAACTGTTTAAAAGGGATATATGATTGGGTATTATTGTCATGACAGGAGTCTAGAGTGAAGGCTGTACAATGCAGTGGACTTGAAGGGAGGTATTGCATAACAATGAAAGAGTTTTTCTTTTACTTTTCAAGGAGAAGAGTGAATTGGCCAAGTGGAGGTGTGGGCAGGGAGAAAAGTGCAACAATGAATGACTGGAAACCCTAAGTCTCTTTAAACTTTCATTAAAATTAATAAAAAAATTTCTGTGCATGAACCCACTTCCAGTATAGATGACTTGTTTGTTTTTATTTATAAATATTTAATTGACTCTCTTCATAGTCCCTGAGTGACACACATGGTGACATACTCCACCACTAACCTAAGGTGCTGGTTCAAATCCAGCAAGGGGAGCCTCAGAAAGGAAATGGGAAGGAACTGGTGTGAAAAACAATGTATTTGAATTCTGCAGATAAACTAGTATAATAAAAAAAGAGAGAGGCCTAGCTGTCTACATTCGCAGGGTGTGTCTGAAAGGTCTTATCCTGTAGCACAGTGGCCAGACAACCCAAGTGCCCATCCAGGAGGGGTGGTGGAGGAGAGGGGGACCCCATGAGATGGATGGACTGAGGCAGTGACTGAGAAAATGAGCCCAAGGGTGACCGGGGTCTGAAGACCTGGTCCGGCCGCAGGGCTCTCAGGGCCCTGCCTTCTGCTGTTGATAGGGTCACTCTCACTCTGAGCTGAGTGATGGCGGCTCACCGCATCAACTCCTTTCAGCTGCAGAAGAGGAAAAGTCGTAGAACTGAGCTCAAACTCGAGCTCATTGTTGTCCAGTTAGATCCAGCTCCTGGCTGACCGGTCAGTGGGTTTCCTTGAGACTGTAAACAGCACTGAAGGAGACCACGCACCTTTCTCCCTTGGAACAGCTGCCGGATTCAGACCACCACAGAGGTGTCCTATCGGGGTTAGCTCTACTGACTGCACCGCCAGGGCTCTCTGACAGCTAGAGCCTGTATCCGTGTCCACATCTGTCTGTCTGTCTGTCCAGCTGCTCATCCATCCATCCATCCATCCATCCACCCACTTATTCTCCATCCATCCATCCATCCATCCATCCATCCATCCATCCATCCATCCATCCATCCATCTCTATGGATGTTTGAGCCTGTGTTTCTTTGACTCCCGCTGCATTTTCCCACAGTTGAGACTTCTTTTCCACCCCCCATGAACAGGAATCTGTGTTATTTTAAAGGAACTTGGTGGTGCAGTACCTTGCAGGCTGGACTGCTCACTGAAAGGCCAGGGGTTTGAATCTACCAGTAGGTCTGAGTGGGGAAGATGTGTGGTCTCCTCTCACAAAGATTTACAGATACCTGATGAGGGATCCCCACGAGTCAGGACCGACTGGACAGCACTGGGGTTTTGGTGGTGGTGTAGTGTGTAAGGTGTTGGACTGCTATCCAAAAGCAGTTTGAACCCACCGGACACCTGTCAGGAGGAAGGAAGATGGGTCCATCTGCTCCTGTTAGGGTTTACAGCCTCGGACACCTAACTCGTGAGGGTGACCACGAGAGAGGATCCAGTCCATGGCCGTGGGCTTGGTCAGTTTGGCTTTGGTGGCTCAGTGGTTTAATTATTGGACAACTCACAGAAGGTTGGCTGTTCAAAGCCACCCAGTGGTCCAAGAGGGAAAGAGGGGCCTTCTCTTGTTGAGATTGCCTCGGAACCGATGGAGGCTGTGATGGCTGGGAATGGCCTTGGATGGTGGGTCTGTTTTGATGGTGGTTCTCTGGCCATGGTTCTTTGTGATGGGCCTGGTACCCGCTTGCTGATACATTTACTTCTTGGCTGGATACTCTTCTAGGGATTTGATTTTTTTTTTAATTTTATTTTATTATTTTTGTGTACGTGTACCGTCAAATCAGATCTGACTGGTACAGGAGGAGATTGTCCCTCCTTCCCCGGCAGAGCATCTGGTGGATTCGAACCGTGCACCTCTGGGATTGTAGTTGCAGCTCCTTACCACTAGGCCACCAGAGCTCCCCTGGGATTTGATATTTTAATGGCTGTGGGAGCTGATGTCTGGTGCGATGTCCACAGTGGTCAGTGGGGCATCTGTTGCTTCAACATGTGACGTCTAACCTGCTTATTGTGCCGCTTGTGTGTTAGCTGTGGGTCTCCTGACATCGTTCCATGTCTCCTCTGATTTACATCTGTCTGGGGAATCATTTAGAATGATTTTTTCCCTAGCAAGTCATCTTCATAAAGCTGGGCCGATGCCTTGCAGACATCTGCACAGGGCGGGGCCATTCTGTTTGATGTCCTCACAGAGGGGGTTCATCCTCCCCACCACGTTGTGTTTAAAGTGTCTCTGTCTTCCCTCTTCTCCAGGCTAGTGTGACCCGGCTGGCTGGCACAGGCCGGAGCGGTTGATGTCCACGCCCACGGACCCTGGCACCATGCCCCACCCGGGGCCTTCGCCAGGCCCCGGACCCTCACCTGGACCAATCCTGGGGCCCAGCCCAGGGCCGGGCCCATCGCCGGGTTCCGTCCACAGCATGATGGGACCTAGTCCAGGACCACCGAGTGTCTCTCACGCGATGCCCACCATGGGGTCTGGGGACTTCCCGCAGGAAGGCATGCACCAGGTGCACAAGGTAAGACTCGTCTCAGTAGCCCTGGCTGCTAACTGCAAGATTGATGGTTCAAATCCACCAGCGTCTCCTTGGGAGAAAGATGGGCACCCTCTTACTTAGAAAGCATTGTTGCTATTATGTGGCATCGAGTCGACTCCGGCTCTTAGCGACCCTGTGTCCAGTAGCCCTGAACCCTGCTCTATCCTGAGCCAATCTCACTGTCTCTAACACACCTACCCCATTGTTACAGCCGATGGAGCGTTGCCAGGGTTCGGCTCTGCTTCAAGGCTGTGGTTTCATTTTCTCAGCCATCATCCTGGTTATCTGCCCACAAGTCTGCTGTGCCTGGTGGCAACTCCATGTATGCACAGTAGTGACCCACAGGGCTTTCAGGGCTGTGGGCTTTCAGATGCAGATAGCCAGGTCTTTCTTCTGAGGCATCACGGGGTGAATTTAAACCCCTAACCTTTCAGCAAGTAATTAAGTGTTCAACCCCTAGGTGGTTAAGATTTCTGGTCAACCACGTATCCCCTTTTAAACTTGAAATATCACCCATGAAAGGATCAGGCTAGATCCTTATCTTTTCTCATATATTATTAAAAATGCACAAGCTAGGGCCTTGGGTTGCTACAGAGGTAGTTGAGAAGGTCAGCTCTCAGCTTGTTTAAAGCAATGATAAGGGGAAGAAAATGATGAAGAGTTCTGACAGGTAGATGCTGTGATTTGTGGGGGAGAGATACTTTGTCAGGTGAGTAAGTAAATTAAGGCGTCACTCTTCTCCCCACCTCGGTGCTAATTTATAACGTCCACTGTTGTTCATGCTGTCAGGCTGGAGCCAGGACATCACTGACCCTCCAGCGGGTTTCAGGGACGATAAATGACATGAGAAGAGATTGCCCATCTTTATTCCATGGAATTACTGGTTGATTCAAACTGCGTCTCTTTGGGTCACCCACGAGGCCACTTGGGTGCCTGCCAGAGCTTTCCAGAGTTATCAATACCACTAATGAATATATACAGAAAATTATTCTTCCCTTGAAATGTCAGCTTTAGATCTCTAAGCTTAAAAGGGAAACAGACTTTCCAAACAAAGATACAGGAATGTGAGTGTATGTGCACGTGCGTATTTGTTTGTGTACACACCGGGGTGTGTGTGTATCTGGTGTGGAGAGAGAGCTCTGGGTTGCCGGGCACAGGCCAGGTGTTAGTCTCTGGCCCGAGGTTGTAATAATCCTCCGTGATCCCGAGGGTTGCCGTGGGGTCACCTTACCGGCTTAGTTCCGGCCTAATGCCTCTGCAATACACGCACAGATGACGGAGCGGCCTTTTGAGTAAGTGAACAGCATCCTGTGAGAATTCTCATTTGTAGATGCCGTTGGACAGGGGCTCCCCACCCGTAATAACCTGGTGTGCAGTGCAACAAAACCCTGCGCGCACATCAGCATCTTCAGTCATCGTCTATCTCAGCCTTCCTCATTGAGGGTCTTCCTTTTTTTTCACTGACCCTTTGTGTTTGTAAGCATGACGTCCATCTCCACCTAGCAGAACCGGCCCCTCCTAGTAACATGCTCAAAGTGTGTCTGATGAAATGTCACAGCCTTGCTTGCTTCTAAGGAGATTTCTGGTGTGTACTCCTTCCTTTTTCCCCCAGACAGATATGTTTATTCATTTGACACTCCACAGTTTATTCGTTGTTCTTTGCCAATATCGTACTTCAGATGCATCAGTCTTTTGTGCTTTCTTGTTCATTGCCTGACTTTTGCAGGATATGATGCATTACCATGATTTAGGTCAGGTGCACCTTAGTCTTTATGTGGACATCCTTACTCTTTAGCACGTTAAGCTACTTGGCAGCAGGTTTTTCAATACAAGACATTCTTTGATTTCTTGACTGCTGCTGCCGTGTGTGTTGAATGTGAATCCAAGTAAAATCTTTGCCACCTTCAGTCTTTTCTGTGCACCATGATGTTGCTTACTGGTCCAGTAGTAAACCTTGTTTTTTCCTTTTTCTTAATGTGCAAGTGTAACAAAATCCTCTGACAGTTTGCTTTGGAGTGGCTGTTGCTTAGGAAAATGTATAGGGCCTTAGCCTAAGAGAAATAGAGGTTTTAGTCCCTGGCCCCTGACCCCTGCCCCAGAGTGATGCAGACAGTTAAAGTGCTTGGTTACTCATGAAAAGGTCAGAGGTTTTAATCCATCCAGAGACGTGTCAGAAGAAAGGCCTGGTGACCTAGATCTGAACATTCAGTTATGAAAAGCCCCATGGAGCACAGCTGTACTATTGGACACACGTGGGGTCACCAGGAGCGGGAATCAACTAGGTGACCACTGGTTTGTGGTCATCACAGGCAGATGGGGTGAAGGGGGCCACCTCTGGGCTCAAGTAGGTCAGCAGAACAGCTTAAAATAGAAATAACCGCAGAGAAGTGCAAGCCTGTTGTCAACCGAAGGAAAAGACAGAGCGGGGGACACACAGGAATGGGTGTCAGGCCAGAAAGCGTGAAGGCAGGGGGCTAACGGCTGGGAGAACTGCAGCGCCTATGCTATGCGTTTCTGAGTTTTTATTCAGAATCATCAGGAGGTAAACAAAGGGAAATCACAAGGGAGTAGTAAATAAAAACAAAGGCTCATGGGGAAGTCTTTTGTAAATAAGGGCAAATTCTTCTCTATTGTTTACCTTATGCTTATCTCAGGAGGGAGGGATTCAGTAAATACAAACTAAGAATTGTGCAGATTCTTAAGGATTGCCTTAATGTCTACCCCTATTTAAGGATTGCCTTAGTGCTACAGGGTGAATTTCAAATTGTATTGGCCTTCCTATCCTGACACAGCATTTGTTTTATTATTAATATTAAATTTGATATTTGGCTTCCCACACAAGCCCTTCTTCTATGCAGGACTTCAGGTCATTTTTTTGTTTGTTTGTTTTGTTTATTATTATTATTATTTTGTGTGTATACTGTCAAATCCTTGGAGGCAAGGATTCTGGGGCTTCGTCTGACATACTTTGGACACGTTGCCAGGAGGGACGGGTCCTTGGAGAGGGACATCATGCTTGGGAGGGTGGAGGGACGGCGCAGGAGGGGAAGACCCTCTATGAGATGGATTGATTCGGTGACTGGGGTAATCGGGATGGGTGTGTCAGAGGCAGTGCGGTTGGTGCAGGATAGAGCAGGGTTTAGGGCTGTTGTACATAGATAGGGTCGCTATGAGTCGCAAACGACTTGACGGCACATAACAACAACAACTGTCAAATCAGACCTGATGGTACAGGAGGAGATTGCCCCTCCTGGATTTTGGTCCCTTTCAAGTAAAGCTTTGGAACTCAGAAGCAAATACCTAGTTTTGTTCTGGTGGGTTATTTTTTTTTTTTTCTTCCTCTACTATATTAAAAGATGCTACTTTCGTTAAGAATTCTAAAATCAGCAGAATATGTGCTTGTGCTCAAAGTAGACTGGTGGTTTGGAGGGCTAAATGCTGGGCTACTAACCAGAGGGGGTCAAACTGTGCTCTGTTCCGTGAGGTCTGTGCATTGCCATTGGCTCACAGCAGTGTGTGGCATTGGGGAAGGTAGAGAATGCTGAAGCCACTGGCCACACCGGGACTGTCACGGTGACTTCGTATGTGTCAGAGGAGCCCTGTGCTCCCTGGGGTTTCAGCGGCTGGCTTTTCAGAAGTAGATAGTCACACTGTCCTTCTGAGATAGCCAAGGGTGAACTTGAACCTCTGACTTTTCACTTGGCAGCCAAGTACGTTAACTCTTTGCACGCCGCGGGGACTAGGAAATAGTCCTGGCTTCCCCTCTCCTAAGTAATAACTTGGAGATTCTTTGTTTACTCTTTCTTGCTTGATTGAACACGTGTACGTTTGCATACGTTGTTGTTGTTAGGTGACAGCATGTCGGCTACGACTCAGAGACTGACCAGCAGGGCTGCACGCTGCCCTGTCCAGAATCACCATCTCTGTCTTGCCCAGGTGCGTGTTACGGACACGGTGCCTTTCCGTCTTCCTTCCTTTCTCGGACCCTCCGCTTTCCCAGCAGAATTTCCTTTTTCAGGGACTGACGCCTCGTGACAGCATGACCGAGGTTTGTGCCCTGAAGTACCACCATCCTTGCCTGCAAGGAGAATCTGCCTTGTGTTTCTTGTATATACTGGTCAGATTGATTTTTCTTTTCTTTTCTCCTCGTAGAATGATAGAGACCAAATCCATCCTTCCCCATTCTCATTTAATAATATATCATGGTTACCCCTACAGTAGCCCTAAGTCCTTTCTTTGTAAAAATCCATTTCCAGCATTTCTGGGATCCACAGAAACAGAGCAGCTTGTTTTCCATGAAGTGTTTTTTAGTGGCTATATTGAGTATGTTATTGACATATTGAAGTCATTAGCGTTTCTTGAGTTTATATTCAGTCCATTTGGAAGCCTTATTAGATCTGATCTGTGGCTTGTGAACCTTATCCTGCGTGGTTCAAATAATCATTTCAGAAGTTGAGGCTCTCCGACCTCAGGAATGAAAGGCACAATTTGAATATTTAGCTCGCCCTTATGAGCATAATGGGACCTCTGGCGGCTGAAGCCCCAGAGAGTGCTAACCTCCACCCCCACCCCGGAGGCCACCACCCCGGAGGCCACCACCCCGGAGGCCACCACCCCGGAGGCCACCACCTCGGAGGCCACCATCCCGGAGGCCACCATCCCGGAGGCCATGCTGCTGGCAGTTCAAATCCAGCAGGGACTCTTGAGGCAGAAAGATGGATGGTCCCTGCCCCTCCCGTTCACGGCCTCAGAAACTCGTGGGAGGGTCAGCCAGGAGTCGGACTTTTTGGTACTTTTAACGTGAAGTACCTTGAGTGGGTAAATGCTTGAATGCTAGCTGAAAGGTTGGCAGTTTGAATCCTTGCACTGGCTCTGTGGAGGAATGACCTGGTCATCTGCTCCCAGTGAAATGACAACCATGGACACCTTATGGGGTGTTCTGTTCTGTTGCTGGGGGTCACTGTGAATGGATCATGACTTGATAGCACACAGAACAAGCACTGGAACTTACCATTGATTCAGAAGGAATGATTTTACATTGGCTTTTTGGGAAGTTTTGTCTCATCCGCTTCCTTCTGTCTTGCTGTCCAGTGTCCTTGTCCACTGCCTCATACTCTTGGGCCCCACTCCTCTGCTGCCATCTGGTTAAGGTCAGCTCTTAGCACCCGCAGAGCACAGAGCAGCAATGCCCGGAGGTGTCCAGAGCCCTCATCCGTCTGGAACCAGCCTCCTTTCTCTCCCATGGAACAGCTGGTGGAGTCCAGCCGCCAGCCTTTTCACTTAACATCCTAATGCTTAATCCACTGCACCACCAGCAGAAACCACAGCCACTGCTCTTCCCTGGGTTTCACATCATGGCTACCCTCCACCGGGCCTCCAAGGCTGCCCGTCTTGACAGGAGGAGGCCATATCACCTGCAGCAGCTGGTAGATTTGAACCACTGACCTTTTGGTTCACAGTCCACACAGTGCAGTAAGCCAGGTCTCCTCTACCCTTTTGTGGCCTTCCTTTGCTCTTATTCAGCAGGTTTTGCGTTTTGCTGCCCTGTGCTTCCTTGTGCTGGCCCTCAGCTGGCCGCCTGGGCGAGGGGCTGGACCGCAGGCTGACTGGATGCTCAGATCTCATTACCGCCCCTCTCCTCCTCTGACATCCAGCTCTCTGGGGCCTAGATGTGGCCGCCACACTGATTTCCTTCTGTTCTTACTGTTCGCCCTCTCCAGCCTCTTCCTACTCGTCTTCTGAACATTCTCTTTATGGTAAATTTTCCCTCTTTTCAAATGCGGGCTTTTGACGCTGCAGAAATTAACTTTCTTTTCTCTAAAACTGCAAACACTCATACTTTCTGCCTGGAAGTCATTTGGTTTCTATAAACTTCTGGAAATCTTCCTTCCAGGCTGTTTTTGAAAATTGCTACTCCAGTTTGGGGAGGCATAGACGCTTTTTTCAAATGCATGCTTGGTTGCCCAACTCTGGATTGGATTAACGTCAGTTCAATAGCTATTTATCGCAATTCCAGGCCTGGGTTCGCTTTTTTTCTCCCCCAACTGTGCTTTTAACCGTTTTTGGTCTTCCTCCCTCCGTGGTATAGCTTCATCTGCCCTCTCCTCACTCTGCCTTCACCCCCATTCACTGCCCTACCCTGCCTGTTCCTCTCTTCTAACTGCCACAGAACCTTCTGAATTCAAGTTTAAGTTTTCCACATTGTTCCCTTCCTCTTCAGAGGAAAAACACACACCCCAGAACACTAAAAAGAAAAATAATAGATCATCAGAAACATCTAAACTAGTCTTCTCTCTGACTTGAGTCCTTTCAATATACAACAGATTTCCAGACAGAGAAGAAAAGGTGTGGAGAAATAGCCTATTTTTGACTCTTCATTTTTATCTGTAGATGTTGATGTTACAAAAAAACCATGGTGGGTTTGTTGGTTTGTTTGTTTGTTTTAACTGTTTAGATAAATAAAACCTGAACCTCTGACTTGAACTGACTCAGCGTATCTGGCTTTGCTTTGTTTTTCTTTTGGGAACCACTGGCTGAACTAACAGATAATTCTGCTTATGTTATATACAGGCGTGGGTGTTTGCTGTTGGCAGTGGTTTCTTACCTGTGAGGTGTAAAGTATATGGCTGATTGCTAGGTAATAAGGGGGTGTGTTTTACCTTTGACCACAGTAGGGAGACAGCTAAAAACTGTGCATTGTTGGAAACTGTGTGTACCTTAATGAGTGTCTTACCTGGTTCCTTCACCTCCTCCAGCCCATTGATGGTGTGCACGACAAGGGGATTGTGGAAGACATCCACTGTGGGACCTTGAAGGGGACCGGGATGCGACCCCCACACCCAGGAATGGGCCCTCCCCAGAGTCCCATGGATCAACACAGCCAAGGTTGGTGTCTGCTGCACCCCTGTTCCTGCTCCCACACCCTCACCTCTCCTTCTTTTCTGGGGGTTATTTCCATTATGAACCCTAAGATACTCAGTGTAAGAAAGGTTGAATCCTGCAGGCCTTTTCTCTTCTGAAGAGATCTCCCTCCATCCTTATCAAGAAAAGTTTATAGGTAAAGATTAACAAGTGATTTCCAGGACCTTGATAATCTGACCAGCCACCTTGTGGGTTTTTGTTGTGGTTTTTTTTTTTTTAATTTTAATGAAAGAGTACAGAGACTTAGGGTTTCTAATCATTCATTGTTGCACTTTTCTCCCTGCCCACCCCTTCACCCCAATTCACTCTTCTCCTTGAAAAGTAAAAGAAAAATTCTTTTATTGTTATGCAATCCCTCCCCTCAAGTCCACTCCACTGTGCAGCCTTCATTCTGGACTCCTGTCATGAGAATAATACCCAATCATATATCCCTTTTAAACAGTTCACTCCCTCATCTGTTTCAATGCAGTATACATCATTCCTCCCTTCTTCTCTGTCTTCCCTCAACCCCAGTGTCAGTCCTGCTTTACAACAATGACCCTGTGCAATATTTGTCCTTTTGTGACTGAGATATTTCACTCAGCATAATGTCTTCCAGGGTCACCCATTTTGCATAATATTTCATGAGTTCCTTGTTTTTCAAGGCAGCATAGTATTTCATTGTGTGAATATATCAAAGCTTCTCTATTCATTCGTTTGTTGATGGGCACTTAGGTTGTTTCCAGCTCTTTGCTATTGTGAACAAAGCCGCAGTAAACATGGGTGTGCATATATCTGCTTGGGTGGTGGTTGTGGATTCTTTAGAGTAAATTCCCAGTAGTGGAATTGCAGGGTTAAATGGTATTTATATTTGCAACTTTTTGAGAAAGTGCCATTCAGCCTTCCACAGTGGTTGCAGCCATAGTCTTTTCTATTACTTCCTATACATGTGAAAGTTGGACAGTGACTAAGGATGACAGAAGACTTGATGCTCTTGAGTTGTGGAAGTGGAGGGCTGCTGACTGTCTCCTGGGCTGCCCAAAGAACTAACAAGCCTGTCTTAGGAGAAGTGCATCCAGGGAGGCGAGGGTAATATGATAAAAACGTTATCCCACACGCTTTGGACATGTCTCCAGGAGGAACCAGACTTTGGAAAAAGATGTCACGCTGGGAAAAGAGGAGGGTCAGAGAAAGAGAGGAAGACCCTCAACAAAATGGATTGTAACTGTAAATTGCAAATTGTGACTGTCACAGTGGGCACCAGTGTATCAGACATGCTGACGGGAGCTCCGGCCAGGGTCACTATGACTTAGAGTCGACTCATTGGCACCTACCTTCTGCCCAGTCTGTCTTAGTCTGGAAGCCCCTCTGCAGCCTGTCCCCCCTGGATGACCCTGCCGGTGTTTGAAATACTAGCGGCCTGTCTCCCCGGCATCCCAGCCACATAGACTGACACAGGAGGAAGGGTGGGGAACGGTGTTACCCAGTGTGAGTGGCCGGGAGACCGGGACCCACAGAGTGAACTTCCTATCTTTGGTTTGACACATCTCACACGTGACAGGGCCAGGAATAGACTAGTCCTGGTCTGCCTCTCAGTCGCGGTATAGACGTGACGGTGACATGAGCCGGCTGTGTCCCGTGTGGAACTGTATCACACGCAGGGAGGCTGCTCCCAGCAGTGGGATCAGCGGTCACTGCAGGTGGATGGCCCCAGCAGGGCGATGCGCCTCTGCACCTTCCGCCTCCCCGAGCTCCTGTCTCCTCCGTCCACTGTTGAAGGCCTTTT
The DNA here is from genome assembly GCF_000299155.1 of Elephantulus edwardii. Classification (NCBI taxonomy): domain Eukaryota; kingdom Metazoa; phylum Chordata; class Mammalia; order Macroscelidea; family Macroscelididae; genus Elephantulus; species Elephantulus edwardii. The sequence continues at coordinate 29,512,592 of NW_006399764.1, read as the reverse complement.
CTGATGCCCTGGAGCCCATTCTCAGGACCACGGTGTGGTCATTTTGACAAGCAAGGGACATGGCTCTTCTAGTGCTAACTGACGCATCAGGGTATCTGTTCTGATTCAAGAGTTAGGACTTAGGTGTAGCCTCGGATAAAGCCGTGCTGGTGCTGTGTTCAGAGCACTTGGCTGCCAACCCTAAGGTCTGTGGTTTAAACCCACCCACTGCTCTGTGGGAGAAGGTGGGGTGCTCTGCTTCTGTAAAGAACCACGGCCTTGGAAACCTCATTAGCACGGCTCTGTCCTGCGGCGTTGCCGTCAGCCTCACTCCAGCACCCGTTTGGGGTTGGTCTGTGTATCCATGAAACCAATGGTCAGTGCTCCCTCCCAGCTTGCTGTGACCCTGCATGTGTTCTAGTGGAGCTGTGCTCCATGGGGTTTTGTGGCTGAATTTTTGGGAAGTAGATGGCCAGGCCTTTCTTCAGAGCTGCCCCTCAGTGGCCTTGAACCACCAGCCTCTCATTTAGCAGCCAAGCACATTGATTGCTCTCTCTATATACACTTGTGTAATTGGGTGTATTTTATTACTCTTATCTCTGTATCACTGGAGTGCTGGCGATCTTGTGAGTGGGCAGCGTCGCTTGTAACCCAAGGGTGACCACTCTCTGGCAGTTGAAGACTACCAGTTGCTTCATGGGAGAAAGAGGGACAATCTCCTCTCATTATACACTGCAGACCGGCTGGAGGGTCAGTTAGGAGACGGTCACAACTTCCCAGCAGTGAGTGGCTGTGAGTGTGATCGCTCCATTGGGGAAGATTTCACTGCGAGAATTTAGAGACGCGGATTCAGAATTACCTTCTGGACTTGGACCTGAATTTTGCTATTCACGTATAAGCCAGTGACTGACAGACTCTTGACCATGTCTGTTCACATATAAGCCAGTGACCGACAGACTCTTGACCATGTCCGACAGCCGCCCAAAACAACAAGAAGAGTCAGACGCACCCATTCCTGGTTAAGAAGATCCAGACTTACCTCTTCCACTCCTTGGTCAGGTGTGTCCACAGAGCTGATGCTGATTTCCTTTAGACTCTGCAGGACGTGTGGGTGAGCTTCAGCCAGTGTTTCTGAAGCCGAGAGCTTGCTGGACCTGCCCTAGAACGTGGCGTGATTGGCGTCAGTCTCTTCAAAGCTTTGTTGCTACTACGTACCATCAAGTTGGGACCAACTCATAGCTGACCCTTGAGCAGGTTTTCAGAGACTATAAATCACGTAGGAGGAGACTGCCCATCTTTCTTGTGCAGAGTAGCTGGTGGATTCACACTGCCTGCCTTTGGGATGGAGGCACAGCTCCTTACCCCTAGGGCACAAGAGCTCCGGAGACAGACGAATGGACAGACAGATAGACAGATAGACAGACACACGTCCGTATATCTTCTCGTTTACGTAGATCTTTTATAATCTCCTCTCAGCTTTGTTTAGTCGTTTTCATTGTTTAAGTCTTGATACTCCTTGTATAAAGGAGTCTGTCCCTAGGTTATTTTAAAAATGTTTTATTGTGTTGTTGTTGTGTGCTGTCAAGTCAGAACCGACTCAGCTGACCCTCCAGCGGCTTTTCACAGGCTGTAAACCACAGGGAACAATTGCCCATCTTTCTCCCCAGAGCAGCGGTTGGATTCAAACTGCCTACCTTTGGGTTGGCAGTGCAACTTCTTCCCACTAAGCCTCCAGAATCGATGCACCCCCACCATTGAGGACGTTCTTTTAGGGCGTTTGACTTTTTGCTCCACACGTGGCTCCCTCCTTCAGCTTAAGGACAATTCGTTGTTTATCCTTGGATCTCCAGGACTCAGTGGGAAGGTGGGCTCCAGTGTGAACAGATAACCTGTGAATTTTGTCCATTTGGAGAGAGTGGTGCACTTGTTCATTCAAACTTAATCGTTGTTAAGAAGATCTTAATTTCTGTAGCATTTGGGGGTGGGGTTTCATTACTGGGACATGCAGAGAGGACCTTGAGTGATGCTCTCAGATTTCACGTTTGGGGTCTTTTTCCTCCTTAACAGAAGTTGCAGCGCTGGTTTGGGGAGTGTTTAGTGTTGAGCTGTCTGAGTCAGTGTAATGATCTAAAGAGAATTAGGCTGAGCAATAGCCTGTATCTTGAAAACCTGATCACAGGGTGCCGTTATCGACACACACGTACGGAGGTGTGGTATTGACCAGGAAGCCACCAGCCTTTATGACCTAGCAACCTCTTAGCTTATTTGAGGGGCTTGGTAGAGAAGCAAGACCATTTCCTCTGGTAAATAAGGCATTGCACACCTTATGGTCCCAATGATAACGTTGTTTATTTTTAGCCCTTGGATGGAAAAGGCTTTCAAGGGCAGGTGTGAGATATTTAAGGTTTGCATGCCTGCCTGTGAAGAGAAAACTCCTATGAAATTGGCACACCCATGTTCAAGATTATTAAAAGGAGGGAAGTTATTGCTTTTCTCCGAGGCAAGGTGAAATGGAGGAGATAATGGCCCAAGAAGAGTGGGGAGGGAAGCCTGGCGTTTCTCAGTGCTTTTGCATGAACAGAAAACTTGAAAAGAACAGGATAGACATGCACATCTTAACCCACAGCAGTTGGAGATTGGCAGGCAGCCTCTTCTTGTATTTTTGTTTGGCTGGTGGTTTTGTTTGTTTGTTGTTTAAGTGATTGCAGTGGGGGTTTGAGCCGACTCATAGCTGACCCTCCAGTGCGTTTCCAGAGCTGTGAATAAAGCTGGAAGAGATTGCCCCTGTTTCTCCAAGGAGCAGCGGGTGGATTCAAACCCAGGGAGGCGGGCCTTGGACTGGCAGCTGCTTCCTAGGGACTATGCCCCTTAGAGCTCCCTTTTTTTTTGTTTGTTTTTAGCAAAAGATAATGTTAAAATACATTATTTTGTATTTTATTTTGGTTTGCTTACAAAGTGTGTATACATTGTATTTCACATTATTCTTCATTCAAACCGTGTTTCATACATTCTTTCCCAAGAGGTGCATTGCAGAGTCCACGGGGGAGGGGGAAGAAAGAGGGAGGGAGGAAAATACGCAACAATGAAAGACTAAAAACCCACCCTTTCTATAGACTTAGGTTAAAATCACAAAAAGAAATACATTTGAAAAAATAAGTTACTTAGATATGTAGATTCTGTTTTACCTCTGGTCGTCATAACGTACCCAAAGCCCAGCAGGTACCGAGGGGCAGCCCCCCCGAGTTACCACCACGCTGTTTGGAGGGCGATGCTGCGCGTGCCCCTGTCAGCTCTGGGGCGTAGTCCTAGCACATCCTCCAAGCTCCGTTTAATCAAATTCGAGGTGGGATTCGGTGATCTTAATTCATTCTGTGAAGCAACCTTCTTTAAAATTATTCCCGTTTCTTTCTTATAGAATTTAAGGTAAATTTTTTTTTTCATTGTGTTGGTGTGTCAGAATAGTGAGACTGGCTCAGGACAGGGAAGGGTTCAGAGCTGTCAGTACATAGGGTCACTATGCATCGCAGGAGACTCAACCAGTAACATACTATGACAGATTTGGAAGCAGGAGTGGCATCCACTTCTTAACTTGCCTCGGAAACTCTCTGAACTTTGATAAAGGTCGATAGTTGTAGAGGGGCTTCAGGTGTAGAGGGCCTTCGGGCCTTTTGTTTATAGGGTCTCTGTGAGTTGTGCTCAACTCCACGGCAATCAACAACAACAACAACATTAATTGAGTCCTCATTTCAGGCTTTGAACAGTTATGGGCATGTGTCTGCCTCACCTTCCCACGTGTCCACTGTTGGGACTTACTCCTTTCAGAGAGTGTTTGACAGGCAGTGTGTTAGAGTTGAGTGTAGACGAGATTGCCAATCCAGTTCTTTTGTGTGTGTAGACCCCATGCTACTAAAGTATGCGGCCTGTGGAGGGACATCTGTGATCTTGCATTTTAAAGCAATCTCTGTTCTGACCTGTTCTGAGTCTCCAGGACAGAGTAGAAAGACCCCGTTGGATTTTCAAGGCTGTCAGTCTTGCCGGAAGCAGATTACTGTCTTTCTCCTGTGCAGCTGAGGTTTGAACCAATGAACTTTGGGTTAGCAGTCCCTTGCTCAACTCACAACCCTGCCAGAGCATAGTAGTGCGGGTTGACTGTAACCACGGAGTCCTCGCACTGGTGTCCCGGTCTGTAGGGATTCACGCTCCTAACTCCAGGCCAGCACCTCTCAGGGAGGTCAAAGCCAGCGAGATTGCGCAGGAAAAAGATGGACATTTGCCTCCCGTGTGAAACCCAATGAGGGTCAGCTAGGAGTCAGCTCCCACTCTTTGGCAATGAGTTTGAGTTTTGTTTTGGTTTATTTGGAAGTTTTTGGGTTTTTTTTGGGAGAATTTTAACAGTTCAGCAGATGCTCAGCTGTCAGCTGAAAAGCTGGTAGTTTAGAAGCCAGGCCTGGTGGTCTGTTCCTCAACGGTCACAGTTTTGAAGCCCTGTCGAGCAGGTTTGCTCTGTGTACCTGGCCTGGAGTTGAAATTGGCTTGACGGTACCTGATGGCAGCAGTGAAGCTGTGTGGAGAACCGTAGGAAAGGGGAGACAGGAAGAATGGCACCCAGCTTCTGTTTGAACCCCCGATTCTATCCCTCCTGCTAAGAGAACACACTCCGCCCTGAATTGTGGTGGCTTGTGTGATGCTGGAGGCTGTGTCCCCAGGACTTCCAATACTGGCAGGGTCACCTGTGACTGGCTGCAGCGGAGCCTCTCGATGAAGATAAACTAGGAGGAAAGGCCTGGCGATCTCCTGAAAATCAGCGATCAGAAACCCTGTGGATCACAGCAGAAGACTGACGGGGTGGTGCAGGATGAACGCCTTGGTAGAGGGCACCTGCACGCACAGTGGACACTGGCAGGCCCCCATCGGAAATGCTGGGCCTCCATCGGGAACTCACAGTGGACGTCGGCAGGCCCCCATCGGGAATGCACGGTGGACGCCGGCAGGCCCCCATCGGGAATGGCGAACCCCCATTGGGAACGGCCGGCCCCTATCGGGAAATGCAGGCCCCCATCGGGAACACATGGTGGATGCCAGCAGGCCCCCATTTTTAACGGCGGGCCCCCATCAGTAACGACAGGCCGTGGGCAGAGCTTTGTTGGGTTGTACCTGAATTGCTGTGAGGTGAAGCCCGCTGTCAGCACCACCAACAACTGCTGTAGCGATCCCGTCAGGAGGACGCTTGTCCAGCTCAGCTCGCTGAGTCAGTACCAGCACAGTGACCCTCCTTGGGCCCCGGGACTGGCCTTCTTCTCCTTCAGAGCCGCATGTGCAGCAGAACCACTCATGACGCCTACTTAGCTTCGGGTTCTCAGTGCAGCCTGTGAGGGACAGCACCACCGGGTTTGAAATGGAAGCTCCTGTGCCGGCCTTTGTGACAATTGTGATGCTGGCTCACTTATTAAAGCACTGTCATTTGCTGTTCCTGAGTGGCCCTGACGTCTGGAGACCCCAAACGCAGCAGAACGAGGCGCTGCCCAGCCCTGCACTTCCCCTGCTTCCCATCACCTACAGATCTTACTGCTGTGACCTGGAAGGTTTCATTGATGGATCAACAGACTTTTCACCTCCTCCCGGGCTTGTCTTAGCCCAGCAGCACCCCTGAAACCTCATCCTAGCCACAAGGGAAGAAGACCTTTCCATCCTGTAGAAGGGCAGCCGGCATGCCCTGTGTAGGCCAGGATGCTGAGACCTGGGCGTGTTACCTGGAGAGACCAGTCCCTGGAGAAGGGCATCGTGCTCAAAGACGTGGACGGTCCCCGGAGGAGGTGGACTGACCAAGGTTTGTCCTGTCCGACTGAGGCTATCGCCGTGAGCCAGAGCTGACGTGATGGCCCCTGACACACGCAGCCGCGTGTTTGACCACGAGGACCCCTGCGGCTGACAGACCTGTAGTGATTACGCCCTGGGGATGTCGGCAGGAGGGAGGAGATGCTGCTCTGGGAGTTCAAATCCACCCGCAGCTCCACGGAGGAAGATGTCCAGTCTCCTCCCTCACTTTTTAAAGCCGCTGGTGACCAAGAGCTCGAGTGGGAGTAAAGGAGGTGCTAAGCCCAGCCTTTTAGAACACTGTGGATGCTCTGTTGTTTTTCTTCATCTTGGATGTCCCTGCAGCAACACTCAGTCGTGGATTTTCCTACAAATTCTGAGGCCAGGCTGTACAGTTTACCCACTGAGAAGAGGTTTTGTGCATGTGGACTGTTCTTTCTCCAGAAATCTCTCTTAACCTCCCCAATTAGATTTCCTACCACAGAACAGATTCAGTTCTTGTCGGTGGTGCATTGCGAGTGGTCCTGAGGAGCCCTGGCGGCCCAGTGGTTAAAGCACTGGACTGCTGACCTGTCTAGGAGGATGGTTCAAACTGACCAGTGGCTGCAGTGGAGAAAGGAGCCGGCCGTTGGCTCTCGTGAAGGTGGTGGCTGGGACACCCTCTGGGCAGCTCAGTTCTGCGACATCAAGGTGCTCTGAGTTGGAAAGCAACCATAGGGGGCTCCCGTGATCTTCCAGTTCAGCAGTTTCTCTGTGGCAGTTCAGTGGCTTGGGTGACATCCCCTGCTTCGTGGGACCATGTCACCCTCCTGTTCCCAGCTGTCCTCTCCCACGGACATGAACAGGACTGTCTGCCAAGGTTCTTACCTCATCTTCCAAGGTGCTGTTGTCACTTGATCCCATACAGTTTTGAAACGAGCACAGCGTTCAAGGCAGAGGGTTTGTCTTGGTTTGGGTTTTTGTTTGTTTCTTGGTTTGTTTGGTTGGGTTTTTTTTGCTAGGTAAGCTGGACTTTTGTTCAGTTTTAATACGACTTCAGGAGAAGTTTAGTTTAAGGTTTAGAGATTACCTCAAGGAAGTAGTTTCAGGGATTCATCCAGCCTCCATGGATCCAGAAGTCTGGATTCCGCAAGAAATTGAAATTCAGTTCTTCATTCCCCGCCCCCCCCCCCGCTTTTGATCAGGATTGTTGTATAGTATCTTTGATCAAAATGTTTGATAGTGGTAGCTAGCTAGCTAGGTGCTGTCTGGTGTTTCCGTCCTCCTGGCAAAGGCAGCAGTTGCCCATACCTTCCTCTTATTCTTCCTCTTGCTCCAGGCAAGTAGAGACCAGCTAGTTGTGCCTGAGATGGCTTCCTTACATGCCTTCAAGACCCCAGACACAATGAAACTAACTTGAACTAGAGATTGTAATATTTTTAATACAGTAGGCCTTTTGTTCAGAGGGTTGCTATGGACTTGTGCTTAACTTGACGGCAAGCAACAACGGCAACAACAGGTTCAGTGCATTATTTTGTTCTGTTATGCATCAGGATGTCAGAGTCCTAGAAAGCAGCTACCAGAAACAAGAATTGAAATTAGTGTCACTGGTTTCTTTGAAATAGGAGGGAGTCCTGGTGGCCATGGGTTGGTTGTTGTTTGGTGCCAAACAGTATGACTTAGAGCAGCCTATGAACAAGACAGATCTGAGCCCTGTCCAATCCTGTGCCTGACAGATCTGAGCCCTGTCCTATCCTGTGCCT
>NW_006399764.1:29499955-29504507 GCF_000299155.1 Elephantulus edwardii | reverse complement strand
CTCTGACATGTTTGAGCCCATTACTGCCGTCACTCTGTCAGTCCGTCTCACTTAAAGTCTTCCGCTTTCATTGACGTTCTACCTTTTCAAGCATGATGTCTGTTTCCAAGGAACAACTTCTCCTAACAACGTGTCCAAGCATGTGGGATGAAGTTTCACTAGCCTTGCCTCTCAGAAGCACTCTTGGCTACACTTTTTCCAAGCCATATCTTGGCTATGTTTAAAAAAAATAATAATCTAATGTTGTCAGCTGGATGCAAGGTCGTGTTACAGAGGGGACTTGCTTCATGAGCCTCATCTTTATGGAAGCAGATCACCAGCCTTTATTCTGAGGCGCTAATGGATGGGCTCACCAAGTTGTGCCAAGAAATCTGGAGAACAACCACTTGGCCAACTGACTGGAAGAGACTGATATTTGTTCCTATCCCAAAGAAAGATGACCCAACAGAATGTGGAAACTACAGAACAATCTCACTGATTTCACATGCAAGCAAGATTTTACTGAAGATTATCCAAAAACGACAGCACATCAACAGAGAACTACCAGAAATCCAGGTTGGGTTTAGAAGAGGTCGTGGTACTAGAGATATTGTAGCTGATGTCAGATGGATCTTGGCTGAAAGCAGGGAATACCAGAGGAATGTCTATCTGTGTTTCATTGACTATGCAAAGGCATTTGACTGTGTAGATCATAACAAACTGTGGCTGACTCTGAGAAGAATGAGAATCCCAGAACACTTGATCGTTCTAATGCGAAACCTATACTTGGACCAGGAGGCAGTCGTCAGAACAGAGCAAGGGAACACTGCATGGTTCAAAATTGGGAAAGGCATATGCCAGGGATGCATCCTATCTCCATACCTTTTCAACCTATATACAGAACAGATTATCCGGGAGGCTGGGCTTTATGAGGAGAAATGTGGGGTCAAGATTGGTGGACGATTTATCAACAATCTGCGTTATGCAGATGACACAACCCTGCTTGCTGAAACTGAAGAGGACCTGAAGCGCCAGCTGCAGAGGGTCAAGGACTGCAGCCTACAATATGGATTGAGGCTCAATGTCAGGAAGACAAAGATTCTCACCACTGGACCTATTGGCAGCATCAGGATGGATGGTGAAGAGATTGAGATTGTACACAGCTTTAGTTTGCTTGGCTCCACAGTCAACAGTCTTGGCACCAACAGCCAGGAAATTAAAAGGTGCTTGCCATGGGAAAGTCTGCTGTTAGGGACCTCTCCAAAGTACTCAAGAGCAATGGTGTCTCTCTGGAGACTAAGGTGCCTCTGATACAGGCCATGGTCTTTGCAATCACTTGTTATGCATCAGAGTGTTGGACAATGACCAAGGAAGATAAAAGGAGAATTGATGCCTTTGAGCTGTGGTACTGGAGAAGAGTATTGAGAATACCATGGACTGCTAGGAAAACAAACAGATTTGTCCTGGAGAGGGTTAAACCGGGTGGCTCCTTGGAGGCAAGGATTCTGAGGCTCCGTCTAACATACTTTGGACATGTGAGAAGAGACTGGTCCTTAGAGAGGGACATCATGCTTGGGAGGGTGGGGGGACAGCGCAGGAGGGGAAGACCCTCTATGAGGAGGATTGATTCAGTGACTGTGATAATCGGGATGGGAGTGTCAGAGACGGTGCGATTGGCACAGGTAGTGGAGTTTAGGGCTGTTGTACATAGGGTCGCTATGAGTCTCGCAAGCGACTCGACAGCACATAACAACAACAACAACAATGGGTAGGTTTGAACTACTAACCATTATACTAGTAACTGAGAGCAAACTAGTTCTGCTACCCAGTGACCTTGTTAGGTGGCGACTAGGAATAATATATAATAGTATATAATTGTGTATGTGGTTGCTGGTCTGTTTCTACTGGATGTGCCCTCCTTGAAAATTCTCAAGCATTCGGGAATGCCTCTGAGTTATGAAAACAGCTGGTAACCACCCCCTGTGTTTCCTTCCAGGTTATATGTCTCCACATCCGTCTCCGCTGGGAGCCCCAGAGCATGTATCCAGCCCCATGTCTGGCGGAGGCCCAACGCCTCCGCAGATGCCACCCAGCCAGTCGGGGACCCTCATCCCAGGTGACCCGCAGGCCATGAGCCAGCCCAGCAGAGGCCCCTCGCCTTTCAGCCCTGTCCAGCTCCACCAGCTCCGCGCTCAGATCCTGGCATACAAGATGCTGGCCCGTGGCCAGCCCCTGCCAGAGACACTGCAGCTCGCTGTCCAGGGGAAAAGGACATTGCCCGGCATGCAGCAGCAGCCGCCGCCGCAGCCGCAGCCGCAGCCCCCGCCGCAGCCGCAGGCCCAGCAGCCAGCTCTGGTCAACTACAACAGAGTTTCCGGTAGGTTGATTGTGCGACCAGAGAGTGGATGTCCTGCTGAAAGGCCGCGGACTGTGGGGCCGGGGCCGGGTCAGCCGGGTTTCCTGGCTTGCTCTCGTGCCACCCTCACTCCGTCTCCTGCGTCTTTGCGCCAAAGTCATGGGTTCAGGGTGTCCTCCTGACATAGAGAGCAGTGTCCCCAGCCTTTGAAACACCCACGAGCTGGGAGCCTCAATCCGGGCCCTCTGCCCCCAGTTTTGCATTGTCTTTCAGGAACGTCTCCAGGAAACCCATCCCCAAGCCCAGGCTCCCAGCCCCTGTCTCCAGTGTGTTCCATCTCTAAAACTCGCTCCTCCAACCATCCCGCCAGAGCTCTTTTCTACTGATTTATTTGTTTCTTTCTGCTTTGACTGGGAAAAACATTTGGGTCAGCTTACAGAAGTCGTATTATACCTGTAGAAAAAATGGAAGCTGGAAGTTAGAAGCTGGGAGAAGGTAGAGAGAAGTAGGGAAATAGATACCAAGAGGGTCAGGAATGTGAGTTAGGGGGCTTCACAAATGACCAGAGTGTCTGCAAATAAGTTGTCGTGGAGTCTGTTTGACTCATGGCCTTGTTGGCAGAGCTGAGGTGGGCTCCCTACGTGGGGTTTCAAGGGCAGAGGTACTGTAGAGATAGGTTGTCAAGCCTTTCTTCTGAGGTATCTCTAAGAGCAGCATCAACCTTTTAGTCATCAGCCCAACACATGAACGGTGCGGACCTCCGGCTCTATCAGCCATTAACTGTGCACCCCACTCAGGAACGCCAGGAAGTCAGCCTGGAACGCGCACAGGCCAGGCACCAGGTTCTCACCCTCCCAAAGGTTTGTTACTATTTTCTCAGCAGACACACATCTTTCAATACGTACATTATATTTTCCAAGTGGGGTTATTTAATGGGAGGCAAGGACGCATGAGACCCCAAACCCCCAGTTCCGATTCGTGGTGACACCGTCAGGTCCCAGGGCTGTCAGTCTTTATGGGAGGACACTGTCTTTCTGCCACAGAGTGACTGGACTCAAAGCATGGACTTCTGGTCATCAGCCCAGCTCATTGCTCGCCATGTCTCCAAGGCTCCTTGAAGCAGGGTGCGGGTCTCAGAAGTATCTGCTTGTAATAGACACAGGTGCCACACGGCCACCTCACTTCAGTGCCCCAGGATAAGAGAGGGAACGAGACACCATGTAGGGAGTGGACGGGACCTGGGCATGCTGTGGGGCTGCCGTGATCCCATGATGCTCTCAGGGGTCCACAGGCATCGGGTTGCTAGCCTGTGACCCCTCTTCACCCTCGGGAGGCAAAGAGCTGGACAAGCAGAGAATCAGTGGGTCAACTTGAATAGGAGGCAGAAATAGTGCCTTCTGGACACTGGCCTCCGCTGAAAACAGTTCCTGCTGTCTGGTCAATCCTGGGCACATGACCCGGGCACACCTTCGAGGCTGTGGGACTCTTTCCTGCCTCGGCCTCCGTAGGTGCTGTCGAGTCGATTACAGCTCCGGTGGACCCCACGTCACAGAGTAGGGCTGCCCGCAGGGTTTTCTGGGAAGGAGCCCTGGTGGCACAGTGAGTAAAGTGCTGGGCTGCTTACCGAGTGAGTCAGTGGTTCAAGCCCACCGACCTCCCCTTACACGAGCGATGTGGTGGTCTGCTTGTGTGGGGACAGCTCGGAAGGCCTTTGGGCAGGTCTACTGTGTGTTGTACGGTGACTGGAGTCGGGGTGACTCCATGGCGGTGGGGTTGGTTGGTTTTGTTTTTTTTTTAGTGAGTGCCTCAAGAGTTCATCTGCTACCCAGTAGGTTGGTGGTTTGAATCCACCGCTCTCTCCATGGAAGGAAGATGTCTTTTGAGAAGATTGTTGTTCTGGCCACTGAGTTGGAATAGATTTTTAATTGAGTCAGATATTTTGTTCAGTGTCTGTTAATTGTATAGCATCGAGTCAGAACCGACCGTAGCGGTTTTTCAGAGACGGTAAATCGCAGAGACTGCATATCTTTTTGCTTTTGAGCAGCTGGTAGATTTGAACCACTTGGCACCACTCACGCACGAGGCCATCATTGCTCCCTCTGTAAAGATTACAGCCTTGGAAACCCTACGGGGGCAGCTCTAACCAGCCCTGAAGGGCTCTGTCCTGTCCTGTAGGGCTCTGTCCTGTCCGGTAAGATTCTGTACTGTCCTGTAGGG
>NW_006399764.1:29483600-29499830 GCF_000299155.1 Elephantulus edwardii | reverse complement strand
GTAAGATTCTGTACTGTCCTGTAGGGTTCTGTCCTGTCCGGTAAGATTCTGTACTGTCCTGTAGGGCTCTGTCCTGTCCTGTTTGGTGGCAGTTGTAATCAGCTCATGGACAGTGCTTGGTGTTTGGTTTGGCGTCTCTGTGGGAGCAGATCGCTGAGGCTTCTCCTGTGGAGCAGATGGTGGGTTTGAACTAGTTTACTGGAAAATCTTTTCCAGTCTGAGGGAAGTCGTAAAAATGAAAGGACAGAGTTGTCCTTATCGGGATGCGTACGTACAACATCTCATAGTCTATTAGGTTCAACCCCGAGTCCGCATTCTAGGGCCTCCCTGGAAGTGATCACTCAGGTCCCCACCTCCGTCTCCCCTCATTGGGCACCTGTGCTCAGAGGGCATTTCGCAGTTACTGGAGTGTGTGCTGTTTGCAGTGAGAGGCTTCCTAAGAAGATGTTGCATTTTGGGAGCTGAGCACTTTAGGAACAGACGAGCTCTGATCTTCCCCAGGTGATGCTCCAGGAGCCCGTTAGCACGTGGTTAGAAGCAGTTTTACTCGGCACACCTGGGCTCACATGACTCAGAACTGGTACTACTGCAGCTAACAGCAGCACCAACCAATCAGTGGTCAGGAAGAGGTACATTTATGGATGCCCGTTCCTGGCTTCCTTTTGCCCCTTTTCTAATTTATTTGTGTGTGAAGAGGACCCTCTGCTAGGCCGTCTGCCTCAGCCGACTGCCGCTGGGTCAATCCCAACAGGTAGCACCTCAGTAGGACAGGGTGGCACAGCTCCGTAGGATCCCCAAGCGTGTAAATCCCTGTGGGAGTACTACTACCCTTAGGTGTCTTGGGACTCATGTGTTTACCGTTTCTGTCCCTAAAACCAGGCACAGCAGTGACTCCAGCCCACTCTCCCTAAGCCAGGCTGGGATTCACTAGACTGGTTCAGAAAACTACCCTGACCCCTAAGAGGAAGACTGCAGCCAGCCAGTCTTTCTGTGTCTCTGACCATTAAGCCTAACTTGTTTCCATGGGAGAAGGGTTCAGAGATGACGGAAGAGTGTATCTGTCTTCCTTCTGAGCTTGTCTGGGAACACTAGGCCTGTCAGGAGGAGAGTGGACAGAGCCATGATGATGGGCATCTGGACTGGCCGCCCGAGGGCCACACCAGACCTCAGGGAGCGCTGATTAGGCTCATGTCTGATGGTGGCAAGCTGCCTGCAGCATCCTCCGAAACCTCGCTGCTGGGGAGCTGAGTCTGGCTCTGCAGTGACCTTGTAGGACAGAGGGTATCCCCATAGGGTTTCCAAGGCTGTGATGTTGGTGGAAGCAGACTGCAGAACAGCTGGTGGATTTGAACTCCTAACCCTTTGGTTAACAGCAGACACGCTGGCTAGCACATTGCTGCTGTTGTTGAGGGCTCCAATTCATCGTGACCTTGTGACAACAGAACAGAGCCCTTCCCAGGCCTGGGCCGGCCTCGTGACCTCTGTTCCTGTTGTTGCACCAACTGTGTCAGTCTGTCTCCTTGAGGGTCTTCTTTTTCCCTGACCCTCTACTTCTGTAAGCATGATGGCCTTCTCCAGGGACTGACCCTTCCTGACCACATGCTCAAAGTATGTGAGACAAAGCTGCACCATCTTTGCCTCTGAAGAGCTCGTGCCTGCACTTCCTACAATAACAGACTCACTTGTTCTTTTAGAAACTCCCAGGAAACCACCTCGATGCCTTCGTCTCTTAGCTGACCCTCCAGCAGGTATCAGAGGCTGTAAATCTCACGGGAGGCAGTGGCCCATCTTTTTGCCAACAAAACTGCCAGAGATGCTTGGGCTTTGGGCTAACCACCCACCTCCCTCCACATTATACCACCAGAGCATTCGCCATTCTTCACAAACACTGCAGGGACATCTGTTCTCTTTTGCTCTTCCACGGTCATTGTCAAAGTCTATACTAATTATCTTAGCTCCTAATAATCAACTATGAGGAGAAGCGTGGCGTTAGGATTGGTGGACGATCTATCAACAATCTGCATTATGCAGATGACACAACCCTGCTCGCTGAAACTGAGGAGGACCTCATGTACTTGCTGCAAAGGGTCAAGGACTGCAGCCTTCAGTATGGACTGAGGCTCAATGTCAAGAAGACAAAGATTCTCACCACTGGACCAATTGGTAGCATCAGGATGGATGGCGAAGAGATTGAGATTGTTCACAGCTTCAGTTTGCTTGGCTCCACAGTCAACCCTCTTGGTGCCAGCAGCCAGGAAATAAAAAAATGTATTGCGATGGGAAAGTCTGCGGTTAGGGACCTCTCTAAAGTACTCAAGAGCAACGGTGTCTCTCTGAAGACTAAGGTCCGCCTGATACAGGCCATGGTTTTTGCAATCACCTGTTATGCATCAGAGAGTTGGACAATGACTAGGGAGGATAGAAGGAGAATTGACGCCTTTGAGCTGTGGTTCTGGAGAAGAGTATTAAATGTACCGTGGACTGCCAAGAAAACAAACAGATTCATCCTAGAGAGGGTTAAACCAGGCTACTCCTTGGAGGCAAGGATTCTGGGGTTTTGTCTGACATACTTTGGACATGTTGTAAGGAGAGACAGGTCCTTGGAGAGGGACATCATGCTTGGGAGGATGGAGGGACAGCGCAGGAGGGGAAGACCCTCTATGAGATGGATTGATTCGGTGACTGGGGTGATTGGGATGGGAGTGTCAGAGGCAATGCGATTGGCACAGTATAGAGCAGGGTTTAGGGCTGTTGTACATAGGGTCGCTATGAGTCTCAAAGACTCGACGACACATAACAACAACAACAACAATAATAAACTTGGAGGTTTGAACCCACCCAGCAGCCTTCCAGGAGGAAAGACCTTGGAATCTGTTCCTGTAAAGGTGTCCTGGAAAGTTCTGGGGGCAGCTCGACTCTGTCACATGGAATCATTGTGAGTCGACAGCACGTGACAACAGCAGGGACCAGCTGGTGGATTTGAACCACCAGGGTTTTGGTCAGAAGTTAAGCATTTAACCACTGTGCCACCAGGGCTCCTGTACCTGCACTGCTTCCAATGGAAAAAATATAAAAAGACATGTATTCTCACTAAAATTTTTTTAATGGGCCTCTAAAACTAAGATTACATATTTCCCCAAGAGGAATTTTATCTAGAATCATCTAGAAGGTTTACCTCATTCCCGACTGAGAAGGCAGGAAGGAGAGGGATCAGTGATGATAATACTCCCCTAACCCCCATTACTCCCCCCCCCATACACACATGCGTACATTTTCTTACTGGAAATTGAACAGATGCATCCAAGTTTGCATAATTTGTCTTTAAATGATTATGAAGCCTCTCTGAAGAGCACAGACTTATTTTTGTGACCATTTATTAAGTTCCGTTTCTGTATGAAAAAGAAGAGCATGGGAAGAGTATGTGAGATGCTCGGAAGCATGACTTTTGGTGGTTAAACATCTGCTTTCTGAGACACTACTATTTTTATTTACCAACTTATTTGGTAGAATCACTGAGCTTATAAATGATGTTAAAGGAAGGAAAAATTCCTCCAGGAAAGAGAGATGTACCACTTCTCCTTTTTGGCCCATATCTAGCAATTTGATTTGAACTCCAAAAGTTGAATGAAGGAAATGATTTTCAGTTAACTTGTTAAACATGTTAATAAGTTTGGTGGTTGCCTGTCTCTTTATTCCTATGGCATAAGAATGCTGTAGGTGTACTGCAATCCCAGAGGTGCACGGTTCAAATCCACCAGATGCTCTGCTGGAGAAGGAGGAACAATCTCCTCCTGTACCAGTCAGATGTGATTTGATGGTACACGCACACAAAATAATAAAATAAAAATTTAAAAGAATTCCACTACATATTTGTTAGACATCTAATATTATAATGCATAATAAGATATATGGTGTATAATGCACAAGATAAAAAATGTTTAAGAAGATAAAACATTTCTGGAGACTCTTGGCTCAGGCCTGCCACATGCTGGAGCACCAGTGGCTGGGACCACATGGGTTCCTCACTCTGGACAGCGCCCAGCTGCTGCTGAAGCCTAGAGTCCCACACAGACCCACGGCCTCACCTGATAGACGGGAGTACTTAAAAGGGCTGCTGTGTAATTTGGGGAGCACACCCAAATCCCGTCTGCCAGTGGTGTGATTTCTGCCTTGGTTGAACTTTGAATCCACTTTGAATTCTTGTTAGGAGCCAAGGTAGAGCTGCATGGAAAGCTGGCAAACCCTTCTCTTGCTCTAATTGGTGTGTTACCAAACAGACAATTCTGGATCATTTTTCCAGCATTCATTGACCAAAACCAAAACAAACAAGGAATCACACCCATGCCCCACGCGCCTTTCTGACTCCATGGGGGTCTGTCCGTGTGGAAGGCTGTAGCGTTTACAGAGGCGCACGCAGTCTCACGTTCTATGCTGAGGGCTGGCATGGTGAGTCTTCTCAGCCGAGGGCCTCGTGGGTTCTTCCCTGCCGAGGGCCTGGTGGGTCTTCTCTGCCGAGGGCCTGGTGGGTCATTCTCTTGCCGAGGGCCTGGTGGGTCTTCTCTGCCGAGGGCCTGGCTGACCTCCTACGCCAGACTCACTGGTGAGTGTGACAACGTCCCGTGGGACAGAGGCCAGAATCTTGTTTGGTTTTGTTTTTTTGTAATAACATTTTTATTTTTTACTGATTTATTTACAAAAGAATCTTTTCTCTTTTCCTAGCTTTTTTATTCTCTCTTTTAAAGCATCGATTTCTCCATTTCCCTTATTTTTTCCATTTGTTTTCATCTTTTACCTTTGCTCCTTTTCTCTTGCTTTTATACACTTTTCTCTTCCCTGTTTTTTGTGTCCCTATTTTCACCTTTTTCCTTTTCTACCTATTTCTCCTTCAAAGTGTTTTATTCTCTCTGTTGTTCCTTTTCTTCTTCCCTTTTCTTTGTCTTTTTTCATTTCCACTTTTCTGTTTTTCTTCCTCCTTCTCCCCTTTCTCTTCATTTCCCCCCCTTCTCCATCCCCCTCCTTCCCTTCACCCCCAGGTGTTTAAGGCGGGTAGTGTGTCCACTGCGCCCAGGGCACCCCTGCACAGCTGTCCATGTGCTGTGTCCCTCGGTCCACAGCTGTCCGTGCGCTCTGTCCCTCGGTCCACAGCTGTCCATGCGCTCTGTCCCTTGGTCCACAGCTGTCCGTGTGCTCTGTCCCTCGGTCCACAGCTGTCCGTGTGCTCTGACCCTTGGTCCACAGCTGTCCGTGTGCTCTGTCCCTAGGTCCAGCGCTGGAACAGGGCAGCATGATGGGCTCACAGAAGCTGTCTGCACCCACACCGAGTGGCCGGCCCTCGCCTGCGCCCCCAGCCGCCACACAGCCCCCTACGGCCGCTGTGCCCGGACCCTCTGCGCCGCCCGCAGCCCCCGGGCAGCCGTCCCCCATCATGCAGCTGCAGCAGAAACAGAGTCGCATCAGCCCCATCCAGAAGCCGCAGGGCCTGGACCCCGTGGAGATCCTTCAGGAGCGCGAGTACAGGTAATGCATCGCGGGGTGGGCTGCTGGCTGGTCCCGCAGTGCCAGGAAGCCTGGTGAGCGGGTCTCACCAGAAACGCGCACTGATGAGAGCGATTTTCAGATCAAAGCCATGAGGAGTGTGGTCCCCGGAGGGACGCTCCAGGGGCTCGGGGCAGGGGTGGTGCAGTGGTGGCGCGGGGGTAGAGTTCTCGCCTTCCACGTGGAAAGCCAGAGCTGGAACCCCACCATTGACCCCATGCACAGCCCTCACCTGTTGGTAAGTGGAGACTCAACACACCACTGTGGTGCTGAGCTAGTTTCAGGAATGCTGTCAGGCCAAGAGCAGAAAGAAAGGTCTGGTGATCCCCTTCCCAGCCACAGCCAGTGAGAAACTTATAAGTCACAAAGGTCAAGATCCCAGCTGACGATAGGGATGGAGCAGGACCAGCCAGCCTTCCATCTGCTGGGCGTTGAGTCACCGTCAATTACAGCCCTCCCCTGACTCAGCCAGAAAGTGCATACCCCCCAGGCCTTGCCGTACGTCCCCCCCCCGAGCCTTGCCATACCCCCCTGGCCTTGCCGTACCCCCCGGCCTTGTGGTACCCCCCCATCCTTGCCATACCCCCCCAGGCCTTGCCGTACCCCAGGCCTTGTTTGGCGCTCTGCTGACTGCCGGGCGTTCCAGCCGGAGTGCATATGGATTCAGGAGAGTTGGTGTTTTGACGGTTAGGTTGTGGGTTGTGGCCTTTGTCAGCAGGTGTTCCGAGGGAAGGCAGGGAGGTGCTGAGGCGCTGACGGTGTCCTATTTTCCTGGCCTTTGAGTTGCTGGCTCTGAAGCGTGCTGAGGACCTTGAGGTGTATCTGTCTTGTGGGGATTGCACTTGACCCTGAGCTGTGCTCAGGTGTGTCATGCATGCACGCTTAGTTTATTGCAAGGTGGTCGTGGTACCTCACACACAGGGAAGACCCCCCCAGACGTTCTTGTCAACCTGGAGCATCAGGATTGGGCCACATTAGTGTGTTAATTAAAGCCCAGCTCTTGAGCCTTCCAGCGTTGAGAGGGTGGCATTGGAAGGAAGGGCTGTCCTGTCGGTCATCCTCAGCCCAGGTCCTTGCAGCTAGATTGAGGTCGAATGCAGACAGCAGACTCTCTGGCAGTGTCCCTCTCCACAGGGACAGCGTCCACCTGCAGAGCTTTCGGCCTCTCCTTGTTCTCATTGGTGGGTTAATTCCTCCGGTCTTGTATGATTAGGGCCTCATTGGCAGCTGTGGCCTCAAGTCCATGGCACACGATGGAGCCTCCGGCAGGTCCATCTCCACAGGGACAGAGTCCGGCCGCAGAGCTTTCGGCCTCTACCTTGTTCCCACTGGGAGAGCAAAAGCCCAGGTTTGCTGTGGGTTCCGATAAAGGTCCCCTAGGCAGGATCCAGCTCCTAGCAAGTGTGTGCAGAGTAACTCATCTCGGGTTCACAGACAGGGCTGCACGTGTGGGGTGTGAGAGGCAGATTCCGCAGACTGAGTGTCGCTGTGTGTTACACAGCTGCCTGCTGGGCCGTGTGCTCACCTGCGGCAGAATTACGCTGCCGCATAGGTCAGCCCTCGTGGCTTCTTGTTGTCATATGCCATCGAGTCACCTGCGACTCCCGGCGACCCTGTGTGCCATAGTGCTGAACCCTGCCCTGTCCTGAGCCAGTGTCCCTGGCTGGCGTGAAGCTCGCGGCTCCTGGTAAGGAATCGCGCTGCTTTGAACCCACCAGCTTCTCCAGGTGGGAAGATGAGCATTCTCCTCCTCCCGGGCGGTTGGCCCCGTCTTGATGGAGTTCAGCAGCAGTGACCCCGGCATGCAGCACTCTGTGCAGGGAGCCGCTATTCAGAAGAGGACGCCTCTCAGGCAGTCCGAACCCTCTAAGGCTCCTCAGGAGAAAGGGGGTCCGTCTCCTCCTATGCAATTTACAGCCTCCAGAACCCCATGGGGGGTTCAGCTTTGAGTTGGTTCCCCGTCAGCAGCCGCAGTAAGTGGAGCTGACTCTCTTGATGTGATTCCTGAATAAGCGAGTCGGAAGCGTTGGGAAGTCGGTGGCGGCCAACTATCACTCAGCTGCTCTAGAATTCCAGCTTCCAAAACCAAACATCTCTGCTCTGAAGTCCCTGTGGTCTCAGGGTCTTTATTAACCAGGGTGAACCGCCCGGGTAACACTCGCATTTTGCACCTAGAAATGTCATGTAACACAGTGGACTTTTATTCAGCCTGTCCTTGGGTGTTTTCCTCCCATGATTTCTTTTGCTGACCCCCCACATGTCTTTATCTTCTTCCTGCCAGGAGTTTAGCTGCAAACCTTCCTTAAAGTGAGCTCACTGAGCACCTTTCTCGACGGTGATCTCAGTGGTCAGTCTCCTGAATATACACCATGTTGTTTCATGTCTTTGAGTCAAAGAGGCTGTAAATTACACAGGAGGAGTCTGCCTGTCTTTCTTAGGCAGAGTAACTGGTGGATTTGAACCTCATGCCTTTAGGTTGGCAGTGCAACTCCTTAACACTCAGCCACCAGGGCTCCCTGCACACTGTTACACAGTAGAGTTGATGTACTCTGTTATTTCAAAGTAACTGTGTCTGCCATTCCTGTATTTATAAGATAGATCTATCTATATGTCTGTCTGTCTGTCTACCTATCTATCTAATCTATCATCTATCTATCTGTCTTCTATCATCTGTCTATCTATCTATCCATCCATCCATCATCTATTATCTATCTTCTATCTAATCTATCATCTATCTATCTAATCCATCCATCCATCATCTATCATCCATCTATCTATCTATCTATCTATCTATCTAGCCATCCATCTAATCTAATCTAATCTAATCTAGTCTAATCTAATCTAATCTAAGTGAAAGGAAGCTCTGGCAGTGTTGTTCACTTAACCGTAAGGCTGCTTGTTTCCTGTGGATTGAACCCACCGGCTGCCCACTGGGTTGAGAGGTGGGCAGTCTCCTACCATTGTGACCAATAGGCTTGGACCCTCACTGGAGGATGACCAAGAGTCGCAGCTGACTTGTCCATAGGCGGTTGTTCATGGATGAACCCAGTGGCTACCGCGGTGGCCTCAGTCATGCCGCGATGCAGATGCTGGCACGGAAGCGAGTGTGTATGTGGGCTGTGACCCAAGGGCACACGTATGGGCGGTGGGGGAATCTGTGGCTCTGTTCCTGCCTTCAGGTGGGAGACCTGGCCCCTGTACCCCAGAGGAGCCACCACTTGTCTGCTCATGGGGGCTTGTGTGCCGACAGGATGCTGGGCAGGTTTCAGTAGAGCATCCAGACTGCGGCTGACCAGGACACAGATTGTCCCCAAATCAGCCAGTGACAACCTTGTATCGGGTAGTCTGATCCGGTCGTGCATGGGGTCCTTGGCAGCAGCTAACGGGATAGTGTATACGGCACCTAGATGTGTCCTGTGTACACGTTACACGTCCTTCAGTGACTGGTGGATCTGACTGCCAGCGGGCTGCAGCCTCTCTCTTGGAGTCAGCACTGCTGTTCCCTGTGGACTGGTGCCAGAACTCCCTCCCTGGGGTGTGTGTGTGTGTGTGTGTGTGAGAGAGAGAGAGAGAGAGAACGCACTCTGGCAGCATAGTCCTATCTGTCTGTCTATCTATTAATATATCATATCTATCATCTATCTATCTATCTGTCTATCTTTTATGTGTCCATCTATATTTAATATTAGGTGGTGTTGTGTTCCAGAGAGTCGGAGCCCACCCACAGCTGACCCTCCCGTGGGTTTCAGATGCAGTTAAGTGCACAGGAGGAGATTGTCCATCCTTCTCCCATGGAACGGCTGGTGGCCTTGAACCACCTGCATTTATTAGATATGTGTCCATATGTTAAACATTACAAGCATTGCAGGAGGTGATGAAACAGCTATTTCCCATCTCCCACTTCTGTGGCTTCACGTATCCCTTCCTGTTATAAGGTGGTATCGCCTTTGGAACGAGGGATCTGGATCTGGTCAACCTCAGTCGCACAGAGCTGGTGGGTCCTCTGGCCGAGAGCCCCCAGGGCCGTGTCTGGAAGAAGCAGAGGATAGGAGTGTAGGCATTGCAGGGCCTCTGCTGTCTTCTGTAGTCCTGGAGCTGGTCCTGCCCGGTGACAGGTGGTTCTGCCTTAGAGTTGAGTTGAATTCATCCCTCAGGCCTGTTTCCATGAAGTCCTCACCTGCCCTCCTGGAAGCCAGGAGAGAGACGGTGGTCCGTTTGGCGGTCTGCGTGGAGGGACCTACCTGCCTTGGTTTTGGGTGTGAGGAGGGCCTGTGTCCCTTCCTCAGTGGGTGGACGTGAGCAAGCTTTCTCAGGAAACCTCCTGACAGTTTGACGGACTTCAGCGAGTCCTGTCAGAAGTTCTCCGGAGGGCACTCATTTTGTTTCTTGGGTTGTTATCCTGCATTTACCTTGCCTGGAAATGGAAAGAAAATGGTCAGCGTCTTAATTTTTTACATCTTTCAAGCCGCTTGGCTGCTCTTCCTTGTTCGTTAAAAAAGCTGAATTTAGGCAAATTGGGCTTCTTTATCCTCTGGCTGCATAACTAGGCTTCTGCATGTGGACGCTTTGTCTCTGATTTGCACAAGTTCTCCTGTTGAATTCATCTCCCCCCAACCGCCTCTCTGTTGTTTCTTTTTCTCTCTAATAATCTTTCTTTTGTGAGGGGACTTTATTGCTTTCCTCTGTAGTAAATGCCAAAAATACGTTTCCATGTGTATTTTTAAATATATTTATTTTGGTTTTAATTTTATTATTTGTGTGTGTGTGTGTGTGTGTGTGTGTACTGTCAAATCGGATCTGACTGGTACAGGAGGAGATTGTCCCTCCTTCTCCAGCAGAGCCTCTGATAGATTCGAACCGCACACCTCTGGGATTGTAGCTCAGCTTCTTGCCACGAGGCCACCAGAGCTCGCCCATTTATTTTTAGCAACTTCTTCCTGTCCTCTTTAATTTGCACCCACGCCTCACCCCGTGCCTTATGTTAGATTCCAAAGACCAGGTTGCTACGGGAAAACCAACATTATGTGGACGTAAAGGATGACCACCCTGGATCACAGGATGGAAATACTACACTATCACACACACTCCTCACTTACTGACCTTGTTAAGGTAAAGGATCAGGTCGTTAAGTGAAAGCTAGTGTTAGGTGAAAACAGAGGATGGCCGCCTCCAGTCATAAACTAGAGGAGGACCACACCATTCCAGAACTGCTGGATGTCGTCATGACAGAAGTCCTGGAGTTCATCATTGCATAACTGCCAGACCACTGAGAATCTTGGCCCGGCCCCGCTGGCCGTGACCTTCATCTTCACAGCCATTGTGACCCCAGCCTCACAGCTCTGCGTTCATTACCGCCCGACGGGCATTGTTCATGTGCAGAATTGTCACACCGCCCACTTTTTGTTGGCACGGATGAAAAAGGTCAGATAACGAGATAGTGGGTAAGTGAGGAACTGTTAGGTGGCATCAAGTCAAGTACGACCCACAGTGACCCCGAGAATAACGTATCTGAGCCCCGTCCTGTCCTGTGCAGCCTCACAGTCTTGGACACACTTGAGCCCCTTGTGCCAGTCACTGGGTCAGTCCACCTAGTTGAGGGTCTTCCTCTCTCTCACCATCCCTCCATCTCCTCTCTAAGGAACAGCGTCTCCTAGCAACATGCCCGAAGTAGCTGAGATGAAGCTTTGTCGTGTTTGAGTCCAAGGAGAACTCTGACTGCATCTTCTCCAGGACGTAGCTGCTGTTCCCTGACCGTCCATTGGACCCCCAGGGCTCCAGAGTATTGGGAGTGGGGAGTAGGGGTGCCTGACTTCAGGGTCTTTCCCTGAGAATTAGATGTTGGCTAGTCAGTGCTACAGAACTGACACATTGGCATGTAAATGAACCCCACAAACGTGCACATGGAAAATGTATTTCACACTCAAGGAGGTTTATTTGGGTGAAGCAATTTTGACCGGAGTCCGTCCTGTTTGGTATTAAGTTATAATGTGGTACAAAAAAACAGTAGCTGCCAACCTGGAATGTTGCCTGTGCTCAAGCACTCCATCCCAGCCCTGAAAATTCCTTCTCAGTGATTACCAGTGGTTCCTTCATCAACGCAGTTATAAAACTCATCTCCCTCTGTGTGTCAGTCTCTCTGTCTTTCCTGCTTCCTCTCCCTCTTCTAAAATGTTTCTCAGCTCCTTGAAGGAACAGAATGTACCCAGTGTCATTTTCTGTTCAAATAACTCTCTTGAAGAAGTCATAAACTTCTCCTCTGGACCTGAACAAATATCTGTTGCTTCTAATGGAACTCTCTCTGTCTCCCCAGAGCAGTCACCCCCTGATTTACTGCGCAATCTGTATGGAAAGCCGGGTGACCTAATTCTGCTTCCATTTTCCCCCATGAGGAGGCCGGCAGGGAGGCTCCAGCGCTCGTGGTGTGGCCTCTCCAGCTCGGGAAGTGGGGCCCTGCATCCCTGTCACAGTGCCCGCTGAATCTGTGCCTGGGGAAATGAAATTGTCTGGAGAAGACCGTTATTTAAGAGAAAGATTTCTGTAGCAGCCCTGGCAGTGACACCAGAATGATGGCTTTTTCGACGTCAGAGAAGCCCCTCCCTGCCACCTCTGCCCACCCCCACGTGCCGAACCAAACACCCATGACGCATTTCACTGTGGTGCCAGCCTCCTGCCCCCCAAGTTTTACATTCTGTGCTCTGCCTCCCGAGCAAAAGTGGAGTTCCTCAGAGTGGGGTATTCTGAGGCTCACCCACAAATCTCTGGGCCGTTGAAGTAACATCTGTTGAGGCCTGGCCTGATTTCCTTCTGCCCCTCCCCCAGCTCCATCACCAGCCACCACTGTCCCTTTCCTCTGCCAGCCCTTGGCCACCACGTGCCCCTCTGCCTCCAACCCTGGCCTGCTCCAAAGCCCCACCTCTTCCAGCATCCAGTGGGCAGGTCTTCCTCCTCTTCCAGCTCCCAAGTACCCCATAGACCTGCCTCTTGTACCACCCAGCCACCACCTCCCCACCTCCCCCAGCACCCTCATCTACCTCAACTTCTCATTTATCCACCTCTTTACCTGCCCCAGCTCCCTTGTTGTTGTTTTGTGTACCTTCTCTACAGAACCAACACATAGCTGGCCCTTCAGTGAGTTTTTAGAGGCACTAATCACAGGGGAAACATTCTTTTAGGTCGTGTAGCCCTGGTGTGTCCACTTGCTATACAGAGGTAACTTGTGGTTGCTGTGAAGCTGAACACCAGGACACTGACATGTCACATGCGACAACGGTTACCCATGGTAGACAGTGTTTGGTGGAACTCTCCAACTAAAACAAGCTTGGAAGCAGGAGTGGCATCCACTTCTGCAGTAGCTTGCCTCCGGAAACCCTATGAACCTGGAGAAAGGATGAAAGTCACACAAGTATCAAGGACTTTCATTCATAGGGTCGCTATGAGTCACAAGTGACTCGATGGCACATAACAACAACAACAACAATCACAGGAGGGGATTGCCCACCTTTCTCTCATGGAGCAACCCGGTGTTCCTTTGGGTCAGCCAAGCAACTCCTGGCCACCAGAGCCCCATCTGCCCTAAATCACAGTCACCCAGCTCTCCGCTAACCTCAGGTCCCCACTGTCCGGTGCACTGTGAGCTCTGCTAACCTCAGGTCCCCACTGTCCCGTGCACATGATCAAGTCTCTCTAGTGTTGGCCTGGCAACTGCTGTTGTTAGGTGTCCTCAAGTCAGCCCCAGCTCACAGGGCCCCGTGTACAGCCGGACTAAGCCCCACCTGACCCTGTGCCATCCTACACATCTCTGCTGACCTTGAACCCATGATTGTAGCTACTGCGTAAATTCGTCTCATTGCGGGTCTCCTCTTTCTAAGCACTGACCTAAGATGATCTGTTTAGTCATAGAATGCCTGTAGTTGTTGGAAAGTCTAGGGGAAAAGCAGCCATTTCTCTAGCTTGGCGCTTCACCTGCTTGGCCAGAGAGTGACGGATGCTCCTGAGGGCCCTCTGAGGACTGGGGGTTCCCTGAGGGGGGGCCTGTCATCAGTGTAGGGCAGGCAGGAGGACCAGAGCTGTTCAGACCCCGCTGTGACAGTGCCTGCCCTGTGATGCGCCCTTTACCCTATGAAAGGAAAGTTGTCTTAGGCATTTGAAAAAGCAAACCACATGGGTTATTCTCTTAATGTCCAGCTGCCCCGTTGCATCACCTGTTGCTGGCCGTGGGCATGTTTAAGGAATTGGCGCATAAATGAATGGTGTTTATGGCGAGGAGACTCCGTAGTGATGATTCCATGAGCAAGGCATGTTGGGAGGGAAGCAGGGAGAGCCTGGACAGTTTTGCCAAAGGGTAGAAGTTTATTGTTGTAGTTTGAACAGACTCGGTGGCACACACCAGCAGTAATGGGTAGTAACGCACTGTGGTGACAAAGGGCTCAGGACATCAGAATCGAGAGCATGTATGTATCAGGCAAAACAGAAATCTGACATAAATATTGCATTTAGACCCTCAGTGAAATCTCAGCATGTCCCTGGCTATTTAAGAATATTTGACACAAGGCCTAAATGTGGGATGGGGAAGGGTGTGTGTGCGTGTCTGCACGTGTGTGTCTGTGTGCGTGCGGTGTGTGCGTGTGTGTGTGGGCACACACCTGTATCAGTATGAGTCTGTTACCGCTGGGGACCAGGCCTCGAGATCCCCATGGGGACGTCTCCCATGTCTGCCCACCATGGCCGTATAGAGGGCGTGGATGGCTGCTGTCCCTTCTTTCCTCTGCAAGCCCTCCTCCCCTCCAGCACCTGATTACTTCAAATTTTACTGTTACTTTAATAGCTTATGAACTTCCATTTTTTTCCTTTAAAACTGAAATATATTTAGATTTCAGAAAATAGTTTTTAAAGTAATAATATTTAGTCCAATTTAGCCAATATTTTTATCCTTCAAATTGAAAATGATATATTATAAGAAAGTAGATTGGATCTAAAAACCATCCTTAATAAATGAGACTGAGGAGATGGGGAAAAAAAAAGAATATTTGAAAATGATGGCATTTTATTTTCCTCCGAAAGCAGTTGTCACTTTAAATGGACACTTGTTTTGGTAGTGGGCTGTATCGAGCGTCCCATACAAGATGTTTTACAGCAGGTCAATAACAGCTTTTACTTTGTTAATATTAACACAGAGCCTCATGAGGGGAGCTCGGTTTGCGTAGTCTGTCCGGAGTTGAGCTGCTAACTCGCTGTGACTCTCGGGTGGTTAGGGTCCACCGGGGGCCATGAAGGAGGACGAGGTCCAGTTTTCTCCTGCGCCGTTGACAGCCTTGGAGAGCTGAGGGAGTGTGAGCTGTGTTGGTTCCCCCTTGATGGCAAAGAGGGAGGGAGTGGGCATCGTAAAGGTCTGACAGACCGTGCTGATAACTGGCAGCAGACTCCTTCACCATTAACTTTTAGAGTTCAGGTCTAGGGAAAAGTTTTCAGTCAGGAAGTATATTTTCATTATCTCAGCTATAATTGGAAGAAATTGCCTCTCTTTCTTCCAAGTGGCTGCTGGTGGATTTGAACTGTCAAAGAGGTGTCGCCTAGCAGTGCAGCTCCCTAGGGACCCCAGTGCCAGGACTTCGTGTGTGTGTGTGTGTGTGTGTGTTGTTGTGTGCTGTGGAGTTAGAACTGACTCATAGCTGATCCTCTAGTGGGTCTCGAAGGTTATAAGCAGCACTGGAGAAGAGTGTCCATCTCTTCCCCCCTGACCAGCTGGTGGATTCAAACCTCGTGCCCTCTCTGTGCGTGTACATGTGTGTAAAATATAATCGTTCTTAAAAATTCTTAAAATTTTATTATGCTTCAAGTGAACTCTAAAAAGCTGGAGGCTTTGAACCACCAACCTTTTGGCCAACGGGAATAATATCCCTTTTGTCTTGTGCTCTGCCTCATTTTGAGGAAGTTCCTGTAGTTATGGGCGCCCCTGGATGGGGACACCTGGCTAACATGCTTGGCTGCTTACTGGAAAGTCAGACGTTTGAGTCCACCCAGAGGTCCCTCCGAAGCAAGGCCTGGTGATCTGCTCCTGAAAAGTCAGCCCCTGACAGCTCCGTGAAGCACCGCTCTGGTCTGACTCACCTGGGCGCCAGGTGGACTCCACAGCGGCTGGTCATCTGCGGCTCTGCTTCCCGTGGCTTCTACGCTGGAAGTCCCTGCTGGTCCTTCTAGAGAAGCTCTCAGATCTGAAATCCTGTCCACTCCGCCGCCACAAACCCAGTTTGCCCAGTGGCCTCATTTGCCCTTGGCTGTCTCTGGCCAGTCCTGCGGACGGACGGAGGCGCTGGTTGCTTGGCAGACTCGTGCTCTGCACGTCCGGCCTGTGTTCTGAGGCCTCAGGGCTCATGGCCGTCAGCTTCATGGCACCAGGACGGGCAGCCTGGTCGCCTTCGGACGGCACTAGAGGCATTGGAAAGGAAGCTGTTTTGTCAGCTCTGCTCCCTGGCCTTGCCGGGCGGGTTTGGGAGCAAGTCAGCATTTTCTTCTCCTGAATGTCCTCCAGAGCACCCCTCAGCACGGGACTTGCCCCTCAGATGCTGATTCAGCCCCCTTCCTGGCTGGTTGGTGTGGAGAGTCTCTTTCTACATGGTAGACTCCCCAGGCTGCCATCTTTACAGCACCGGGTTGCCAGGCCTTACTTCTGCAGCACCCTGGGATCAGGTACACCAC